>NC_136986.1:22642922-22773280 GCF_032717465.1 Coenobita brevimanus
GCACGAGTTTCGACTTAACAGGAGTGGTACAACGGAAGACTGGCCTTGCACAGATGAGGTAAGGGAGAGTGACTTCTTCCGTGCCTTTTTAGATAATGAGGTCCTGTCGTACATTGCTGAGAACACTAACAAAAATTACCGTTATGTGTCTCAGCAAATGGACTTCATCCCTCCTCGCTCTAGGCAACGGCAGTGGGTGGATAACACACCCAGGGAGCTCATTGTTTTTATTACTTTGATGTTGGTGATGCCATTTTGTAAGAAGCATGTGATAGATCATTACTGTCGGAATGACCCCCTTATCCCCAGATCCCTGTTTAGCAAATATATGACTAGGGATAGGTTTTTATTGCTATTAACTTTTCTGCATTTTGCAGACAATGAAAATCCTGATGATGATGACCTTATCTGGAAGGTGAGAGAAATATTTTCAATGTTCCTTTCACGGTACAAGAAATATTTTTATCCCTTCCAGAAGCTGGTCATCAATAAGTCACTTCTGTTATACAAGGGTCGCCTAGTCTTCAAACAGTATATCCCCTCAAAGTGCCATCACTTTGAGATAAAACTGTTTGTGCTATGCGACTGTGAAACAGGAGTTGTGCTTGATATGGTTGTGTTCACAGGGACAGATAATGATGTACCAAAGGTCAGTAAGACAGACCCCATAGGTATGTCTGGTGCCATTGTCAAAAAGATGATGGCACCTTACATGGGCAGGGGTCCCATTCTCCACATGACAGTTGGTACACAAGCCCTGCTCTCTGTCAGTTCCTTCATGATAATAAAACTGCGTCATGTGGAACTGTAAATAAGAGTAGGAAATATATGCCAAAATTCCTTGTCCAGATGACACACCTTGAAAACCCGAGTTCAAGTGACGAGGAAGACGCAACTGATGCCCACCATGAGAGGAGCAGGAAACGACAGAAGAAGCAAAAGCAACTGTATGTCCAGAGAGAAAAGTCGGGAAAGGTGCTTGCTGTAAAGTGGAATGATAAGCGTCCAGTTCACCTACTGTCCACCATCCACACGGGTGAGATTGCTGACTCGGGCAAAACCCACTACAGAACCAAAAAACCCATCCACAAGCCAGATGTGGTGATTGACTACACTCAGAATATGCGCCTGGTGGACAAATCTGACTCTCAGATACGTAGCGTTTAGTGTCTGAGAAAGTCTGTCAAGTGGTACCATAAATTCTTTTACCACCTCACAGACATTACAATGCTCAATGCATACAATATCTGGCTAGTCAGACATGACATGTACCCCACCAAGAAGCTGAAACTCCGCGAGTTTATACACACTGTCTGCTTCCAGCTTCTAGAAGAATTCGGGGAACCCACCAGCAACAGAAGAGGTCACCGCCATACCCCGATGCCAGATTGCATCGACGGTGTCAGCAGCCGTCATTACCCTGTACACACAGAGATGGACGTAGGAGACGAGTGAACTGCCATGTGTGCCTCAACACAACGTGAGTCACAAAGAAAAAAAGTAGAGTAAATGTCATGTGCAATGAATGTAAAGTTGGCTTGTGCTTAGGTGAGTACTTCCGGGTCTACCACACCCTAAAACACTTTTAAGTTCTTCAGAGGTGGTCCTGGGAGCCTCTATGTCCGTATGGTTGTGTAGCAGAATATGGTGATATCTGTATGATTGTGTACGTTGTTTGGTTGTGGTGGTGTATGGTGTTTTTTATGGTTGTGTATAAGGAATAGTTGTGCTGATGAATGATAGTGTAAGCATGGTTCTATATGGTGTATGGTTGTGGTGTTTGTTGGAGTCCATATGCTTGTGTTTGAGGCATGGTTGTGCTATTGTATGGTGGTCTCTGTATGGTTGTGGTGGTGTCTGTATAGTTATGTATGGTAATATGATTGTGTATGGTGCATGGTATAAACCAGGTTTGTAAGTCGATACCTAAAACATCCAGCTAGGACACCACAGTCCTGGTATATACTGTATATACTATAAATTTTAATATTTTAGTGTATAATAAGTTATCATTAGTATTTTCTTTCATGGCCCTTTCTGTGTTCAGTTACATGACAATAAAGTAAGGAGTCTACAATAGGGTTATTCCCATACGTGGCAGCTCCTGTGTTACCACAAACCCACCCACAGTCGTCCATGAAGGAATGTTACATCAGATTTTATGATAGAACAAATGGACATCTACCCCTTCCATTTTCTGACAGTAAAATGATAATGCATAAAAATGTAGGAAAAATATAAAGTAACAAGATATATATAAACATAAAATGTCACAAAAAGCATGATCATAGTAGGTAGGATGGTTGTGGCCATGTGGGGGAGGCAAGGGCTTGAGGACAAGAGCAGGGAGGGTCACTCACTATCCTAATCCCTTCCCCAAAAGCTTACCCCCTGGCAGTCCTTACGGGAGGTGGGCCTCACACAATGGGTAACGAGTTGAGGAACAAATATTACTTTTATCTCCATATGCAACAACAATTTTCATTAAATTTAACAGAAAATGAAGTCATATCTTGCTCATTTTGCCTGGGAAAATAAAAAATCACCAAAAATTAATAATAAATAGGGGTACCGGACGTTGCCCTGGATAAACATGTCTGTCTGTCTGTTTTTCTACCAGTCTTTTCATTTTTAGGAAAAGACGGAGGGAGGTTCCAACACTTGGCTGGAGTTAGACAGAGGGGTGGTATAGACGAACTGCGTAACTTTCAGCGTGGTGTCAGGTGAATGGTTCGGGTAAATGGAGTACAGCACGGATCATACGGCCTACTGCAGTTGTTTTCTCATCTTAAGTTCTTTATGTTCTCCCCCAGCCACACCTCCCTATCCCACCCCAGTCGGGTAGGTCTGTGAGATTCGTGGTTTTTGTTCCCTCCCATGCTCTACTGTACACTGGCCATGATTTCAGTTACTGCCTCTATGTTAACTTTTGGTGAAAAATCATTGTCACATGAAAAATTTCATCAAGACACGTGCAGCGTTTTGACCATAAAATTATCAGACACACACACACACACACACACACACACACACACACACACACACACACACACACACACACAATGATCCTTACATGTAAGATAACAAAATGTAACAAAAACAAGATCATGTCATTTTCATCATAAGAATCTTTTCCTGACGAAATTCACATGAGCTTGAACAAAAAATAAAACTCCCAATAAAAAACAAAAAAGCCACTGTTCATCTCTCCTGACCAAAATGCAAACTTTCACATAGTCTATCTAGAGTTTTGTTTTACGAGATCGTGTCAATTATTTCAAGAGAAGGTATGTCAAGCCGCCCCCACCATTACTTTCCACTCCCTCGCCTTCTTTGTCTCTCCGACTTGGTGGGCCGCCAACAGGCAAAGACCTGCCTTAGCCACTGGCAAACGGTCTAAGCAACATTCCTCCCACTCCTTCTGCCCTCACTTTTGATGTAGGAGGTAGTGAAATTCATGCAATGAGAAGGATAAAATGAAAATGATGACGCAAGATTGGGCACTAACGCCGGATCAGTAGGTCTTGTGTTACCGATCAAATATTTTTTATGCACACAAACACATTGTGCAGCGGCTTCTGCTAGAAATGATTTTGTGCACAATAACTTGAACAACTCGTTTTGAAAAAAAAAAAAAAAATCCAAACCACATGAATAATACACTGTCCATCGTATAAAATAAAGAACGCAGTGTTGGCAACACTCACCTGGACAGGTGTGGTTGAATGGTCAAGGACACGATAGGTCGCAGGTTGGGCAATTATTTGTGATCAGTTTTTGAGACAAAGAGAAAGCAAGGGAAGGAGAATGGAGTGTCACATATTATGTTATTATAATGTGTACATGCAAAAAGACTTTGGCTAAAGAATCACATAAGTAGCAAATACTGACATTGAAAAGGGAATAGCAATCGCACGCGTGTTATATATGCGGAGAAACAGAGAGAGAGAGAGGGGGGGGGAGAAACAGACAGACAGACAGACAGAAAGACAGAGACAGAGAGTGAAGAAGTAATAAAAAAGGAATAACCACACAGTGAAATGGAATGATAATATAAAGTCGAACAAATGATAAAACTAAAAGAAGAGAACCCATATTTGGTGAGAATTGTAAAACTATTAATTTTAGTGCAGTACAGTACCAGTTTGAACATTTGATGATGAAAGAATATATACCTAATCTGCCTGAATTACGTGGCCTCATGCCACCCTCCCCAATCCCTTGGTGATCGATGTTTTCAACCGTCGTCTACACCAATCTCTCTCTCTCTCTCTCTCTCTCTCTCTCTCTAACACACACACACACACACACACACACACACACACACACACACACACACACACTCACACACACACACACACACACACACACACACACACACACACACACACACACACACACACACACACACACACACACACACTGATCTTTTTATGTAAGATACCACTAAAACAAGATCATGTCATTTTCACCCTAAGAATCTTTTTTTGAGGAAACTGAGATGAGCCTGAAAAAAAAAAAAAAACAGCTATTGCAAAAAAATCTCCACCCTTGATCTCTCCTGATCAAAATGCAAACTTCCACGTTGTCTATCAAGATTTTTGTTTTATGAGCACGTAATTTTTTTTTTCAAGAAAAGGTATTTTCATCCGCCCCCCGCCCCGCCACAACCTTCCCTTCCCTCGCTTCCTTTCTCTCTCCGACTTGGTGGACTGCCAACAGGCACAGGCCCGCCTACGTCACTGGGTAACACTCTAAGCAACAATCCTCCCACTCCTTCTGCCCTCACTTTTGATGTGAAGGAGGCAGTGAAATTCATGTAATGAGAAGGATAACAAGTATGTGGTAAGGCAAGATCGGGCACTAACGCCGCATCAGTAGGTTTTGTGTTACCAATGAAATATTTTTTATGCACACAAACACATTGTGCAGAGGCTTCTGCTAGAAATGATTTTGTGCACATAAACTTGCACAACTCGTTTTGAACAAAAAAAAAAAAAAAAAATCCAAACCACATGAATAATACGCTGTCCATCGTATAAAATAAAGAACGCAATGTTGGCAACACTTACCTGGACAGGTGTGGTTGAATGGTCAAGGACACGATAGGTCGCAGGTAGGGCAATTATTTGTGATCAGTTTTTGAGACAAAGAGAAAGCAAGGGAAGGAGAATGGAGTGTCACATATTATGTTATTATAATGTGTACATGCAAACAGACTTTGGCTAAAGAATCACATAAGTAAAATACTGACATTGAAAAGGGAATAGTAATTGCACGCGTGTTATATATGCGGAGAAACAGAGAGAGAGAGAGAGAGAGAGAGAGAGAGAGAGAGAGGGGGGGGGGGAGAACATGAGAACGTAAGAAGAGAGGATAAATGCAGTAGGCCGGTTGGCTCATGCTAGGCAGCTCCTAGAAGAGTAACTGAACTACTAGAATGAGATAAGGATAGCAAAGAAGAAGGCTCTCCCCCTCCCTCCAAACCCTCCTGCCGATGCCGGCAGGAAAAAGTCAGAAAGAACACCACGCAGTGTAGAAAAACTGGCGTGGACCTTTTACAGGAAAGTGTGAAAGGAGAATAGAGACTATCATAGTGTAACCTGAAAAGGAAAAATTATGAATTAGTATTGGCTATAAGATTATCTTTTTTCTATATCCACCCCATATTTGTCATATGCTTCTCTAGCCTATGCTTGAAACTCTGAATGGAAGAGGCAGCAACTACTTTATTAGGTAGCTTATTCCATTCGTCTACTACTACACACACCACAAAACCAGTCAGGAGACAGGGCGTGTGTGCTGGGCAATCCCCAGGTCCTGTCCTCCCCACTTACTATCTTTTAATCAGCCCATACCCCACTGACCGGGCTAATGTATGGCCCGGCCTGCACTATATGTGCAGGAAATCTTCGAACGAACGAACGAACGTCTACTACTCTATTACCAAACCAGTTTCTACCTATTTCCTTATTGAAACGGAATTTTTCTAGTTTGAAACCATTATTTCTAGTTGTATCCTGTATGCTCACTTTAAGTACCTTGCTAATCTCTCCCTTATTTATACCCTTCATCCACTTAAACACCTCAGTTAAGTCTCCCCTTACTCCACGCCTCTCTAGCAAATGCAGGCATAGTCTTTCCAGTCTGTCTTCATATGACAGGTTCCGGACGTCATGTATCATTTTTGTCATTCTTCTCTGTACATTTTCTAACGAATTAATATCCATTCTATAGAAAGGACACCAAAATTGTACTGTGTAGTCTAAATGTGGCCTTACTAATGCTAGATAAAGTTTCAGTATTACTTTTGATGATCTATTGCTCACGCTTCTCGAAATAAATCCTAGGACCCTATTTGCTTTATTTTTCGCATTAATACACTGTTGCCTTGGTTTAAGGTCGTTTCTAATCATTACTCCTAGATCCCTCCCGCATTCCGATTTGCTAATTTCTTTGTTATCTATGCTGTATTTAGTGTCTCCAATGGTCTTGCCTACGTTGAGTACTTTGCATTTTTCAATGTTAAATTCCATTTGCCAAGTTATAGACCATTTGGACAATATATCGAGGTCTTTTTGTAAGTTATGGCAATCGTCAGTCGAGTTAATGATACGCCCTATTTTTGTATCGTCGGCAAAATTGCTGATGCTACTATTGACTCCTAAGTCTAGATCATTTATATATATAATAAATAATAAGGGACCGAGTACTGAACCCTGTGGTACACCGCTAGTTACTAATCCCCAATCCGACTTAGTTCCATTTATTAATACCCTCTGCTTTCGTCCTTTCAGCCAGGATTCTATCCATTTTAAGATATCGCCGTCTATACAGTGTGCTCGAATCTTTCTAACTAACCTTTCGTGTGGGACCCTATCAAAAGCATTACTAAAGTCCAGATAAATAACATCATAAGCTTTATCGCTATCTACTGCCTCATAGATCTCCGAGTAGAATGACAACAAGTTTGTGAGGCAGGATCGTCCTTGCCTGAATCCGTGCTGACTTTCGTTTATAAGAATAAATCTTTCTAAGTGTTCTCTAATCTTATTTGCCAAAATTGACTCTAACATTTTTCCTGCTATTGACGTTAGACTTATCGGACGATAATTCGATGCAGCTGATTCATCACCCATTTTAAAGATGGGCAGTACGTTTGCGGTCTTCCACGCCTCTGGAACTTCTCCTGAACTTAAAGATTCATTAAATAACGTTAAAAGTGGCTGACATAATTCTTCTTGGGTTCCTTTTATAATTTTTGCATATATATCATCCGGACCTGGCAATTATTGAGGTTTTAACTTATTAATTTCTTTCAATACGTCCTCCTTACTAACGGTTATTTTACTAAGAATATTTTCCGTATTCTCATCGTAAATATTTGCTGCTTCAGGGACCAGGTGTAGATTTTCCTTGGTGAATACTGATATGAAATAATTATTTAGGATGGAGCACATTTCTTTATCTTCACTGGTAATTTCACCTGATTTCTGTTGTGAGGGGTACTATCCTATCTTTATTTTTCGTACAGTACATTTGATAAAAACCCTTGGGGTTTTCTTTCAGTTCATTTGCAATCTTAATTTCATAACTTCTCTTTGCCTTCCGTATCTCTCTCTTTACTTCTCTATTTAAGATCGCGTACTGGTTACGTAAGTGCTCCTCTCCGCGTTTTATTTACATTCCTTTCCTTTGGCCTATGTGAGATTTTAATCTGTTGTTTAACCATCTTGGTTCTGAACTTTTCGTTCTAAACGGTTTTGAAGGGATATATCCATCTTGGGCACCGTGTATTATATTTATTAACTCGTTATACTTCTCACTGGTCGAACGTCTGCTTGGTACTGGAGCTGAATTAATTCCCGTCACCTGGACTACATTCCCATGTGCCACCTCCCCCCTCACAGACACCTGACGGACATTCCCACGTGTTTCCTGCCCCTCACCTATGACGTGGGGTCCCCACTGACCTGGCATTCCCTCAAATAGCTAATCTCCCTGTGGAATACCGTTCGAAAATAAGCTCTTAAGCTATCAAAATCTCCTAGACGAAAATTAGGAACGGTGGAGGTATTTTCAGTGGAACAGACATCCCAAATAAATCTGAACTTAATTTCTTCATGATCGCTATAAACAAGTCGTCCACCAACTTCTATATCACTAATGATATTTTCTTTATTAGCTAAAACCAAATCTAGTATATTATTACCTCTGGTGGGCTCCCTGATATACTGATAAAGGAAATCATCCTGTACTACCTCTAGAAATTCCTCTGACTCTGCATCTCCTGTCTGATTTCTCCAATCTATCCTTGGCAGATTAAGGTCCCCTACAATAATTACTAAGCTGGACTGTGATGCTTTCCTAATTTCCTCCCAAAGGTATTTACTATCAGCCCTACTTAATTTAGGAGATCTGTAAATTCCTCCTAAGACTAATTTCTCCCTATTGTTACTAATTTCAACCCAGACACTTTCTGTGTCCTTGTTTACTTTAATGTCTGCTTTATTGTAAAAGTTTAATTAATCCTTTACATAAATAGCTACCCCGCACCCCTTTCTTCCCTGACGGTTTGACACAAAAATAATATAGCCTTTTATCTGATATTCTGCTAAAAATTCTCGAGTGTCTGTATTCATCCAAGTTTCACTAATAACGGCAATGTCTATTTTCACTGTACAAATTAAAGCACTCAGTTCATCCATTTTATTACGTAGCACTCAGTTCATCCATTTTATTACGTAAACTCCGGCTGTTTGTGCAGTACACTTTCAGATTATTACTAGTAGTTATGCCTCTACTTTGGCATTTACTGTTATTTATTTTATTACTAACTGGGAAACTCTATACTTTACTAATATAAAAAAAAATTTGTACTATCGCTTATTGCCATTCTATCATTGCTTGTTCTATCATTTATCATCGCCTGCTCAATTTGAGATGCCTGAGTGGATGTTACTACACTAATGGTTGAACTTTTGTTCTTAATTTTGCAAGTCCTGATGCATCTATCCAAACATGGTAATAATGATTTCTGAGTGTAGTTGCTGCAACTTCATGTACACCTACTTCTCAACCTCGAAAAAATCCCAACAACTCCCTATCTATCATTCCAGCTAAAACAGTAACTCCCTGCCTGCTAAGATAAGTCCCATCCCAACTATACAAGGCACTCTCTCCATAAAACCGGTCCCAGCTGTCTATGAAAGTTATTGCATTATCTTTGCAATACCTTTCAAGGCAGCAATTAAAACCTATTGCCCTGCTCAACCACTCCTTTCCAACCCGCCACCTCGGTAAAACACCAAGCACTACAGAGGTTCCTCCCCTCTCCCTAACCTTTTCTAACATCAACTTGTACCTTTGCCACAGTACCTCACTCTTATGGCTACTAATATCATTGCCTCCTACACTGAGGCACACAGTGGGTTTGCCACCATTTTCCATTACGATATTTGAAATTTTTTCTATCAAATTAGCCACCCTGGTCCCTGGAAGACACACATGTTTTGCGAATGGAGTATACATGGGTCTGTTACGATATCTCACCTGGGAGTCTCCAACAACAACAACATTTTTCTTACCTTTCTTGTTCTGATTATACTTACCTGTACTGGAAGTTCTCTCACCGTCCTTCTCCTCTACTTCCCTCTCTGCCATCCCTTTACATTCGTCCCCTAGCGCGTCGAAGGCATTGGTGGTCTTAACTTCCGTTTGCTCCTTAAGAGTGAACTTTGTTGCACCCTTGTTAACTAGTGTCCAACCTTCAGCCTTTTTCTCTTTCTCCTCCAACATCTCCTTCAACAATTTCTTCACTTGTGCCTTCTCCTGCCTGAGAATTTGTACCTCCCACTTCAGTTCGAGAAGTTCCTCCTTTAATTCAAGGTAGTCCATTTCAATACCTGCAGTGGGGACACAGCTCTCTGCCGAGGAAGCCATTACGCACAAATTCACACAAGGTGGCACAGCACTATCACGGGTCACTACGGGTCACCACAACACACACTTTCACGGATCACTAGCACAGCACTAACGCTGATCACTACAACACACTAACACAGCCACTATCACAGATCACTAAAACACACTAGCACAACACTACCACAGGTTTCCAGCACGTCTCAGCGGACTGACCTCACGAGAGCGACTGAGACTGACCTCACGAGGGAGACAGAGAGAGAGACAGACAGACAGACAAATAGAAAGAGAGAGAGAGAGAGAGAGACAGAGAGACAGAGACAGAGAGAGAGAGAGGGAGAGAGAGACAGAGAAGAGAAAGAGAGAGAGAGAGAGAGAGAGAGAGACAGACAGACAGACAGACAGACAGACAGGCAGACAAATAGAAAAAGGGAGAGAGACAGACAGACAGACAGACAGACAGACAGACAGACAGACACAGACAGTCAAACAGACAGACAGACAAATAGAGAGAGAGAGACAGACAGACAGACAGACAGTCAGACAGAGAGATAGGCAGAGACAGACAGACAGACAGAGAGAGACAGACAGAGAAACAGACAGACAGACAGACAGACAGAAAGAGAAACAGACAGACAGAGAAACAGACAGACAGACAGACAGACAGACAGAAAGAGAAACAGACAGACAGAGAAACAGACAGACAGACAGACAGACAGAGACAGACAGAAAGAGAAACAGAGACAGAGGAACAGACAGACAGACAGACAGACAGAGTCAGACAGAAAGAGAAACAGACAGACAGACAGACAGACAGACAGAGACAGACAGAAAGAGAAACAGACAGACAGAGACAGACAGAAAGAGAAACAGACAGACAGACAGACAGAGAGACAGACAGAGACAGACAGACAGAGAAACAGACAGACAGACAGACAGACAGAGAAACAGACAGACAGAGGAACAGACTGAATAAAGAAGAAATAAGAAAAAAAAAGGAATAACCACACAGTGAACTGGAATGAAAGTAAAATGTTGTACAAATGAAAAAACATAAGAAGAGAATCCATATACATAGAGAATTGTAAAAATATTAATCTTAGTCCAGGATAGTACCAACCTGATCATTTGATGATGAAAGAATATATACCTAATTTGCCTGAACTGCGTGACCTCATGCCACCCTCCCCAACCCCTTGGTGATCGATAATTTCAACCGTCGTCTACACCAATAAAAATCTCTTTTTGTCTGTCTGTCATTCTGTTTCTGTTTGTCTGTCTGTCTGTCTGTCTGTCTCTCTCTCTCTCTCTCTCTCTCTCTCCCCTCAAGCGTACAGTTGATCCCTCTTGGGATAGGCGAGTCCCAAGAGAGAACATCTCACATCCTTTCCCCAAGTCTGCCACCTCACCTTCCCCCGTCACTCACTGTCTCTCTTTCATATGCGTACTCCGTCTTTCAGTCATAAATAAAAATAAATAATGAAAATAGCCGAGTAAAAATACAAATAAATAAGTAAAATAAAGCAATGATGTCGTGAAAGTACCCTTACTAGCATAAAATGCAATATGCTTGACTTGAGCACACACCCCTATCATACATAATATATTCATGTGTATATCCACACATGCTCCTAATTTTTCACGCTCCACATCAGCCTCGTATATCATCACGAAAACCCATCCCCCCCCCTGCATGTACGCTTGCTGCCACCAGACGGCACCACTGTACAGTGGTATTGGCTTATCTGTTTATATTATCTATCCCTGAAAACACCTACACCTGCCCTAGTTTTCTCTGAAGTGAGCAACCATATCGATGCCATATGCCACAACCCTCATCATCTTGTAAGTATAATCATTTAATAACCATAAACTTTAACAAAAAAAAAGGTATTTTTAGTATTTGCACAGATATGAGGCGAATACCTTGGTGTATATTTTATGCTGTTTTGCTACAGTAAAATTTATGGCCAGAAATCCGCAGCTACAGGAATTTATCCACTCCAGTACCCGCGGCTAACGGGTTAATGCAGACAAGAGATACCATTCCATCCATTCATCCAGTCCTTTCTTGTTCATCAGAACTGTATAAGCCTGGGGTTGGGATACTCAGTCCCAACATTTAACCTGCCATGTGCCAGCAGACTTTGGACCCTCACGGAGCTGTGGTACTGGCAAATTTTCGATTTCTTTTTTTTTTTTTGCTTAATGGGTTAGAAATGATGAGAAAACATGGAGAACAACCATAAAATACCCACAGAAGCCATTTAGGTTGATTTTGAGGTCGATTCTCCATGAGCAGGTGGCTGAAAACGTCGGAGTAACGTCCATAGACTTTATCGGCTGCCACTGACGCCCATTGAGTTGAGGTAGGAGATCTTCGTTGTCTTCAATGGTAACTATGCTATTCTAGCCAAGGACAATCTTGTTGGGTATATCGATGATATAGGAAGTGTCTACAGTTGTGGGAAGGTGCGTGCATGTCCATGCCAGTCATCTCCTGCCAAATTTGAAAATTTGTGTGTTGACACCGGTTGCAATAGCAGATTGTACATATATGGCTCTGGCACTGTCTGCAGATGAAGGCACTGCCGTACCTGTATGGCTCCAGCACTTGGCGGGTTATGGCGAGATTTCATTCCTGTACCTTGAAAACTGTTAGTCTTTTTGAGGGGTTAAGGATGAAGGTTGTGCTTCCTCCCCATGCCTAAAATACAATTCTTGTGATGTCTAACACCTAACTGAGTTTGTAAGCAGATCCATCCGAAATTCCATTCCTCTGCCTTAAAAACAGTCCATAATTCTAAGTGACAGAGGCTGTCTCTTCATTTGATAGTCCAAGTGCAGTTCCAGTGGTTCAGGTTAATTTTTTTAAAATTTCTCTTTGGGCATACATTTCACTTTATATTGACACCCGTTAATGAATTTGTAATGGACAATTGAATCTGAATGAGCACCCTATTTACCAAACTTCAAGCGATGTCCATATTGTGCATGGGGCATTCCTCAAGGCCATATCTATAACCAAACAAATATGCAGCAATGAAACATATAAACTTTTGGCTGGGATTTGGACACAGGGAAAGCTGGAGCTCCCGTTTCATCAGTCCTTGGGACTAGCACCTGATGATACCCTTGTGTTGAACATTTTCAGTGTTTCATTAACACAGAGAGTAGGCCAACATGCTCTCCAATACAAGTTCCTGTGCACATTACACACTTCACTTCCTATTCATAATTTTACAAAAAATAAAATGACACATACTAACCAAGCCTCGGAATCCCCAGGGGTGGTGGCATAAAAGACCCAACCATCCACCCCTCCCCTGGTGGTGACTCAGCGAGATGCCTGGAACCACTGTCTAACTCACTTTTTCATTTCTTCAACATTCATTGCATTTCCTCTTTCTCTCTGTTGACCACCACCTCTCCTCTAAACCTAACTTTCTCTTCCCAACTGAGTCTCAGCTGTCTGAGGCGACTGATATCAAACTCTTCTCTGTATCTCCCTGCTTTCTCTATGCTCATTTCAAAGCCAAAGGTGGCTGTTGTGTATATGTGCGCAAAGACATATCTTGCTTTCGTGTTTCTGAACTTAAATCTCCAAATTTCTCTACTCTCTGGCTCTGGCTTTCCTGTTATTCTCTGAGCAAATATATTTACCCATCCCCTAATTCTACTGACCATGAAGAAATCTTCAACAACCTTACGATGGAACACATTCTATCTGTTTCATCTTTTTCTGAAATTTCCATTCTAGGAGATTTCAATGTTCGCGACCACCTTTGGCTCTCCTCTCCTTTCACTGATCCACCCGGTGAACAAGCCTACATCTTTTCTTTTCTTACTGGCCTAGTGCAGCTTTTACACCACCCAAGCTGTATCCCTGACTGCCTTGGAGAGTTCCAACATACCTGGCCTCTTCCTTACAACTAATCTTTTTGCTTACGTTGTTAACCTATACCACGCTGGGGAAAAAAAAAATGATACCCCTCTATGCAGGCCAATTTTGAATTTTTTTCCTGGCTAAATGGGCTTAATGCATCAATATAGAATCCTTAACACTAATAAAAGTAATCACAAAAGCCAGAAAGCTGGTTGAATCAAGTCAGGTTGTTACACTCTTCCTATGAAATCTTCGAGGGTATTGAGGTACCAGAGCATCTGTGAGCTTGTGAACCTATTTTGGATTATTCTTTTTGTGGATAAATGAGCTTAATACACCAATACAAGATCCCTGGCACTAATAAAAGTGATCATCAAAGCCAGAAAGTAAGTTGAATCAAGTCAGGTTGGTGCCACTCGACCTCTGAAATCTTCAAGGTTACTGAAAGAGTAAAGTGGCTTCGAGCCTGTGAAGACTCACTTGCCTCCTGTGTTCCTAAATCAGTGTTCTAATCATAGCAGAGAAGTGCCTGAAGTTAGCGAGATACATTCTTACCTTCCATTTTACTTTGGTTGGTTGCAATGACTCTTCAGTGCTGCAGGACGTAGATCTACGTCACCTGCGTTTTGGAAGGGGACATAGACATACATCACTAACATGTTACAAGTTAATCTTTCCTCTCTGTTGGGCTGCTTTGAACACAGCCTTATTACCTTAACCTGTCTTATCACTCCAGTAAGTTCTATGGACCCTCCAAAGATGCAGTGACTGTGGCACTTTGGAGCTGCAGATTGGGAGGCCCTCAGGCAGTACTCCTGTGATTTTCCTTGGAATGATTATTGCTTCCATGACCAGGAGCCATCTGAGTATGCCTTGCACATTACAGAGACTATTCTTTCAGGCATGGTAGCTTACATTCCTCTCTCATACCCACTGACTAATGCAAGAAAAAAAAAAAAAAAAGGTTTAATCATGCTTGTTCTAATACTGTCCACAACAAGAAGAAGGCCTAAAAAGGGTACCAGAGCCAACACATTCCTGAATCTCATCTCTTTAATATTTCTGCTCGGAATCGTGCTAAGTTCTTTGCTCTGCTAAAAATAATTTCATTCGCACTAAATGCTCTAAACTCACCAGCTTGAATTCTTCCCACTCCTTCTGGCACCTTGCCAAAAACCTTTCTAACAATTTTACCTATCATCCTTCCCTCCTCCTTTCCACTCTGATGGCTTTGTAGCTATTTCTTCTACTGATAAAACCTAATTCTTTCAGGCTTTCTCCTCCAGTTCTACCTTACTCGATTCCAGTGCTGTTCTTCCATCACTTCCCTCTGACTTCCTCATGGCTGATATTAAAATGTCTTCAATTGATGTATTTTCTGCCTTCACTGGACTCAATACTAACAAGGCATATGGGCCTGATGGGGTCCCTACTGTTGTCCTCAAGAACTGTGCTTCTCTGCTTACACCCTGCCTAGGTAAAATTCTTTGCTTTTGTGTGTCTTGTAGTACTTTCCCTTCTTGTTGGAAGTTTGCTGTTATTCACCCTGTCCAAAAGAAAGGTGACCATTCCCGGCCCTCTAACTATCGCCTAGTTGGATCAAGATTCTGTATTTCAAAAGTTTTTGAGTCTGTTCTTTACCAAACAAAAAAAAAAAAAAAAAATGAAGCATGTTTCCTAGCACAACCTCCTTTCTGATTGTTAGTATGAGTTCTGCCTGGGATGAACCACTGGTGATCTTCTCACCTACCTTTTAGACTCATGGTCATCTTCCTTTCGGGACTCTGACAAAAGCTTTGGCATTGCACTTGACATCTCAAAGGCAATGGATCGAGTCTGGCACAAAGCTTTAACTTAGAAACTGTCCTCTTCCGGTCTCTATGCTTCTATCTTTGCCTTCATCTCTACCTTCCTTTCTGGTTGTTCTATAGCTTCTGTTGTAGATGGCCACTGTCCTTCTCCTAGAGCAATCAATGGTGGTGTTCCTCAAGATCCTGTCCTATCACTAGCACACTTCCTTTTATTCATCAATATCCTTTTAAGCACTCTTCCTTTTATTCATCAATATCCTTCTAAGCAACACATATGACCCTATCCTTTCATACGCTGGTGATGCCACCCTTCACGTTTTCATTCGCATCCCACACTGTCCATCTCAGCAGTTACTTCAACAAAGAAAGGGTAAGGTTATAGCACACCTCATCTATGACTTGGCTCATATATCTGTCTATCTATCTATCTATTGCCAGACACCTCAATTCCGTTTGGGGTGGCCACAAACAAATCGCCTCCAAGTCGCCCTGTCCCCCGTCATTTCACTGCCCCACTCCCAACTCACACCCCCCTCTCTCATATACCTCTCCACCCCATCCCTCCATCTCATCCTCGGCCTCCCCCTCCCTCTTCCCCCCTCCACCTCACTCACATACACTCTCTTCGTCAGTCTTTCACCCTCCATCCTCTCCACATGGCCAAACCACCTCAGTGTGTTCCTCATAACGCTTCCTATCACAGCCACATCCACACCACAACGCTCCTTTATATCCTCATTCGTCAGCCTGTCTCTCCACGTGACTCCACAGGCTCCTCTTAAATAACTCATTTCCACTGCTCTCACTCTTGACTTCTGTCCTTCCAACAATGTCCAAGCTTCACTTCCGTACATTAGAGTTGGTATCACAATACTGTCATGTAGTAACTTTTTCACTTCCATGCTCACTTCCCTGTTTCTTATCACTGCTTTCAAGGAACCAGCAAGCTTTCTTCCCTGCTGTACCCTTTCAAGCACTTCACCCTCCAAACCACCATCCTTACTCATCACACTACCCAAATACTTAAACGTACTCACATTTTCCAATTCCTCACCATCCAACCTCGCTGTACATTCACTAACTTCACCTCTCTCAAAGACCATCACTTTACTCTTCCCTACATTCACCTTTAGGTTCCGTTTCTTACACACTCTCTCAAACTCATCCACCAAGCCTTGCAGCTTCCCTTCATCTTCACTCAACAACACAGTATCATCTGCAAACAACAGTACAGGGAGTTTCCAAACACTATCCTCTCTCACCAGGGCCACTCCAACATTCACTACCCTACCTTGTACCTCTTTTATTACCCCATCCATGTACAGATTGAACAACCATGGAGACATGACACATCCCTGTTTCAACCCAACTTTCAAAGAGAAAAATTCACTTAGTTCACCATCCACACGCACTGCAGCCTTCGCACCATCGTACATACTCTTCACTGCATTCAACAACTTCCCATCTACTCCATATATTCTTAACACTTTCCACAATCCTTGTCTATCAACCCTGTCATATGCTTTCTCCAAATCCATGAAAGCTGTATACAACCTCTTTCCCTTCTCTAGAAACTTTTCCACTAAAGATCTAAGAATGAATATCTGATCTACACAACCTCTTCCCTTCCTAAAGCCTCCCTGTTCTTCTCCAACTAATTTCTCTGTTCTTTCTCTAACTCTGTCTATAAGTAACCTACCATACACTCTTCCTATTATACTAAGAAGACAAATGCCCCTATGATTACCACACACTTCTTTTTCCCGTTTTCCTTTGTACAAGGGAATAATTATACCTGACTTCCAATCCTCCGGGACTCTACCTCCCTCCCAGGCCAATCTGCACATCTTCCACATCCATTCTACTACTATCTCTCCCCCATGCTTCAGCATTTCACCACACACTCCATCAATTCATGGGGCTTTCCCCGATTTAACTTTCTTCATTGCTTCCACAACTTCTATCCTACTGATTTCTTCCTGTCTTCTCACCTCCCTCCTTCTCCCAGCCATTCCCCAGCCACTTATACTCGCATTACTTCCATCCTCTACGTTCAACAATTCCTTAAAGTGTTCTCTCCATCTGCTCACTTTTTCTCCCTTCTCCACTAGTAATCTACCATTTTTATCTTTCACTCCACTCCTAACTTCACTTCCACCCTGTCTTACTCTTTTCACTTCTCTCCAGAACATTTTCTTACAGTCCCTCCACTTTACACTCAAATTCCTTCCAAATTCCTCATCCACTTTCTTCTTACTCTCTCTTACTAATCTTTTCACCTCTCTCTTTCTTTCCACATATAACTCTCTCTTCCGCCTCTCAACTTCTTCCACGCCCCTTTTTCTCATCCATTCATTGTATGCTTTCTTCTTTTGTGCCACAGCCTGTTTCACCTCTTCAGTCCACGACGCTGTTCCTTGCACCCCCCTCATATATCTGATTGGGGGAAAAATGATCTTGTCGTTTTTAATGCAACAAAAACCCAGTTCTTACAATTATCAACCCAACAAAATTTTCCATAGGTGGATCTCTAAATTTTAACAACATCCGGATCAGTCCTGCATCATCATTGATCATCTTTAAATATACTTGGGGTTTCATTCTCTCAGGATTTATCATGGAAGAACATGTTTCTTCTCTTTTAAAATTCCTTTCAAAGAGATTAAGAGTACTAAGCCGACCCATGCCTTCTTTACCCCTGTATAATTGTTTATACACTGGTTTTTATTAACCCACCCCATCCTGGCAGATTTTTAGCAATGACCTCCCCCAATCCCATCATTTTTTCATTTTTTTTTTTTTGCTAAAACCTCCACTTTTTATGAGAAACCTCGAAAAGTCATAGAGAAATCACTCATTTGACCTTTAAAATGCCAGTACAGGTAAGCATACCCTCACCTGGATGTTTTTTCTATGGGGCCTGGCTCCCTAGAAATTGTGTTCTGTGGGAGGGTAACTGTTCCAATCCACTCATAATAGGTGTTTATTTATTTATTTGGTATGAATTTATATGAAATACAAGAGTATATTGGTTTTCACACAGTAATATAGGTGACAAGTGTTGTTCCACTCACCAAACACATCAACATAGCATACCTTTCTTGGCAACATTACCTGATCATCATTTCTGACTCATTCTTCTTCTAATGCTACGTAAACCTTGTCTTCCACATTGTCATCGATTGGGGAATCACTTTGGCCTTGAATTTCGTACCGTGGCACGACATGTCTTTACTGGCCAGGTTGCCAAGACAATGGTATGCAGGGAGGGAAGGTCATGCAGGAGGAGGAGGAGGTCATGCAAGGGGGGGAGGTCATGTGGGGTAAGGTATTGTCCCTGCCTGGCATAGGGTAGAGGAAGGAGTCCCCTGTATATGTACCAAAAATCACACGCAAAATTTGAAAAATGTGCAAATGATGGACCTTGCAATTGCGGCGCATTTATATACGTCAACGGGAGTCACAGTAACAAAACCTTCTGACATATATATACGTCAATGGGAGTCGGCGGGTCAACCCCCGCATAGTGTACAACTTTCATGTGTGGGGAGGCTCCCCACAGCTCTTCTCAGCAAGATGGAATCAAAGGCTTTTCATCTCATTACCTCTCCAACTTTTACTGGCTCCCTTCACCCTCTGTCTCTTCGTCACACTGTTGCATCATTATCTCTTCTATCGCTACTTCAATTGTCACTGCTCCTCTGAACTGTCTGCTTGCATTCCTCCACCACTTCAACTAGTGCATAATACCCATCTAGCAACAAATTCTCATCCCTTTTCTCTCCAACTCTATAATACAAGGGTTAACCGTTACTTCCTGTCCATCATTTATGGAACAGGTCAACATTGGAACTGTCTCTGTTTGTATTTCCTACTGCCTATGACCTCCATTCTTTCAAATGCATTGTGTCCATGCATCTTAAAATGATTGGATCATGAACTTGGCTGCCTGTTATCTTGTTTTTGTTTTTTCTTGGAGGGAACAATTTGGAAGCTTCTGGTCTTTGGTTCATTCTTCTTTGCATAAAAAACACATACATACAAGTACCCAGACAGTCACTCGGAATATTTATGTAGATGAAGCAGAAATGCACTGTGATACAGATGGGCGCCTTTATGCAGTGTCACAGATAAAACAAGAAGCAGTGTCAAGGCACAGCAAACCCGTCCCTGGCAGTCATTTTAGGGCTGATGTATACACACAACAGGATATGTACTGTAGTAAATGATGCCATATATCAAATTTGGAGTAAATCAGGTGAAAATTGACAATTTTATGCCAGTTTGAAATTTTAGGCCCAACCCACCTGACATTTATCCCCAAATGCTAACTAGGGGGAGGCTACCCCCCTGATGTAATGAGGCATGTTATAGGATGGAGATTTGAAAGATGCACCGTTAAGTTTTGGTTTCATGTCGATATGACGAATTTGAAAGGAATTATGGCGAACGATTTTTCTTTTACATTTTGGGGGCCTGAAGCCTGGGTGTTGGCCCAGTTTGGCCCAGTTTTTAATCAGGTGATCATAATGTCATAGCTCATCATAAGTGTAATTTTTGTCAATATTGCACCAATAGTTTTTGCATTAAGTTGTTCACACACACACACACACACACACACACACACACCTGTAACATGTGCCCTTCCCATACCCAACACACATATCCTTCAAATGTACTTGTAACATAGTGCACTGAAACTCAGTATGAGTGTAGGTGTGTTGATGAATGTAACTGTACATATTAAAGACCTGGCAGAGACAGGTTGATGAAGGAAACAGTATAATCATCACCAAAAGCCGTGTTGTTGATCATGGCCTGCTTCATCACCCACAGTTACTCTGAACCGTATTCACGTTGGCTGAGGAAGCTCTCAAATACTTTTTCTTGTATGATATATATTTTTTTTTTTACACCTTACTGTCCTCTTTTGTGTTGCATAAATCCTACCAATTTATCCATACTCTTCATAAATAATGTAGAAAACAGTAGTAACCTACCATATCGAACAATATGTCACTTAGGAAGTGGTGGCATGGAGTTTCTCCTTCCACGCGATTTTTCGTTATGGCAAAATGTGGCTGCAAATCTAACCCATTAACTGAACCTGCCCAACACAATTCCCGCCCAAGTCTCAACCCATTCTACCCATTAGTTTTTTTTTTTATGAACATTTTTTTTTTTTTCAATTTTTTGGTTGTTTTTTTGCAAACCGAGTCCACTATAAACATGGAATCTCAGGAAATACCTTTGAAGGGATACAGGTTATTTCTTTTCCTCATAATGAGACAGCATAAATAAATATTGTGTGGGAGAATCATTGGATTATCATTAGTCAGCGATGTGGGGGAAAAAATTTATATATATGAAAAATATAAAGTGTAAAAGTGTAATAAAACTATTTAAAGAAGCACATTTTAATTTCCACACGAATGAGTACTTATGGCTGATTCTGTTTTTTTTTTTTTTTTTAGAAATTGAAAATCGAACAAGAAGTATTTGCCCCATTTCAAATTTTGTGAAAAAAAAAAAAAAAACATTATCCAGGAGAGTCCTTTTAAGTTTTTTGTTCATGGTACCTGGTCCCCTTTCTGTACTTTGTACTGTATACTGTTGTTACAGAAAGGGTATCATGGGCCACCACCCCACTCACTGTTGCCAGGTACAGATAATGAGTATCCACCAGGTTTGTAGGAAGGTAAATGAGAGGGGGGGGGTCAATCTCAAGACGTGCAACATAAATCACCTCTCAATGACAGCCTGGCAGGCACTGAGTCTGAGTGGACTGTGAGTACAGTGCTGCCAACCAAAGTGCTCCAGAATTCCCTGAATCCTCGAGCAAAAATTCCCTAGAATTCCCCATCTCATAATAATGTATCTTATGGTAGGAAAGAAAACATTAAACTGGATGGAAAGATACTTTTTTTTTTTTTACAAACAAGAGTGTGTACAAGCTATTTGCATTCCTTTAACCCCTTAACCGCGGGGCGTCACTTTCGTGACGCTTGGGAGCAAGGGATCATACCGCGGGGCGTCGCTTTTGTGATTCTGTGTTATTTTTAATTCACCCGGGCTTCCAAGTGGGGGCTTGTATCATCTATCAGTACTGCCAATGTCCAACACTAGTCAGCACTCCTAATCTCATCTGTACTCCCATCCATTGTTGACAATTTAGCCATTTCTCCCCGTTCTTGACTCCCCTCCCTACCCCCCCTCCATTACCCTATCCTCTCGCCTGCCCGGCCGTGCTACGCTAAGTAAATCTTCCCTGGAATTTTTCTCTGATTTCATCCATTGAAATAAGCCCTATGTCCTATTCTTATACCAAATAATATATACAAGAAAGAAATAAGGTAAGTGAGAGTGCCATACACCTGGAATTGGCTAATTATCACCTGACAACACCTCACGTGCACTCGTTCGCTAATTTTCGCTGTTTTTTTCCCCTTGAAATATGCCGTATAATCTATTTTCGTAATAAATATACATGTAAGGAGGGAAGGGAGAAGCCTAAGTGATATTTACATTCACCTGGAACTACCTAATTTATAATGTATTGTCTAGATTTCCTGCCAATCATATCAGTGCTAGACAAAGCTGTTCCAAGATCTAACATTGGTAGCTCTGAATATATATCTCCTAAGTAGGCCTCTAATCTATTTTCGTAATAAATATACATGTAAGGAGGGAAGGGAGAAGCCTAAGTGATATTTACATTCACCTGGAACTACCAAATTTACAATGTATTGTCTAGATTTCCTGCCAATCATATCAGTGCTAGACTTAGCTGTTTCAAGAAGTAATATTGGTAACTCTGAATAACCCCTAGCAGGCCTCCACGCTGGTCCTCCGTTATCAGTTCACTCTCATCTTCCGAAGCGAGAGTACGTATGTTTCTTCTTGCTGACTTCAAGGCCTTTTTTCACCCCCATGCAAATGGCCTTGTGACCTTTACCCTCTACTAAACCTCGTGTGGAAAGAGGTAAAGGGCTGACAATTGATAAAAGAGTGACTACGATCTTTCTATTGAGTAAAACAGTGCAAGTGGAATTGTAAATAATGTGTAAATAATGTGTAAACAGCAAGTGAAAGTAATGAATGTAAATATACGTGAACAATGGAAAATAGTTTTATAAGTTATTTCAAGTGACAGTGCACAACACAGTGTAAATAAAATAGAAATGTAAATAACGTAAATAAAATAGAGACCGTAAATAGAAATGTAAATGAGTAATATTATAAGAATACGAGTATATACCCTAGGAGTATTGAAAGTGAAAGTTTCACTCTAGCATGTCTGAATGCTATGAGTTATGAGAGTGAAGATGAAAGTGACATTCACTCTCAATGCCAGTATACAGGACGAGAAAGTGAATGCTACGTATTTTACTGAAAGAAATTGAATCCCTACAGTGACAATAAACTAATACTACTGAAGGAAACTTATGGATAAAGACTGTAGATATATATTAGTGTTATATAGTAATAGAAATATAAAGTGTGAGGGGTTTTATGAATAATAAATGACAGACTACCAAGAGCGAACTAGTGCCAGTGCGACGATCAGACGCGCTCGTAATTTCCATTGCTTTCACAGTGTTTTTTTTTTTAGTATGGATCCCAAACTACTTGAAAATTGTAGAATAGTGTTTATAGTGTTTGTATCTGGCTGTGGTAATCATATTACGGGTTGTCGGGAAGTGTAAAGTGGAGACTTCGTTACCCTACTTCAGAGGTCTCCACAAGTCCTACGGTAACCGACGAAGGCTCAACAATCATTCCAGGAGAAAGCTGAAGGTATGTGCCATAAGCATATGTAATTTTATTATTCTAGGACTAATAACTGATTTTTGGCAAATATTTTTTGAGAGTCTGTCGGAGCCCAAATAACCCCGCGGCACACGCAAGTCATTGGTAAACAAGCCCGCGGTGTAGGGGTTAAACATATTCATGTGCACACTGCACAAATATAACATAAATAAAAACACTTTGCTTCACATTTCTGTAAGGAAAAAACTCTCTTGGTTAAAAGAAGGCTAAGATCATGTTAGTTGCTGATTAATCCGATTCACTTGCATCACGCTTATACATACCTAGATTCATTTTACTTATTAATTTGTCGTCAACAGAAAAAGTGCCACATCTAGCATCTCCCAAATACCGTTTGGAATGGAGAAATCCTACAAGTGTTTTGGTTGAAAGACTGTTCCTCTGTTTTGTTTTCAGGTTGTTCACAACTGAGAAAACTCTTTCTGCTGTGGCACTTGAATGAGGAAGACAGAGCAGACCAGAAACAAGTTGTGACAAATTTGGAAACATTGGTGTATCATCACCACTCTTCATTTCTTTAATTATATGCCAAAACTCTTCAACATCAGTGGAATCTGGAACATTAAGTTCAGTGTTTCTCAACACCCTCCATTCCCTGTCTACCTCATTCAACTGATCATGCCCTATTATCCCAGGAACTAAACTAGCTAGTGGTGCAATGGAGGTTACATTCCTTTCCATGACTACTCTGGGATGAATGAAGCTGATGTTCTTGAGTATCAAGCTTTTAAATGGAAATCTCATATATATCTGATTTACACTCTCAATGAGGAACCATAAGCAACGTTTCTGAAAAGCTTCTAGATCAGGCTTGGACAATCCATGAGTGTCTGTGGAAGTGTCGATGAGTGGGGAGTACACTGGTGGTGACTTACTGCTGAGGGCGACTGGGTGACGGTTACTGTACTGCAGGTGTAGCCGCCTACTGCGTAGCGAAGGGACAGTGGGACATGGACGGCTAGCATATGTTTACTCTCTGGGTCTGACCTGTTCGGTTCAGGTTCACACCCACACAGTATCACGATATTCACACATTGCAGACTGAATTTCTTCTGAGCTGGTAAATAAAGTGTCAACTCTTTCTCTTAAGCACATTTTGTATTCAGTATTGTTGATTTTTTTTTCTTCGATGAATTGCATTATTTACGCAATAAATTCTTAACGCCCAAATTTCCCCAAATTTAGAGACATTTTCCCCATTTCCCCATTCGGACCATCGATTCCCTAAATCTGGGGATATTTCCCCAAGGTTGGCAGCACTCTGTGAGTATCCACTATCCACCACCACCAGTCACTGACAGTGTTGCCAATATGGAGGTTGTCTATTTAGCTTACATAAACAGACTGGTAACAGCATGTTACAACAGAGTAAATACAACAGAAAATGGGCTTAACGTAACATCCCTGATCATGCCCGGTGCGTGGCGCAGGGTAGGGGGTTCACACTGTTGATTTTTTAGGTAGGAAATATCGAGAGTCGGCCTTTATACTTGGCAGCTAGGGAGTGGAAGGCTACCAGAGTCCAAGGGATTTTTTTGGTGTGTGAATTTTGAAATTTTTCGTCAATTTCCGCGTGGACAGTCTTCTTAACCAACGAGAATCTGAGCCTTTGTGAGTACTCACTACTGTAAAACTCTATCGATAATTTTGATTCGTATTAACTGTCCTCATTATTCCCTTCACATATTCTTGTTCTTGGCGAGTTAAAGAACGATGAACAGGATCTGCCTTCCCCATAAAAAATGCAAATTGGGAGAGGATGAAAAACATGAACACAACAAATATTAATTATATTTAGAAACTTACGTAAAAGTAGTAGCCTATTGTTTCAGAATTTTCGTTCCTTCTGCTGCCCATCTGTAACTCAAGCATTATATTAGTTATATTAATTATAACTAACAACTGGGTAAAACTAAACCGTGTAAGTAACCAAACACTGTAGCGACGGTATGCAACTCTGAGTATTATAAGGTTACGAGATGCTGAACGACAGGAGGAGGAGCGGGAATTTGGGGGACTAGTGCATTTCACTTCAGAAGTAATATTACTATTCATTGTGTTCATCTATTTCATCCTCTGCCAATTTGTCTTCTATGGGGGGGGGGGAGATCCTGATCATTTCTTACTATTACTGATAGAATATATTGCAGATTTTATCCTTGTCTGTCTAGCACTTTACAAAGCTGACATATTTTATGAGTACGCCAACCCTTGATATCTCAGTACGGCTTTGTTCTGTGACGGACCGGGCCAGGGGCCAGTTTAACAGAGTCAGTGTTACTGAGGGACCGATCAGAATTTAGTCTTAGAGCCTCCTGGATGGTTACAGGTACTTTCCAAGGATACCCCAAGATGATTCACATGAATTATTATTATACTGTATTCACAAAGAATCGTTTTAATACCTTAAAATCTGTTATTGATGTGAAGATTATAACTTGAATCATTCAAAAAGAAATTTTTAAAACCCCTTTGACTCTTTTTACGCCAAGAGCCCAGAGTGTCTGACAATAAACAGCTTGGCTGTTTTCGTCTTAGAGAACAGGAGGAACGTGATGCTAAATTCTTCATTATCTGAGCACTCTTTAGCAATCATTGAAATTACATGGAAGTATGGTATGATACTGAATGAGATAGGTATGTACTTTTATTCGATTAGACAACATATTACAGAGAAAATCCAGGACCAGTTTAAGCAGTTACTTGGACAAGGTACTAATGAGTCACTTGAAATGTATTTTCATCTACTGACATACGAGTTCACATTCTGAAGATGTTGAACAAACTATATGTTGAAAGTGAACTCACTCACGTTGCCTTCAAAGTGGAGGGGTTCAATATAACGTTAATCACCCCTTCACTATGAAATGTCTCCCCAGCTGAATGAAATAGGTTGTGGGTTGCAAGAGTAACTAATACATCGCAGTGAGTGGTTTAAGAGATATGCAGTGGTATCCTGCTGCCAAACAAGGAAAGTAATCCGGCACTAATGCACACTATACAAATCTACTAATTAATTACATTGTGATAAAGGAGCGTTGTGGTGTGGATGTGGATGTGATAGGAAGCGTTATGAGCCACTGAGGTGGTTTGGCCATGTGGAGAGGATGGAGGGTGAAAGACTGACGAAGAGAGTGTATGTGAGTGAGGTGGAGGGGGGAAGAGGGAGGGGGAGGCCGAGGATGAGATGGAGGGATGGGGTGGAGAGGTATATGAGAGAGGGGGGTGTGAGTTGGGAGCAGGGCAGTGAAATGGCGGGGGACAGGGCGACTTGGAGGCGATTTGTTTGTGGCCACCCCAAACGGGATTGAGGCGTCTGGCAATAGATAGATAGATAGATAGATAAACTGCAGAAATCATTTTTTTTTTTCAACTTACCAATAAGAATTCCTCCTGCCGGGAAGGAGTCAGTAACATCTACAATTAAACTCCTTCAGTAATATATGTAATCGAAAAAAATAACAATAATCGCCAGGTGAGAGCAAGACTCATATCAAGAACGTAAAGGGATTTACACTCGCAATTGTATAGGTACACATGATTTATTGTTATCAAAGCAAACTTTTGCCCTGCTTTTGAAAACACAATGGCAGCGATTTCTTGATATCCCAAAAGAGATTTTAGTGTCTTCCACTTCAAGTTGCACTGCCAGTTTGGTCCTGTCACGCTTTTCTGTAACCACAGATCAAGATTGGCTGGCAACTGATGAAGACACGAGACTCCGAGAGATGTCTGCCAACTTTCGTATTATTTTTTGGGCCCCACAACAATCATCTGGCGATTCCAAGAGTACTGACTTCTCAAGCATGAAAAGGAAGAGGATATGCGTCCCAAGAGACGATGTTTAATTGTGCACAGTAAGCTGTGGGCAAGGAAGTGACGTTGCTGGGACAGCGTGTCATCTCCTATCGCTATACTCGTCCTCCATGATGTGGTTCTGAGATGACGTATTCTCTGACAAGCTTTGGCATCCACGTTTCTCTCCTGCTGCCAGCGGTGAATCCATCTGTAAATCGAGGAGACACTTGCACCAGTCTCCAGGGCAATGTCTTTCACTGATACTCCTTCCAGCCACATCCCCACTGTATGCAAACGATCTGCCATCACAGATGGGTAAAGGATTAGGCGTTTATGAATTGACAGTATCAGACAGAATACTCATGCAACGTTATTTATGTGCTAAGGTATGAAGGGAAAATTAGGACCAAATAAACCATCATTAATTTCTTGTAAGATATTCTAAAGTTGTAGCTATAAAGTGATTGTGATGGGGGATATGAACGAAAGAGTAGGCACGGGTCCTGAGGATGACATAATCGGTTGTTATGGAGTACCAGGAGAAAATGGAAATGGGAATCGACTAAAGGATATGTGTCAGGAGAGGAGGTTGTGCATTTGTAATTCGTATTTCAAACACAAAGATGCACATAAATATACATGGTATAGAGGAAACGGGGGTAGTGTTGAAAGAAGCCTGATTGATTACGTGCTCGTAGAGAGGTCGATGATGGGAATAGTTGCTGATACGAGGGCTGTGAGGGGACAATGTGGTCTGTCACATCATATGATCGTGGTATGCAAGATCAAGCTGAGAGGAGTGAGGTGGATCAAGAGAGAGAGGAGCAGTCAGGGAGAAAGACTGAAAGTTGAGAAGCTGAGGATCAAAGAAATGGCAGATAATTACAGAACCAAAGCAGAGGACAAGTTAGAATCAGTGAACTGGAATGAATTGGACCTGGACAGCCTGTGGAATGCATATAGGGATTGCTTAGTTAGGAATGCTAAAGTGGTGTGTGGTGTGGCAAGAGTATCAACAAAATAGAAGGGTACAGCATGGTGGGATGAGGAGGTTAAGAGTGTGGTGGAGGAAAAGACGAAGAAGTGGCCAAAAGTGGTTACAGGATAGGGATTCAGTTGAAATAAGAACTGAGTATATCGACAGCAAGAAGCACGTAAAGAGACTAGTGAAGAGGAAAAAGAAGGGGGTAAATGATGATCTGGGAAGAAAAATGAATGCAAACTACTCTGAAAATAGAAATTTATTCTGGAAAGAAGTGCGGAAATATAGAAGTGAAAGTGGAAAGAAATGTGATGGTGTGAAAGATGCAGGTGGTAGGTTACTAACCCATGGAGATGAAGTAAGGACCAGATGGAAAGAATATTTTGAAAGCCTGATGAATGGGAACAGAGAGAGCAGAGCATCTGTAAACATGATTGGTTGGGGGGGGGGGGTGCAGAGAAGGATTGCAGTGCCAGGAGACATGACACTCACACAGGTGAAGAGCAGTGTGAAACGGCTGAAAAATGTGAAAGCAGCTGGGGTTGATGAGGTGTATACAGAGATGCTTAAGTGTAGTGGAAAGAGTGGAATGAAGTGCTTGTTGGAGATATGTAAGAAGGCATGGAAAGCTGTTAGGTGCTGTCAAGAGTTTTTATGATGGCAGCAAATCATGTGTAAGGGTTAATGGGCATCTAAGTGAATGGTTCACGGTCGGTGTGGGCATGCGACAAGGTTGTGTGATGTCCCCATGGTTGTTCAATATATATATATGGATGGGGTGATGAGAGAAGTAAAAACACGAGTAATGGAGAGAGGTATGGCGCTGGTAATGACTGGTGATTGATGGAATAACTCAAATTTGTTGTATGCTGATGATGCAGTACTGCTTGCAAGTACTGGACAAGAACTTGGTAGGCTAGTGCAGAATTTTGCTGATGTCTGTGAGTGTCGTGCCTTGAGAGTAAATGTAGAGAAGAGTAAAGTGATGGTTAGTGAGAGAGAAGGTGACTCCCAGTGTGATGTCATAGTGAATGGAGAGACACAAGGAAATGGTGAGAGAGTTCAAATACTTGGGTACAGCGATAGAAAAGAGAGGAAAATGTGCAAAATAAGTTGAAAGTAGAGTGGCACAAGGAAAAGAAGTAGCTGGTGCAATGAAGGCCTTGATAAGAAACAGAGGCTTGAGTGTTGCGGCTGCACGAGGCTTACATGAGGGAGCGTTAGTGCCAACTTTAATATATGGGTGCGAGACTATGGTGTGGTATGAAAATGAAAAGTCAGGAGTAAGAGCAGTGGAGATGGAACTGCTGAGGAATGTATGTGGAATACAGGGGGTGGGTAGGATACGAAATAATGTGATTCGTGAAAGGTGTGGAATGAAGAAGTCTGTGGACACCAGAATCGAGGAGATGTCCTGAGATGATATGGTCATGTGGAAAGAATGGATAACAATAGCGTAGTGAAAAAGGTATACCTGAGCGAATTTGAAGGAGGGAGGAGGCGAGGTAGACCAAGGAGGTGGAGAGATATGGTGGATAAGTGTTTGAGGAAGAGGGGTTTGGAAGTCGGTGAGGCTAAGGAACTGTCAAGAGATCGAGCTGGCTGGATGAATGTTGTTAGGAGAAGTGCATGATCAGGGATTTTTGGCACCCCTTGTGAGCATGACAGCATCCGGATTGACTCAGTCGGATGCGTTTGTGTGATGCTGCGGAATGTAGTGAATGTTTTTGGCGTATCCAGTAGAGCCAGGATTCCGGGGGCTTGAATAATGAGTGAATGGAAGTGTGGCCTATTTGATTTGGGCAAGTTTGTGCTGTCTGGACATTGCTACTCCTCACCCTGCCCTTCGGTGGGAAAGGAGGTCCGGATGATGATGATGAATGATATATATATATATATATATATATATATATATATATATATATATATATATATTGTTACATAGCCTATGATTTCATCATCCTTTGTGTAATTCTAACGTACAGTATGCTGCATGTTTGATCACGAGCGTGTTCTACCTCACTCCCCCCCTCCTCCCTTATAGTAGAGTAAGTCATTCTTTCTGTTGTTCAGAGCAGGATTGTCAACTCTTTGTCCCCTATCGCTTCATTTGCGCGTCCTTCTTACAAGTTGTAACAAGCTCTGCCGGCCCTTATATAATGAGCTGAGTCTCTGCATTAATTGCCACTTAGATCTACTCCTCATTTTGCTCACATCTCTGTCCTCCCCTGTACAGTTGTTATTATTGTGAGTGCTCAGGAAGTCTCCAACCATCTAGCAGCTGTGTAATTTGAGTATGAGTGTTATTACATTTTGTTCTTGTACTGTATAGCATAAGGTGTTGATTCGTAGGCCTAGTAAAGTTTTTGTAATTCATTATTGTCAGCCAGTGGTAATAATATATTGTATCTGTAATAATATATCTTGCATTCACTGAGTATTATCTGGTTTTCTCATTTTATCAGGGCTGACTTAGATAAATTTACTCTTGCTAATTTCGTGTTAATAGAGGCTATTGCAGTTCACCATATTTTTAATCTGTTTTTTGCCATTACATTATCCTTATGAGTCCTGAATGTTTAGTTGTTAGTTTAAGCATTAAACTTTAACTTATAATTTTACCTAACTCTTTTGTTTTAAACCTGGAACTTTGCGGGACAGTTTTCTCTTCCGTAACATAAATTTGGCGACCTCTTATCAGGATATTATCATAAGGATATTGCTTGATATTTTGTGACTGTGATTTATTCATGATGTCTACTATTACTACGCTTGATGAAGCAAAAGATTTTTTGTCAAATGTGCAAACAATGTGTGTGATGTAGAAAACTGAACAGAGAATGAACTTAAGCTTGTTGCTCAACAATAGGGAATTGTTGTTCGCTCTCATCATTCTAAATATCAAATTGTTGACATGATTAATGAAAGCTTGTTTAATGTAACTCCTCCAAATGAACAAACGCAGATTGAATTAGCTAAGTTACAGCTAGCCCCGCAGGAGGCTCGTGCTAAGGAGGCTGAATTTCAGGTAAATGTTCGTATTCAGGAGGCACAGGCTCAGGCACAAATTGAACTTGCTAGGATTCAGGCAGACCATGAGTATCGCATGAAACAAGGTGGAACTGGATCATCTAGCTCTGATGATTTTGATGTGGCTAAAAATGTTAAATTTGTCCCTCCTTTTAATGAATCTGATTTAACAAAGTATTTTCAGTTGTTTGAGAGGGTAGCTACAGGTTTTAATTGGCCCAAAGAGTATTGGCCAGTACTCCTTCAAACTGTTCTCACCAGTAAAGCTCAAGTAACTTATGCATCTTTGTCTCAGGATCAATCTGATAATTATGATGTAGTTAAGAGCTTGATTCTTAAGGCCTATGAGCTTGTTCCTGAAGCCTATAGAGTCAAATTTAGGACAACTTATAAGCAAGATAAGCAATCCCATGTTGAGTATGCAAAAATCAAACAAGATCTGTTAGAGCAGTGGTTAACTTCTAAGAATGTGGATTCTGATTTTGACAAATTTAAGCAGATGATTTTGCTGGAGGACTTCAAAAGGTGTATTAATAAAGATGTAAGCCTATATCTTGATGAGAAAAGAATAATTTGTCTGATGCTGCAGATTTAGCTGATGAATATGTTCTCACTCACAAGAGATATTATAAAGAAAAAAGGAAAGCTGAGAGTAAGTACGTTGCCTCTACTCAGAGTACAGGTAACAGGAAGGAGAATAAAGATGATGTTTCTCAGGAAGTAAATACCAGCTTCACCTCTAGATTTCAGAAAAGTAAATGTACTTATTGTAGCAAGCTTGGTCATACTACGGAGAAATGTTTCAGGAGACAGCGTGATGTGAACAAAAAGGAGTCTTTAAATATTCAGTCAATTGGTCTAGTGTCCACCCTTGAGAGTTCCCAGAATTCTTTAACTGAGTTAACTGAATCTGCTTTGAGGAGTAAATTAAATTCTCATGATGAAGCTCCTCTTTTGAGCAGTAATGTGGGTGACACTCTCAAGAGTTCATGTGCTAATTTCCTGTCTGATTGTTTTGTCAGTCCTCTGGACAGTAATGACGAAATCAGTTAAAATATATCGTGATACAGGTGCTTGCCAATCCCTTATGCTGACCAGTGTTCTAGGCTGTAATGTTAATTCCTCTGATGAAACTGTAATCTTACAAGGTGTAGGAAATAATTACTTCTCTGTCCCTCTGTGCAGAGTGAATTTAGAGTCTGGTTTTGTTAATGGTTCTGTTATGGGTGGGTTGGTTGAGACACTCCCAATGTCAGGTGTAACTTTCTTACTTGGAAATGATATTGGTGGAAGTCAAGTGTGTCCAGCTCCTCAGTTGTCTAGTGAGCCAGTGGCTGCAGCCCAGGATTGTGATGTCCCTGATGTGTTCCCTGCATGTGCTGTCACTAGGGCTAAGTCTAAAGTTACTGGTGACTTAGAGGATAATGATGATGATGATGTTATCCTAGCTGACACTTTTCTTGCTAATTTGGACCACTCACCAGATGAGACAGTACAGCGTAGTGTTGATAATTTGTCTCATCAAGAGTTGGTTGAGTTGCAGGTTGCTGACCCTGAGTTGAAAGGTCTAGCTAACTCTGCTTGCAGTGAGGAAGAGTCAGCCGGTGCTTCTACTTGTTATTATATAAAGTCAGGAGTACTTATGAGGAAGTGGAGACCCCCAACAGCATCAGCCAACTGTGAATGGGAGGTTGTACATCATGTTCTCATCCCTCGTGTTTGTAGGCAGGATATCATTAGAGTGGCTCATGATTCCAGTTTGGCAGGACACCTTGGAGTGAGGAAGACTGTGGCACGCATTTTGAAACACTTCTACTGGCCAGGTATCTTCAGGGATGTTTCCTGGTATTGTAAGTCTTGTCACACCTGTCAAGTTGTGGGGAAGTGTAATCAGACCGAAAAGGTTGCACTTCTAGTTCCCATTCCTCTTTTTGAGGCGCCATTCACCCTTGTGTTGGTGGATATTGTGGGCCCTCTTCCTAAGACTTCTTCAGGATTTTCTTATGTGTTGACCCTGATTGATATGGCTACTCGTTATCCTGAAGCCATTCCACTTAGAAATATCTCAGCAAAGAACGTGGTTAAGGAAATGCTAGGGTTCTTCACCAAGTTTGGTCTCCCCAAGGAGGTACAGTCAGACCGGGGAAGTAATTTCATGTCAAATGTTTTCAAGCAGTCTCTGAAAGAGATGGGCATCACCCAGATCACGTCTTCAGCTTACCATCCCCAAACACAAGGAGCGTTGGAGAGATATCATCAAACACTCAAATCGATGCTCAAGAAATACTGTTTGGAACATCAGAAAGACTGGGATAAAGGTCTTCCATTCATTATATTTGTCGCAAGAGAATCTCCAAATGAATCACTGGGCTTCTCACCTTTTGAACTACTGTTTGGCCATGAAGTAAGAAGACCCCTTAAGCTACTCAAGGAATGCTGGCTGTCGGAGGAAGATGACGTCAACCTGCTGGAGTATGTGATGAAGTTCAAAGAACGGCTGTCCACTGATTTACAGCTGGAGAGAGAGAATTTAGGAACTGCTCAGGAGAAGATGAAGACTTGGTATGATAAGAAGTCCAGGCTATGCCACTTTCAGCCAGATCAGGTTTTGATTCTGCTGCCTGTGCATGGGCAACCTCTTCAAGCCAAGTTTAGTGGTCCTTATTTCATGGAGAAGAAACTCACTGATGTCAACCATGTCATCGCCACACCAAATCGTAGAAAGAACAAGCAACTTTGTCACATCAACATAATAAAGTTATATCACAGGCGGGACGAAAATAACCTAGTCTGCACTGTAGCTGTTCCACCCGAGTCTGCAAGTGAAGTTCTCCCATGCAGCATGAGCCTGAGTGATAGTTTGGGGAAGAATCCTGATATCATGAATGATCTCCAGACTAAGCTTTCTCATCTACCTCCCGAGGAAAGGCAGGAGTTTTCGGCATTACTGCAGGAATACCCGCAAGTGTTCCGTGCCACTCCAGGAAGAACCACTGTGGTGATGCATGATGTCAATGTTGGAGATGCAAAGCCAATTAAACTGCCTCCTTACCGTGTGAACCCAGTGAAAGTTCCTCTCATCCAGAAGGAGCTTGGCTACCTGTTGGACCACAAGATGATTGAGCCCTGTCAGAGCGAGTGGAGTTCTCCTGTCACTCTAGTCCCTAAGCCAGGTGGGTCTCAGCGGCTTTGCATCGACTACAGACGTGTTAATCAGATAACCAAAACAGACGCTTACCCTCTCCCTCGCGTGGAAGTTGCATAGACAAGATCGGAAAGGCTTGGTACATAAGTAAATTTGATTTGTTAAAGGGATACTGGCAAGTACCTATGACTGAACGTGCTAGGGAGATCTCATGTTTTGTAACACTAGGAAAGACTTTTGCATGTTCTGTAATGCCATATGGTATGAAGAATGCACCAGCCACTTTTCAGAAGCTCATGAATGTTGTAACAGAGGGTTTGGCAGGGTGTGTTGTTTATATTGATGATGTATTAATCTTCAGTGACAACTGGAAAGATCACCTATGCCATGTCAGTAAATTTCTTGAGCGTTTGGTTCAGGTTAATCTTGTAGCTAATTTAGCAAAGTGTGAGATGGTCAAGCTAAAGTTCAGTACCTTGGGTACGTAATTGGTGATGGACATGTTGCACCACCAGGAGCTAAGGTTCAGGTTATAAGTGATCTTCCCAGACCTAAAAGTAGGAAAGAGCTACAAAGATTTTTGGGAATGGTAGGTTATTACAGGAGATTTGTTTTTAACTTTTCAATTCTCATATCACCACTTACAGACCTACTGAAAAAGGGAGTTAAATTTGTCTGGACCGATAACTGTGAATCCTCTTTCAGTAAACTTAAAGCTATCCTATTAAGTCAGCCAGTGCTCGCTACTCCAAATTTTGCTAAGCCTTTTAAGATGGCTGTTGACGCAAGTGATACAGGAGCTGGGGCTGTTTTGCTGCAAGAGGATGATCAGGGTATTGAACACCCTGTATCTTATTACAGTAAGAAGTTCACTCCACCTCAAAAGAACTACTCAACTATTGAGAAAGAGCTTTTGGCCTTGATTTTGGGTTTACAGCATTTTTCATTTTATTTGTGTTCTGGTTTTGACCCCATAGTCATTTATACCGATCATAACCCACTGAAATTCCTTAGTAAGTTTAAAGATAAAAATCAGAGATTGACAAGATGGAGTCTACTTCTTCAGGAGTATTCATTAGACATACAACATGTCAAGGGGAAAGAAAATGTTATTGCAGATTGCTTATCTAGACTTTAGACAGATTGTTTTAGAGTAATAAGAAATTTCCTTTGTAAATTTCTTTTTCTTTGTGGGGAGGTGTTACATAGCCTATAATTTCATCATCCTTTGTGTAATTCTAACGTACAGTATGCTGCATGTTTGATCACGAGCGTGTTCTACCTCACTCCCCCCTCCTCCCTTATAGTAAAGTAAGTCGTTCTTTCTGTTGTTCAGAGCAGGATTGTCAACTCTTTGTCCCCTATCGCTTCATTTGCGCATCCTTCATACAAGTTGTATCAAGCTCTGCCGGCCCCTATATAATGAGCTCAGTCTCTGCATTAATTGCCACTTAGATCTACTCCTCATTTTGCTCACATCTCTGTCCTCCCCTGTACAGTTGTTATTATTGTGAGTGCTCAGGAAGTCTCCAACCATCTAGCAGCTGTGTAATTTGAGTATGAGTGTTATTACATTTTGTTCTTGTACTGTATAGCATAAGGTGTTGATTCGTAGGCCTAGTAAAGTTTTTGTAATTCATATTGTCAGCCAGTGGTAATAATATTTTGTATTAGTCATCGGGGGCACACTCTTTCAGCATTGCAATATACACAAGACAACTTGGGTGTCGCCGTGTGGAAAATATAAAAATCAGATTGATCACATCGCTATCAGTAGGAGGCATAGAAGTTCTCTGCTAGATGTTCATGTTAAACGGGGAGCGGATATTGGTAGTGACCATCAACTCAGCATTGCAAAAATAAGGTTTAAACTTAAAAATCAGAAGAAGGAAAAATCTGGTGTTGGTAGATACGATATTGTTAAGCTTGGAAGGGAAGGAGAAGAAAAGGAGGAATTCAGATTAGAATGCAGAAATAGGTTTTTGGTGTTGGAAACGTTGGAAGAGGGGGAGAGAAGTGTAGATGAGATGTGGGAGGATGTGAACAAAGTTTTGCATGAGACTGCTGAATGTACGATTGGAAGGAGACATAGATTCAGGAGAAAGAAATGGATATCAGAGGAAACGTGGGATATGATAAAAAAGAGAGGTGAGGCTAAATTGAGGAGTGAGATGCAATGCGTTGATGAACGAGAGATTGAATTAGCAAGAGCTGCGTACTGGGCCTGTATTCTGCATAGTGCTTATGGTCGACCCTAGCTAACCGTCATAGCTAAGCAAATTTATGACAGTCAGTCTTATGGCCGTCAGAAGTCGTCGGCCATACCTCACTAATCCAACAACACCGTCAGCTGCTAGAACGCACCGCTCACAATTTGTCAACTTTAAATTTATGGAATAAAATAGGTTCTTGGCATTATTTTCTTGGATTTAAATTGTTTTAACTTCATATTACGACTTTTGGGGAAGTTAGACATAGTAAAATAGGAATTCGTTTGTGAGAAAATGCGCTGAAACGTATTCTCGTTGAAAAGTGTGTAACCAAAAACACTGTCTGACTAGTGTAAACTTAACCTACCTTATTAATTTCATCTAATTTCATATTAGTATTTTTTTGTTGGCTAGGCTAAACTTGGTTAGGTTAAATTTTATTATATATATATATATATATATATATATATATATATATATATATATATATATATATATATATATATATATATATATATATATATATATATATATATATATATATATATATATATTTTTATTCATATCATTATTTATTATAATATACTTAACCTACATTACAAATATTTTCTTAAGTCCAAAGAAAGTTAAAGAAAATGTTCATTGCTATGGACAGCAATGGGACAATAACCAGTTCATCTGGGTTAGGTTGAGTTATATATTTCTATAATTTGTTTCTGGTTTATTTAATATTTTCTTATTTTTTTACACTAACCTTAACCTAAAGTATTATTTTTTCGACCAGTCTAAACTTTACCTATCCCATTATTATTATTTTATTATATTTAATTATTTATTATTTAATATTTTTTAGACGTCCATAATTAACCTAACCTGCTGGGGCTAGCCCTACAAGTACTGTAAAGCCCAAACTCTGCACATTTGCATTTTTCCGGTAGCAAGATAACGTAGTGTTATGATGACCTTAAGCTCCGGGGTGAGTGGGTTTCTCCTCTTGGTGTCATTCGATAAGGCGTCTCTCACAAGATTGGTGACATACAAAATACCGACCCTGTCTAGCCGGTACCTCTTGATAAGCTCAGTGTAATGCTGTGTTTTTAAGACGACTTCTCGTCGTAAAAACACGAGCACTGGGACGGGGTCCTTTGACCAGACCGGATGTAATGCACTAACAAAGGAACAGGGCATAAAAAGAGACAGTACACCAAATCACATCTATTGCTTAAATTCTATTCCTTACAGTGTCACATACACAATATTTGATACTCAATAACACAGAGATACAATAATACACTTATAATTGGATCCAATCTACTTTTGCACAGGGCACAGGGCAGTCAGGGATATGGGTGACTATTATTGAGGAGAGTTATCACTTCACTGTAATGGTCAATCGAGAACACTGGTCGTGTCACTGGTGGATAATAATAAATGGAGGAGTCTCACTTATATTCACTGTGATTGGGAGTCTGTGGGGGATATGATACTATAACAAAGGTAGGGTGCGTGTGGCGACATCCGACACCGTCACCTAGTCGCAGGGAAGCACTTCACTAGCCTTCCGGCTCGCTCACACACCTACCTTTGATTCCACAGAAAACTCCCCGCTTCCTTTCTGAGAGGGGGAACTGAACTGTTAAATGTTCAAGCACGACTTACCCTGATATCACTGTTTAACATAACTTTTATTTGTCACTGCCACTGTGCATTGGATCACTGTCACTGTATTAGGGGTCGCTGTCACTTTCACTGTTCTACCCGTGTTTCTTTGGTAGTTGGGTCACTAGTACTTACTGTCAGGGAGGCTCTCTTGTTTAGGGCCTCGGCCTGAGGGGCGGCTCCTTCCTAGGGCCGCGTTGGTGGGGTGCAAGGAGACCTCGTAGTCCGGAGGGCTTGACCTGATCGGGGGCCCTCGGGACTAGGACCGAACAGGCGGAGGATTCGGGCCTGCTTCTTCTTCTGCCGGGACGTGAGGGAGCCTAGGTCGCCGTCGTCGGGGACCGTGGTGGAAGGCCTGGGCGTCCGGGGTCTGCAGGTGCTCAGGGGGAGAGGCGCCGTCAGGGCTGGGCTGCGGCAGCGACTCCTGTAGGGCTCCAACAGTGCTAAGGAGCGTCCGGGTGTGGGCGGTAACTCCGCAATCGGGCCTTGCCACCACTCTAACGCCTCCGCTTGGCCAAGAAGCCTGGATGGCGACGAAGGGCTCCCCGGAGGGAAAGAGGCTTGAGGGAGACTCACGCTCTTCGTGGTTCCCTGAGTGTGTTCATTGGGCTGAGGTAGGGCTCCACTTCCCCTAGTATGGACTTTGGCTGGTGCTGTGAACTTGTCCGGCGTGCGAGGGACACCAGTAGGGTGATCGGGGTCGCCCTTTTGCCGAGGCAAGCGGCCGTCAGCGTGGTGTTCCTCCCGCAGTAGGGAACAAGCCGGAGTGAGGGGCGCGAGGACCGCACTCTCTCCAATACGGACAGATCCTACCGTCAGGGAATTCTCCACCCTGGTACGTGCCCCAGTCGTAACTGAGTGTCCGCCCGTACGGGAAACGACTAGTGGAGAAACGGGATCACCCGTCTGCTCCGGCGAGAGGCCGGCCCCGAGTCGCCGCTTCCGTAATTGGGTGGCGCTACACGTACGGTAGCAGGGTCTATCTACCCTGGACCGTATTCTGGCCGTAGCCAAGGTACAACTGGAGAGGGATGCACACAGGCAACTCTCTCCTCAGCGTGTTAAGGCCGGAGCCTGGGGTCACCTTCCCCTTTACACACTTTGTCAGGCCGTAGCCTGTGTCTATCTCTCTTTTAAGGCCGTAGCCTTGGGCCTCTTCCTGCCCTTGGGCCTCTTCCTGCCCTAGAGGGTGTAGCAAGACCGTCAAGACGGTGTTACTTGGGACTGACCTCTTTTCAGTCCCACCCCTGGTCTGACGGTCACTACCCCGTCCGCACAGTAGTTCAGGTTGTCTGAACGCCTGGGGTTGGGGCACTTGCGAGGAATAGGGGCTCAGGGTCGGGATGTCCCGATGACCCTCTTGCCCGGGGTCACTAACCTCACCGGTGTGTCCTCCCGGGGTGGTGGTGGGGTGGCGGCTCGGTGGTGGTGTGGGGGGTGGTGAGGTGGGAGGTCCTGCGGCGGGCATTTTACTCAGCATCACTGAGCTCGTTAAGCACGTCCCTTCTTCGGAAAATATTCCTCGGCTGGGGATCTGCTTGCTGTGGTGCGGCCATGTTGACACACTTCTGACGGTCATAGGCGGCGTTAAGACAGGGTGAACCCGAACATACCATCGCGCGTCTTATTATGGTCGTCCATAGGAGTTTATGGTCGACCATACGAGTTTCTGACGGAGTTATGTCTAAAATGCGCCATTTTGTTTAGATATGTACGACGGACTTAGCTATGACGGTTTGTAGAATCTGGGCCCTGGAGTTTGAATTCAGACGTAAGAAGGTTAGCTAGGAGAGATAAAAGAAGATGTGTGGATGAAAAGGTTGCAGAGACTGAAATCTTAATAAACAAAAATGGTGGACAGAGTCAAAGAATAGCATATGAATCGATTAGAGAACTGAGTGGTAATGCAGGTAAACGCAAAGAAATACCAGTTAGAGACAGGGAAGGAAATCTATTGACCAAAGATGGAGATATTAAAAATAGATGGAAAGAGCATTTTGAGACAGTTCTTAATAGACCAATACCACCAGAAGAGGATATACCGTCTGCTCAGGAAGATTTAAATATAGAAACAGGAGAGTTGAGGCTTGCAGAAGTGGAGAAAGCAGTAAATCAGTTAAAGAATAATAAGGCACCAGGGGAGGATGGTTTATTTCCGGAAATGTTTAAAGTGGAGGGGGATAGATTAATAATGATCTTGACCAAGCTATTCAATAAGATATGGGTGACGGGGTTACTACCATCAGTTTGGAAGAATGGTGTAATTGTTAAAGTTCCGAAGAAGGGAGACCTGAGTGAATGTGGAAATTGGAGGGGAATCTCTTTGTCGCCGATAGCTTTGAAAGTTTTCAGTAGAGTGTTGTTAAATAGGTTGGAGCCGGTGGTTGAGGGTATTCTGAGGAATGAACAGGCTGGTTTTAGAAAGGGACGTGGTTGCAATGATCAGATCTTTATAGTTAGGCATCTGATGCAGCAAGTTAATGAAATGAGAGTACCGTTAAGTCTTTGTTTTGTTGATTTTGAAAAGGCTTTTGATAGTGTTTCGAGAGAGACTATGGGGAAGATCATGAGACATTATGGAATACCAGAGGAGTTTGTGAGGGTCATTATGAACATGCATGAGGACACATTTTGTAAAGTGATGGTTGATGGTTGTCTGAGTGATTCGTTTGAAGTCAAGTCCGGAGTAATTCAAGGTGGTGTTCTATCGCCTTTACTATTTATATTGGTCATTGATTACATTATGAAACGCGTTGGAACAGAAACAGGTGCAGGTATACTTTGGGGAGAGAACAGGAAACTTTTGGATTTAGATTGTGCAGATGATATAGTTTTGATTTGTGATGGGCCAGAAGAGATGCAGAGAGTGTTGGACTGTTTGGTGAGTGAAGGTCGCAAGGTGGGTTTGGTTATTAATTGTGGAAAAACTGAAATAATCAATATGAATATGGAAAATGCGCAGGAATGTGTAATTGGAGGTATGGTTGTAAAGCAAGTTGATGGGTTTAAATATTTAGGTACTTATTTAGCCAAGGATGGTTCTTTGAACTTTGAATTCGAGGAAAGGTTAAAGAAGGCTAATCAGGCAATGGGAATGCTTAAAAATATTTGGAATAATAACAATTTTTCTGTGCATGCAAAAATCAAACTTTATAAGGTAATGGTTAGGAGTATCTTAATTTATGGACACGAGTCTTGGTACAGCACAGTGACTATGGAAAATAAATTCTTGGTGTTCGAAAATAAAGCACTTAGAAGAATATTAGGAGTTAAGTGGTGGGAAAGGATACCAAATAGTAGAATTAGAGAAATAACGGGAGTGCAGCCGATCGATGAATATGTTAGATTCTCACGATGGAAGTGGCTAGGACATGTGTATAGGAGACAGGGAATAGTACGAGGTACACCAGGGTGGGTGGCACTTGGTAGGAGAGGTAGAGGAAGGCCAAAAGAGACGTGGGTGAGGACAATGAGACGGGAAGCTGGAGATGAGTGTTGGGGAGATCTTGAGGAGTTAGCACAAGATAGGATGTGGTGGTGTGAGTTCATCGAGGCCCTATGCATCTCCGAGGGTGCCACAGGAAATGATTGATTGATTGAATATTATATCTTGCATTCACTGAGTATTATCTGGTTTTCTCATTTTATCAGGGCTGACTTAGATAAATTTACTCTTGCTAATTTCGTGTTAATAGAGGCTATTGCAGTTAACCATATATTTAACCTGTTTTTTGCCATTACATTATCCTTATGAGTCCTGAACGTTTAGTTGTTAGTTTAAGCATTAAACTTTAGCTTATAAATTTACCTAACTCTTTTGTTTTGAACCTGGAACTTTGCGGGACAGTTTTCTCTGTTCTGTAACAATATATATATATATATATATATATATATATATATATATATATATATATATATATATATATGGATCCTCTGTGGTACAGTGGTAGAGTGTGCGTTTCGCACGCTGGTGAGCGCGGGTTCGTCTCTCACAGGAGTTGTAAAAAACTTTGGCAAGCGTTTACCAAGCCACTTGCTACTTTGGCGGACACAATGGGTGCTGTGGTTTAACCAGTGTCGCATACTACTGTTGTATGCTTGCACCCAGTCGGCTTAAGGCGGGCCGATTACACTTGGATCACAGACTACACACATATCCAAAGCCAATACAACACTACAATCACACTCACAAGCACTTCTAACCCTACATACAGTCTCTATCAGACAGCCTAAGCCACTGGATAGAGATACATTGGCTGTATCGTCCCTGCTTCGGTAGGAATAGGCCGGTCCTGCAGTGGACCTCAATGGCTGATAATGGTGATATATATATATATATATATATATATATATATATATATATATATATATATATATATATATATATATATATACGGTACCTCTCTCTCTCTTACACACACACACACACACACACACACACACACTTACTAACTTGAAACTGTCCTTGTGCTAGAAAAGACAAGGCGTGATATACTCACTAGGATGGTGTGTTTTTCACTGTCTTTGGTGCCAACATTTTTGACTGTGCGGAGGAATGCTGGGTCCACAAACTTTACCCCACAGTCGGCATATCAAATCCTGGTTTGGTGGGAGAGCTCTGTTTTGGTTGTGTCTCCACGGTCTATGCTTTTCCCTGGCCAGTTTCCGCGCTTCTTCAAGATGACTTGTTCCTTCGCTGCAGAGGGCTTGCCATCGTTCTTTGTCCGATGTATTGGTTTCAAGATCTTTTAGTATCGTATTTTTCTTCAGAGTTTTCTTTATATGATCATTATATTTCTTCTTCTATCCCACTGGGTTACGAGGGCTTGCCATTGTTCTTTGTCCAATGTATTGGTCTCAAGATCTTTTAGTATGGTGTTTTTCTTCAGAGTTGTCTTTATATGATCATTATATTTCTTCTTCTATCCCACTGGGTTGCGACGTGCTGCCGGGAGTTGGCCATACAATACCTGGCTTGGAAGTGGTGCTCTGGCATGCGGAACACGTGACTGACCAATCTCAGATGTTATTTAGACAACGTGGTTTCTATGTTGGTGGACTTTGCCCACTGGAGGATTTGTGATTGAGGGACTTTATCCTCCCATATGTGTCCTAGGATGCATTATACATATTCGATGTGAAACGACTCAAGCAGTTTCATATCACACCTGTAAGTATGGGCATATGGGCTTGGTGGGGTCCCTACTGTTGTCCTCAAGAACTGTGCCTCGGTGCTTACACCCTGCCTAGGTAAACTCTTTCGCCTTTGTCCGTCAACTTGTACCTTTTCTTCTTGCTGGAAGTTTGCTCATATTCAGCCAGTCCCAAAGAAGGGTGACAATTCCCAGCCTTCTAACTATTGCCCAATTGATTTAACATCCTGTATTTCAAAGTTTTTCGAGTCTATTCTTAACAAAAATTTTAAAACATCTTTCTATCACAACTTTCTTTCTGATCGCCAGTATTGGTTCTGCCAGGGATTCTCCACTGGTGATCTTCTCACCTACATTTCAGACTCCTGGTCATCCTCCTTTCAGGACTTTGGAGAAAGCTTTGTCATTGCACTTGACATCTCAAATGCTTTCGATCAAGTCTGGCTTAAATCTTTAATTTCGAAACTGCCCTCTTACGTTTTCTATCCTCCTATCTGTGCCTTCATCTCTAGCTTCCTTTCTGGTCGTTCTATAGCTGCTGTTGTATGCGGCAACCGTTCTTCTCCTAGAGATCTCAATAGTGGTGTTTCTGAGGTCTCTGTCCTGTCACCAACTCTCTTCCTTCCATTCATCAATGACCTTCTAAGCTGTACATCTAACCCAGTCCACTTATATGCTGATAACTCTACCCTTCACTTTTCATTTCCTGCATCGTCATTCTCAGCAGTTACTCCAACAAACAAGAGATGAGGTATGGCACACCTAATATCTGACCTGGCTCATATCTCTGATTGGGGTAAAAGTAATCTTGTTGTTTTTAATGCATCAAACACTCAGTTTTTACATCTATCTACCGGACATCTTCCACACATGTACCCTCTAACTTTTAATAATATCCAGCTTAATCCTTCGTTATCTTTAACCCGCCCCATCCCGACCACTTTTCCACCCCTGACTCCCCCCAATCCCGACCATTTTAGGATTTTTTTTGGGGGGGCTCAAACCTTCGCTTTTGTGAGAAACATCGAAAATTCATAGAGGAATCGCTCACCTGAGGTTTAAACTACTCATTACAGGTAGGAATACCTCCTTACCTTACTGGGTTTTCTATCAGGCTTGCACCAAAGAAAACGAGTTCTATGGGAGGATAACTATTTCACACCACTCATAAACGGTATTTATTTATTTACTTGGTACGAATTTATATGTAGTACAAGAGTATATTGGTTTTCAAGCAGTAATATAGGCATTATAAGCATTGTTTCACTCACTAATACCTGACCTTTTTGTGCCACATTTCCTGATCATCATTTCTGTTTCTTCATCTAATGCTATGTAAAGTTTGTCCTCCACATTGTCATTGATTGGGGAATCACTCTGGCCCTGAATTTCGTACCGTGGCATGACATGGCTATACTGGCCAGGTCACTGATAACAGGTGAATTGCTGAGACAATGGCATACAGGGGGGAGGAGGTCATGCTGGGTAAGGCTTTGTCCCTGCCTGGCATCTTGTTGAGGAAGGTGTCACGTGTATATGTACCAAAAATGACTCGTGAAAATTGAAAATTGTGCAAATTAGGGACCTAGCAATTTTTTCGCGTTTATGTACATCGACGGAATTGGCAGTGACAAAACGTGTGGAGGTTAAGGTACGTCGACGGGACGCCGTGGGTTAAATATATCTGGGGTTTTACTCTCTTGGAATTTATCTTGGAAAATATTTTATTAGCTCTCGCATAAAATCTGCTTCAAAGAGATTGGGTGTGTTAAGCCGACTCCATGCCTTCTTTACCCATGCATAGTTATTGACTTTATACACGGCTTTTATTCACCACAGTGTGGAATACAACTCTCATGTGTCGGGAGGCTCCCCACATACAGCTCTTCTCAACAAGGTGTTGCCAAAACTTTTCGTCTCATTAACTCTGCTCCTCTTACTGGCTGCCATCAACCTCTGTCACTTTGCTGCACTGTTGCATCTTTATCTCTTTTCCATCGCTACATCAATGGTCACTGCTCCTCTGAACTGTCTACTTACATTCCTTTGCCTCTACGACGGGAGCATAACACCTGTCTAGCAACAAACTGTCATCTCTTTTCTGTCCAACTCTCTAATGGAAGAGTTAACAGTTACTCCCAGTCCTTCATATATGCAACAGGTCAACTCTGGAACTATCGTCCTCTGTCTGTGTTGCTTACTGCCTATGATTTCTTGTCCTTCAAACACAGTGTGTCCAGGTATCTCGAAATGTACGGTTCTTGAATTTTCCTCTCTGTTAGCTTGTTTCTGTTTTTTCTTGGAGGGAACAATTTGCGGCCTCCTTGCTTTTGGTTCATTGTACCTTGCATTAAAAAAAAAAAAAAAAAAAAAGTATTTTAGAGTTTAGCTCCATAGAAGAAGGTGGAGAGGCATACAGCTGTATATACTGATACCTTTGTCTCGAGTCTAAGGCTGATGTATTCAAAGACACTGCATCTGAGACATCCAGAAACAGTTGGTGTGGTTGCTTCGTGTAATTACTTCTGCATCAAAGTTATGTTTATCTGTGAAAACACATCGAAGGTAGGAAAAATTCTCAACCTGTTTTACATTTTAGCCATTTGTCCGAAATGCATGAGGTTCTGCTAGGTGGTATCTCTGAGAAATTTTTCTTTTTACTGAACTTTTTTCAGAGTCCAGTTGCATGGTATATATTATAGACGATGGCATTACTCTGTTGTAAGGCTTCTGCGGTATGTGTAAGGATAGCACTACAACTCTCAGCCCTAGGAGTAAATCAGTTCACTCTTTGAAATTGCTTGAAGATGTCTGAGATTAAATAAGTTATCATCTAGACAGAACTGGATATTTATTAAATCATCAGGATTCATTTATTGGTGACTTAAACAGAAGACTGTCGTGAGATAGACAGGAGCCAGGATACATCCTTGCTTTACCCTAACGTACACTATGACGGGCTCGGATTTGCTCCCACCTATGGGTACGTGAGCATTCATGTTGTCATGTAGATTCTTCAGGATGGTAAAAACTTTGTTTTGGACTCCATTTTTTTTTAAAGGGCATTCCATACTACTGTTGCAAGATAAGTATCCGAAAATGCAATGTGCAAGTCACAGTTCTGCTCGTGGCATTTCTCTTGTATCTGTCTGGCACCAAAGATCATAGGTTCATATCACAGGAACTACTTTCCTTACAAAATCCATATTTTGTTTCAGGAAGTTTTGATTCAGTCAGCTGTTTTTTTCAGTGTGGATAAAATTATCTTGGCTAGTACTTTGCAAGCATTCTCGAGGAGGGAGATACCTCTACTGTTGTCACAAGTTGAGCAGTCCCATTTCTTTTTGTAGACGGTTACAATATCAGAGGGAAGCCACGCAGATGGAATTCGCTCTTGATTCGAGATAGTCAGTATGGGAAAGTCAGTATGAGATAGTCAGTATGAGATGATCGATGCACTGGTGGAGTAACTGGCCACCCTCACTGATTAACCCGCCCCGTCCCGACCACTTTTCGACCACTGGTACCCCCCAATCCCGACCATTTTTCGACCCTTTTTTTTTTTTTGCTTAAACTTTCGCTTTTGGTCAGAAACAATGGTCGGTGGCAAAGAAATTGGTCCCCGGGGTCCTTAATTAGCTTAACCAGGTATGCCTTGGTCCCACCTGGCCCCGTGTTCTCCCTAGGCGGTCTGAGCCTCAAACGTTTTCTATGGTATTATAAGTCTGGGAAACCAATGAAAGTAAGTAGAAATGAATTTATTACAAACATAAAAACATGTGATAAAAGAGTATATTGGATTTTATACAAAAATAGACAAGAAATAAGCATTGTACCATCGTGCAAAACGAGCAAAATCGGCCAACTTGGTCACGATGAATCGCTAACATTCTAAAATCATGATACATATAATTTTTTTTACTTACGTAATACTTCTACAATAACATTATACCATTTTACATTTTATTGAACTGTTTTTACGTATTCACAGGCCTTTTGATAACATTTAGCGCAATGTTAGCGCTTATTTACGTAGTGAGTGAACTCGCTGTGACTGTTGTTTCAACTCGTATTGTGCTTTTTCTACTTACATAATACTTTTCTAATATTATTATACACTTTTCAACTTTATAGAACTGTTTTGAGATTATTTCAGGCCTTACGTAAATATATAGCGTAATAATAGCACATAATAACATACACGGTGAAGTCGCTATGACAACTATTTCAACTTACAACCTATTTTTGTACTTATATAATAATTCTCCACTAACATTGCACATGTAAACACTTGATATAATTGATATCACATCATTTCTGAACTTACGATGGAACTGAGCATCATATTTGCGTGTACTTACACAGGGAGTGTTATCGCGATATCATTTGTTTCATCTTACACTAGTAATCAACTTATAAAATACCTTACTACTAACATTACAACATCTTCCACTGTATATAATTCCTATCACATACTTACTGACCAGAATGTGGGTGTACTCATGACATCAATTATTACAACTTACACTCTTGTTCAACTTATACGTTTTATTCATGCTAACATTACACCTATTTCCACTTTATTTCCTTGCTATCACATATTTACTGACCAGATTTACACAGTGGGTGTAGTTTTGATAACAATTCTTTCCACTTACACTAATTCTCGTCTTATACATTACTTTTCTGAAAATATAACACCCGTTTCAACTTTATATTTGACTTAGCACCTACTGACTGGCCTTACCATTATCATGAGCGTCATTTCGCCTTCCCACACAGTTTCAGTAGTGCAGGAAATTATGATATTCCTTGAAACAAGGCTGAAGGCACAACTCAACATTGCACTCGACACACTCGTATCTTATGTTTTTTCTCTGCGTGGATGGTCTGACTGTCGAGTGCTTACATACATGGCAGCGACGCTGGGGTTTACGACGGTTTGGTTCGGAAGGGATTGCGCTGGGGTAGTGGCGTCCTGCAAGACGTAGGGGAGTCTGGGCAGCCCAGGGGGCACGGGTGCGGTGTGTGGGTCTGTCCTGGGCATGCTTGGCAATTATTTCACGTGCCAGCTCCCTCACAAACCCCTCAAAGGTCTCGGATACTCCGGTGGTCATTGCGTGCAGGTAGTTGGCATTCAGGACCGTGATGTCGAGCAAGTGGAAAAAGAGTTTTTTGTACCACTTCATCGTGGTCCTGGCACGGTCAACACTTGAAATCATCGAGTCTGACTGATCAACTTGCCTCATGTTCAGATTATAGGCAAGTACAGACTCTGGTTTCCATACGTTGCGCCTCCTCTCGCTACGGTGATCCACGGAGTCTGTGCGGTGCATCAGGGGGCTGTGAACAGTTGATAGGAGGCAAACTTCCCTGTTGTGGTTCCACAGGGTTGCAAGGATGTTATTGGCCTGGAAGAAAACCACCTCGTTCTTGTCAAGTTTCCTCCCTATCTTGACCATATGGCGACGGTTTCTCTTGACTTTACCACAGACTCCGGTGTCGTGTTGGTGGAGGAACCTAGCGAGAAGAGGGCTAGTGTACCAGTTGTCCAGGTACAACACATGACCACGATGAAGGTACTCTTCTATCATTGTCTTCACCACGGCCCCAGAGAGTCCTATACTCCGATCTTCTATTATATCTGTCTGTGCACCCGTGTACAAGACCATGTCTTGCACATAACCAGTCTTACAGTCACACATAACAAAGATCTTGAACCCGAAACGGTGTCTCTTGCTGGGTATGTGCTGCCTAAAGGAAATATTGCCTCTCCACAACACAAGACTCTCGTCTATGACGAGGTCTCTGTAGGGATAAAATGAGGAGCGGAACATTTCCCGTAAATGATCAAATACCAGCCTAATTCTCCTCATTTTATCGGTGTTATTTGCATTGGCTGGATCATCTGCATCATAAAAATGGAGGCGACCGAGAATATACTGAAATCGGTTACGACCCATCACCTTTCCAAAGAAAGGTGTGAGGATGATTGGGTCAGTTGTCCAGTAGGCAGGAATTTGGTTTTTCCTCACCACACCCATCAAGATAACCAGGGCCAAAAATAGGAACATCTCTGAAATAGTCACGGGATAGTCATACTGTTCGGCATGCCTGCTCGTGGTTCCTAAACGTTCACTTTCACGGCGCTGGGATTGTGAAAAAATATTTGTTTGTTCTACTATGCACCCAACAAACGCCTCACCAAAGAACAGGTTGAAAAAATCCAACCGTGACGAACCTGCATTTACACCTGGAGCCGTGCGACCTGACCGCCACTCCTCAGTGAAAGGGTGAATGATGGGAGTAAAATTACTCCCATCTTCCCAGTTCCACGTGACACCACCGCCTCTAGCCACGTCACCATCGTCCCCTTCATCAGGGTGGGGAGGTGAGGGTGGTGGGGGAGGTTGGGGAGGTGGAGAGCGGCGCCTCTCATCACTCGCACTTCTCTTCCCTCTCCCTTTTCCTTTACCCTTTCCCTTCCATTTCTTTCCTTTCGCCACATCCTGGGGATGTGGGGAGGAAATTTGGGAATATTCAGGGGCGAAAGAAGTGTTGGGGAGTGACTCAACCTCCTCTCCCCTAGGCCTACGAGCAACACGTGCTCGTGCTGCCTCCCTCACACCACTGGCCCCTTCACCCCGCACTAACCCCACACCACTCTCACTTTCACCCCGCGCTGCCGCCACAACACTTTCTCTTTCTCCCAGCAATCCCACCACACCACTTGCCACTTCCCCAGACAAAGTACTTTGTCCATACCTTATGTGTCGTCTCGCCCCACCTTCTGATCCTCGTGGTAATATTTTCTCTCTTCCCAACCACGCGGCGATATCACGTCCTAGGCCTCCGTCATCCTCATCGTCCTCATCCTCGTCCTGATCAGATTCGGGATGGAGAGATAGCTGTGCACGTGGTTGGGGAGCAGGCTGGCCTTCCCTTGCCTTACGGTATGTCACATACCGCGTTTTTTGGGGCGAAGGGACCTCCTCATCACTGCTACTTATTTCTTCCTCTGGCTGGATGTAATCGCTATCCACCACATCATCATCGAGTGGAGAATCACTGTCTCCAGTGAAGGCTTCCAGGACGGATGCGATTTCCTCGTCTGAGAGACCTTTCTGCGCCATGTCTGACCTGGGTCACTGCTAGCAGGTGCGTGACCGAGACAAGGGCGAGCGCGGGTCACGCGGGGTCTAGGACGCTGCCCGCCTGGCGGCAGGTAGGGGAGGCTTGGGTACCCGGGCGAAACGAAAATCTCCCACGAATTTTGAAAATTGTGGAAATTATGAACCTTGCAATTGCAGGACGTTGAAGTACGTCCCTGGGATTAGATGTGACAAAACGTGAGGACGTGGAAGTACGTCCCCGGGACGCCACGGGTTAATTCAGATGGTATTCCATCAGTGTCTGTTTTTTTTTTTTTTTAATCAGATGCTCTGAACAGTTGCTGCAGGTGTATGTGGGACATTGAGACCTGCTGCTTCAGAGGCATTTGGGATGTTATGAAGGATATTGTGCTACCCTGTGTTTCTTCGATTCAGTAAGGTGTTGAAGTGTTGTGCCCATCTTTCTAGGATTGCTTCGTTGTCTTTCAGGAGCTCTCCTTCGGTTGTTCACCTAGTGGCTATGTTGTGTTTGGTTCGCCCTTACAGAATTTTTATCGACTTGCAGAATCCATGTTGGTCATAAATATCAGTTAGTCTTTGCAGCTCTTTTCCTCAGTCCACCAGTTGTTCTACATGCCAGGCAGTTTCCTTTGGGTTTCATTTATGAGATTATGGAATGCAGTTTTTAGGGTTAGGGAGCTAGGATGATCCAACCAGTTGTTATGTGCACTATTCTTCATTGCAAGAAGGTAAGGTATGCTCTCAGTATGATCATCATACCAATCATTATGGTATTAAGTGGAGAAACCTTTCTTTTGCAATGCCGTGAAGCACTGTTCTAATGTTCGGCCAGTCTGTGTATTGATCTCTTGCATTGTTGCTTGGGTTAAGTGGTGGGCATTGAGAGAGCTTGTCTGTAATAGTGCTGGGGAAGGTGTTACAAGTTTCTGAATCAATTAAAATACTTCAGTTTTGTTTCTTGGAGAATGGTCTACAATTCATTTGTGGGCTTATGACTAGTTCCAGTTTGGCGACTATATGGATATGGTCTACTAAGCATCTAGCATCTCTCATGGATTGGGTTACAAGAACGTCTCTTTGATGTAAACTGTCTTATGCCGACATAATTAAGTCCCAGTGTCTTGATCGTGGATGCATCCATGTGTCTTGTGTTTATTCTTAAGTTCAAAAATGGCCTTGTTGATGACCAGACTGTGTTATGAGCATAATAAAAGCAGTCTAAGGCCAATGTTTTTCATGTTATCAACACCATGGGAGCCTGTAATGGCTTGACAGAGGTGACTATCTTCTCCTTCTTTGGCATTAAAATCTTCAAGCAAGATAAGTTTGTCATTTTTTTTTTTATGCAAAGAAGAAGGAATCAAAGGCCATGACCCCCGAAATAACAGTTCCCTCCAAGAAAAAAACAAAATACAATAGAGAACCAAATTCAAGATTCATTCATTTCGAGATGCCTGGGCACACTGCGTTTGAAAGACTGGAGGTCATAGGCAGCATGAAATACAGACAGAGGGAGACAGTTCCAGAGTTGACTTGTTGCATAAATGAAGGACTGGGAGTAACGGTTAACTCTTGCATTAGAGAGTTGGACAGAAAATGGATGAGAGTTTGCTGCTAGACAGATGCTACGTGCCCGTCGCAAAGGTGGAGGAATGCATGCAGACAGTTCAGAGGGGCAGTGACCATTAAATTAGCGATAGAAAAGAGATAAAGATGCAGCAGTGAGGCGAAGAGACAAAGGTTGAAGGGAGTCAGTAAGAGGAGGAGTGTTAATAAGACGAAATGCCTTTGGTCTTAGTGAAATGATAGCATCCAGAGAGTCGTTAAAGGAGTTTTCACGGTGTCCTCAAAGTCAAGCACTGGAGCATAGGCACTGATAAGTGTTGTATATTGGTTTTAGAGCGAGGTATGTGCCAAGACATCAGCATCTCTGATATACCCGCAGGTGATTCTTGGATCTTGTTTAGTAAGTTGTCTGAGTATCATCTCCCAAAATACTTATACCCTTTTCCTCCTATTAGGTTGCCCTCCCCTGAGAGGCAAGTCTCAGATAGTTCAGCAGTGATTTTATTATCGTTTCAGTTCATGGGCAATAAGGGCAGTCCTATGGCATGGTTATGAGTCCTAGTCAGTATCAAGTAAGGTCTGTATATTCCAGGTAGCAAGAATCAGAGGGATTCTCTTAGTTTTTTTTACCGCAATGTGGAATGCCTTGGCAAGCGCGGTTATCTGCCCAGGTATAGAGCAGCAAATGTTTAGATTACTTTTTTAAGCCCCTCCCCCCCCCCCCCCCCCAGATTAAGCAGTTGGGTGTCCGTTGCTGGCTGCTTAGTTGCACTGGATGCTGCTGAGGGCATGACATGCTCCTATGCCATCATGCCAGCGACCATTGGGCCAATGCTACCAATGTGCAGGACTCAAGCTAGCGACTTCCAACCACATCCATGACCTGGCACTGTTACCGTATCCTTTTTTTTTTTTTTTTTTTTAAGACAATGAATGAAGGAAAAACAAAGGAAAAAAAAAAGTTCATCTGCCTAAAGCCATCCTCCATTCATAAAATATTTATAGCAACTGGATTCAAATAAAAGTGGATTAAATGTTTGTGGGAAGCAACTCCCAGGAAGTGAATTCCAGAGAGTAGAAGTTCTAGGAATACATGAATTTTGATAAGCAGAGTTTCTGCATTGCGGAAGAGTGAGTGTAAGTTCATGGGCGTTCCTAGCTGACTATTTCGGGAGATAATGTGAAGGGAAGGCACAACTGAAGCAAGTTCGTCAGAGCACTTACCGTCAGAGCACTTGGTAAAATAATGCTAAAGATGTAATATCTCTACGTACTGATAATGCAGGAAGGTCCTGCTTAATGGTAGGATTATTGATTAATCTAATGGGTTTATTTTGAATTCTGTCCAACTACCCCAGTGCAACCGCTCCACATCCACTCCATAGTGGTGAACAGTATTCCAGCTGAGAACACACATCACTTGCGGTTGTGGCCAACTGCTCGTCAATGAAGATTTCACAAACTCTGTACAGAAGTCCCAATTTTTTAGAAGCATTTTTGACAAGAGATTTAACATACACTGTCCAGCTTAGGTTGGTGTTTAGTGTGACAGCTAGCAAATCAATTGTAGTGAATCTGGGAATATTGGCATCATTTAAAATTATTTGGGAATCTGAGGCATTCCTTCTGTTGGAGAAATTAATGTATTTAGTTTTCTGAGCATTAAATGAGATCAGATTTGTTTGTCCCCATTGATTAATTTTAGAAAGGTCCTAGTTCAGATAAATTACTGTGTTTATTTGGGAATTTATAATATTAGATTGCGTAAAGGAGGTACTAAATGTGAAAGAACTATGAAGTGTCGAGTCATCATCATAAGTGTGTATTGGGTTGTGAGTGACAGATAGGAGGTCATTTAAATGAATGAGAAAGAGGGTTGGGGGCAAAACCGATCCCTGAGGTACGCCAGTATTTATGGAATGAAATTGGGAATAAATTCCATCTACCATGACCCGTTTTTTTCTATTATGAAGGTATGAAAAAATTAGAGGAACCAGTGATGCAAGGCATTAGTGTGACATCATAGACAATGTGGCCCGGTGCCATACTCTGTCAAATGCTTTTGAAATATCAAGTGCTGCTGTGTTGAGTAGGCCAGCATGCTCTCTAATACAAGTTTCTCTAACTTTCCACACCAGACTAAATGCACAGTACACACTACACTTCCTTTTCAAAATTAAAAGAAAAATGGCGCATTTAGAACTTACCTCGGAGTCCCCAGGAGAAGGGGGACCACAAATGCCCCCACCATCCGCCCCTCTTCCGGTGACGTCTCTATGAGTTGCCTGGAACCACTGCCTGACTCACTTCTTCATTTCTGCAACATTCGCAGCCTCTCCTCAAACTTTCTCTGTGTTGAACATCAACTCTCCTCCTCTAAACCTCACCCTCTCTCTTTTTAACCAAGGCAACTGACAGAAAACCCTTTTCTGTATCCTCCTACTTTCTCTATCCTCATTTCAAAGCCAAAGGTGGCTGTTGTGTATATGTACACAAGGACTTTTCTTGCTCTCGTGTTCCGGAACTTGATTCTTTTGAATTCTCTACACTCTGGCTTCGGCTTTCCTCTCATTCTCTGACTAAATATATCTGTGCTGTTTACTTATCCTTTAATTCTACTAACTATCAAAACGTCTTTGACTATCTTACTTCTACGATGGAACACATTCTATCCATTTCTCCTTTCTCTGCAATCTCCATTCTAGGAGATTTCAATGTTCACCACCACCTTTGGCTCTCCTCTCCTTTCACTGATCCACCTGGTGAACAAACCTACATCTTTTCTATCCTTAATGACCGAGAGCAGCTTGTACAGCACCCTACCCGTATTCCTGACCGCCTTGGAGAGAGCTCCAACATACTTGACCTCATCCTTACAACTACTCTTTCTGCTTACACTGTTAATCTTTTCTCTCTATTGGGCTCCTCCGATCATAACCTTATTACTTTAACCGTTCCTATTGCTCTGGTATAGCCTGTGGACCCTCCACAGAAACTTCGACTGTGGCACTTTGGAGCTGCAGATTGGGAGGCCCTCAGGCAGTACTTCTCTTATTTTCCCTGGAATGATTATTGCTTCCATAGCCAGGAGCCATACGAGTGTGTCTTGCACATTACAGAGGTTCTTCTCTCAGGCATGGAAGCATACATTCCTTTCTCATATCCTTTGAGTAATGGAAGATAGCCTTGATTTAATTGCGCTTGTTCTAATGCTGTCCGTAACAAGGAGAGGGCCTATGAAAGGTACAAGTGCCCATCCACTCCTGAATCACATTTTTTCTAGTTTCTGCCCGGAAACGTGCTAAGTCTGTTCTTCTCTCTGCTAAACATAATTTCATCTGCACTAAATGCCCTCAACTCTTCAACTCGAATTCTTCCCGCTCCTTCTGGCACCTTGCCAAAAACCTTTCTAACAACTTTACCTCATCATCCTTCCCTCCTCTTTTCTACTCTGATGGCTATGTAGCTATTTCTTTTACTGATAAAGCAGATCTCTTTGCTCAGACTTTCTCCTCCGATTCCACTTTTGATGATTCCGGTGCTGTTCCTCCATCACTTCCCCCCTCTGACTTCTTTATGGTTAACAATAAAATTTCTTCAGCTGCTGTATTTTCTGCCATCACTGGCCTCAGTACTAACAAAGCATATGGGTCTGATGGAGTCCCTCCTGTTGTACTCAAGAACTGTGCTACTGTGCTTACACCCTACCTAGGTAAACTCTTTCACTTTTGTCTTTCAACTTGTACCTCTCCTTCTTGCTGGAAGTTTGCTCTCATTCAGCCAGTCCCAAAGAAGGGTGACTTTTCCCAAGCCTCTAACTATCGTCCAAATTTTAAAGCATCTTTCTTATCACATCCTTCTTTCTGATCGTCAGTATGGGTTCCGTCAGGGACCTCCACTGGCGATCTTCTCACTTACCTTTCAGACTCCTGGTCATCCTCCTTTCGGGACTTTGGCGAAAGCTTTGCCATTGCACTTGACATCTCAAAGGCTTTCGATCGAGTCTGGCACAAATCTTTAGATTCCAAACTGCCCTCTTGCGGTTTTTATCCTTCTATCTGTGCCTTCATCTATAGCTTCCTTTCTCGTCGTTCTATAGCCGCTGTTGTAGACGGCCATTGTTCTTCTCCTAGATCTATAACCCGCGCCGTCCCGAGGACGTACTTCCACGTCCTCACGTTTTGTCACAGCTAATCCCGAGGACGTACTTCAACGTCCTGCAATTGCAAGGTTCATAATTTCCACAATTTTCAATTTTCGCGAGTCATTTTTGGTACGTATACACGGGACACCTTCCTCAACAAGATGCCAGGCAGAGACAATGCCTTACCCAGCATGACCTCCTCCCCCTGCATGCCATTGTCTCAGCAATTCACCTGTTATCAGTGACCTGGCCAGTATAGCCATGTCATGCCACGGTACGAAATTCAGGGCCAGAGTGATTCCCCAATCAATGACAATGTGGAGGACAAACTTTACATAGCATTAGAGGAAGAAACAGTTAGAAATGATGATCAGGTAATGTGGCAAAAAAAGGTCAGGTATTAGTGAGTGAAACAATGCTTATAATGCCTATATTACTGCTTGAAAACCAATATACTCTTGTACTACATATAAATTCGTAACAGTAAATAAATAAATACCGTTTATGAGTGGTGTGAAATAGTTATCCTCCCATAGAACTCGTTTTCTTTGGTGCCAGCCTGATAGAAAACCGAGTAAGGTAAGGAGGCTCTCCTACCTGTAATGAGTATTTTAAACCTCAGGTGAGCGATTTCTCTATGAATTTTCGATGTTTCTCACCAAAAGCGAAAGTTTTAGCAAAAAAAAAAAAAAGGGTCGAAAAATGGTCGAGATTGGGGGGTACCAGTGGTCAAAAAGTGGTCGGGACGGGGCGGGTTAACAGTGGTGTTCCTCAGGGCTCTGTCCTATCACCAACTCTCTTCTTTTTATTCATCAATGATCTTCTAAGCTGTACATCTAACCCTATCCACTCGTGTGCTGATGATTCCACCCTTCACCTTTCCATTCGGTTCCCACAACGTCCATCCCAGCAGTTACATCAACAAACAAGGGATAAGGCTATGGCACTCATAATGTCTGATCTGGGTCGTATCTTTGACCGGGGTAAAAAAAAAAATCTTGTTTTTAATGCATCAGAGACTCAGTTTTTACACCTATCATCCCAACAGAATTTTCCATAGGAGTACTCAATAAAACTTAATAATATCCAGCTAAATCCAGCATCATCCTTGAACATGCTTGGGGTTTCATTCACTCAGGATTTATGTTGGAAAGATCATATTACATCGCTGGTAAAATCTTCTGCCATGAGATTAGGTGTACTAAGCCGACTTCGTGCTTTCTTTACCCCTGCACAGTTGTTGACTTTATACACGGGAATTATTCGCCCCTGTATGGAGTACAACTGTCATGTGTGGGGAGGCTCCCCACATACAGCTCTTCTTAATAGGGTGAAGTCAAAGGCATTTCATCTCATTAACTCTGCTTCTCTTACTGGCTCCCTTCAACCTCTGTCTTTTTGCCGCACTGTTGCCTCTTTATCTCTTCTCTATCGCTACTTCCATGGTCATTGCTCCTCTGAACTGCCTGCTTGCATCCCATCACATCTACGACGGGTGCATAGCACCCATCTAGCGATAAACTCTCATCCCTTTTCTGTCCAACTCTCAAATGCAAGAGCTAACCGTTACTCCCAATCTTTCATTTATGCAACAGGTCAACTCTGGAACTGTCTCCCTTTGTCTGTATTTCCTACTTCCTATGATCTCCAGCCTTTCAAACGCAGTGTGTCCAGGCATCTCGAAATAAACAGGTCTTGAATTTGGCTCTCTTTTGTATTGTTTTCTTTTTTTTTTCTTGGCAGGAATTGTTTTGCAGGCTCGTAGCCTTTGGTTCCTTGTTCCCCGCATTAAAAAAATATAAAAAGTTTCACCATGTTGGTCTATTGTTTTTTTTAATCTGATGGGTAAGAAGGCAAAGAATGTCTACAGTTGAACGTTCTTCTCTTTTTTTTTTCTTTTTTTTTGTCCGACTCTGGGCAAAGGCTTCAGGGCCTATATCTTGGGGGCAGTAGCCTATCCCAAGGCCCAGTAGTCCTCCTACACCTCCACATGTCACCACTTCGGCGCTAACACCCACCGTCCATATTGAATACATGCTAGGGCTGTCTCATACAGGACTGGTGTATTGGTATTAGCGGGGTTATTTTTACGACATGTCGGTGGGTCATCTGGTAGATCAGGAAAGTCTGCTTTTTATGAAATTCAAATCCTTAAACTGTCCCCTGCCCCAACCATGATTCGAACCTGGGTCCATCAGGACTGCAAGCCGCCTCTAACTCCATACCGCCGATCATTGATTAATTAATTGATTTCTAGGTGCTTGACTATGTGTTTGTTTATTAGTGTCTCAAAACTTTACCAAGAACGGAAGTTATAGCAATTGGTCTATAGTTTGATGGGTACGAACAGGATGGATATTTGCTTCTTTCCAAGAGGCTGGAAAACTTGAAGTACACATGCATAAGTGGAAAAATTTTGCCAATACAGTAGCCAACGCTGGGGAGCAATTTTTAAGTAAGACTGAAGGAATTTCGTCTGAACCAGGAGCTTTGTCTACTGAGAGATTCTGTAATACAGCTTGTACGTATCTGGTGTGCATCTTGAAAGAAGGTATTTGAGGGTATCAAAATCAAGTAGAGGAATATTGTGATTTTCTGTATATAGGGTTGAGTTTGTTGAAAAAATATCAACAAGAAGGTCGGTTTTTCCACGTGGATCACTTACTAGATTTTCATTGGGGGACGGTAATGATGGAATGGAAGAGGTGGTAGTGAAGTTAGATTTGAATGAAATAAGGGTAGACCAGAATATTTTGTTATCATTTGGGTTGTTTAGTAGTTTGTTAGCTTTTCTATGAAGAAAGTTTGATTTGGAATGATTGATAATAGTTTTGGCATGGTTTCTGATATTTTCATAATAGTTAAAGGCATCTTTAATTTTGGTCCTTGTATAAGTGTTATAGGCTATTGTTTTATGTTCTGTTACTCAAGCACAATTGTGGTAAAATATTTAGATGAATTTCATCATTTTCTGTAATGGGGAATAGATGTTTCCTTGCCGACTTTAATGAAATCCTGTATGTGGCCCAATGTGGAGTTTGCATCTTGAGAGAAAAATTAGGTCCAAGGAACATCCATGAAAAAATTTTGGAGACCCTCCCAGTCAGTCTTGTCGTAGTGCCATTTAGTCACCACGACAGGTTCAGAGCAGGAGGGTGTGCTAGGTTTTGAACTGGTGGCTTGTACAATGATCCGAGGATCCGAGGGAGGACTTCACTTCGACATTATAATTATCTGAATTGGTTGTTAAAAACAAGTCCAGTAGGTGGGAATTTTGATTAGGGTTGTCTTGTACATGGGTAGGTTGACTGATTAACTGGGTGAAATTAAGGAGTGTCAGTTCAGATTTTTGGTTGAAAATGAAATTATGCATCAATCTTCATGAAACTTTATTGGATAATAGCTATGATTTTTTTTATATAACAAAACGGAGGAAAAAAAACAAATGAATAAAAAAAATAATCATACACCAGATTACTAGTGTCCTCTGTTCATAAAATATCTGTAACAGTTAGACTTGAACAGCTGTGGGTTGAAATTTGGAGGGAAACAACTTTGGGGAAACGAGTTCCAGAGAGATGCAGTTCGGGGAATGAAAGTTCTGCAATATGGTTGAGTGACACTCCAGTCATGAGCGTTTCCAGATGCCCGTGTAGAACGAGGGAAGGCATGGGGAGCATTTTAAAAAAAAAAAAAAAAAAAAAAAACGTGTAGAAAGTTTCAGGACGATATACGAGAAAAAGAAAAAAATATTCAGTAAAATCTTAATATATTTAACCCAACTTTCACTGACTACTGCTCCTAAGTGAGTAAATATATAATCATTTTAAAAATATCAGTGATTAAATTAATCATTTACAAATAAAGCTCTCGGATTAGTTTTGCCAAATATAGCTATTATCCAGTAAAATTTCATGTAAATTGATGCATAATTTCATTTTCAACCAAAAAAATGAACTGACTCCTCTTAAATGAGTCTGCAAGCAGCTTACATTCAAGACCAGAGTCATCAGTTCTGGCTGAATAAGTGAGCCATTCAACATTATGGACATTAAAATCACTCAGGATAGTAATTTCTGAAGCAGCATTAATGCTGAGGACACTTAGCCGTGAAGACGGAGAGTCAAAGAAACTCGGCTGTGGAGGGGCATTAGGGGAATGATAAACACAACAGAAATACTTAATTTTACCAAATGAATTTAATTTGTATATGGAATAGGCGAAATAAGGACAATAAAATTTAGTAATCTCCTCCAGGGCAATTTCTGATTTAGCAAGGCAACATACATCTCATTGGGATTTGAAATTTTGAATCGAGATATAACCAGGAAAATTAAATCAACCTAAATCAGAGATGGATCTTACAAAAATAACAGATCTGGGGATTCAAATGGGAGGAAACTGCGAACAGAGTTGATGTTGGAATGAAGTCCCCTAATGGTGCAAAAGAAAATTTCATTGCACTGACGAGCAGTTTCGGGGCACCGCAACACTAATGGTGGCACACTTGCCTGATGACGACCGGCTGGCCCCTGTGCAGACGACCCAGTCCTGCCGATGGATGTCATCTGAGAAACCACTACACTAATTCCCAGTAGTGCAGCAACCATGGTTCTCTTTATGGGGTAGGGGAGGGGGCAGGGATGTGTTGTGGAATGTGTATGATGTGTAAGAAGATCGGTATTTCATGAAGAGAGGATAGTTAAGGCAATGTGATATAAAGTGGATGTGTGTTGTGTAAGGAGGGCAGCCCGATGCCCTCTGTCGTGTGAGGCAGAAAGATGTGTAACCAACTACCAAGGCCTAGGAAGCTAGGCTATTCCTTGAGTCTCCCGTTACCTTGGCGGTAGTACTTCCCTGGGCGGTGCTGCCTGACCCTGCTACTACTAAATGACCTATGGCGATTATCCTGTCACTATAAGTCATATAGGTTTGATGATTGGGTAAAATGGGAGATGAATATAGGAGTGGGCTTGTGCAATGAATGGATTTGGTGTGGTGGTGAGAGTGGGCAGTCCTACCACCACATTACTTGGCCCTTAGCCTGTGACGGTGGCAAGAAGATTCACGACGAATGTCTACTGATAAGGGTTGCAGGAGTCTGTCGGGAGCTCTATCCGTCAAGCCCTGTCTTTCTGGAGTTTTGGGGTTTACTCTCGTAGCCTAAACCCATCCAAGGGTGCCTGGGTATACTCAGTCTCATCCCTCACTGATGGCCACTGCAGCATGGGTAACCTGGTCTACCTGTTGAGGTCGGGGGGATCTCTCCCCACTGGTATGACCCACCAGATATACGGTACGCATGCACCCTTCCATGACAAGGTAGTTCTGTTGGAGGTTTTACACACACACACACACACACACACACACACACACACACACACACACACACACACAAACACACACACGCCACAAACTTCCATCAGCTCCCGCATAATCCTACGATTGGAAGATGCTAGACTACAGTAGAAAAACATTAGTCTACAGTCCACCAGGTTTATGTTCACATGAGCCAAGGGTTGCAACTTATACAATATATTCAGTATGGTATAAGCATTTATTCATTTGTATATGCTTATTCAGATTATCTCATTTTAGTACTCAAGTTCACAAGATCTGAGTGTGCCTTAACCCTGACTAAGTTACCCCATCACTGGACTAGTTCCCGCAACTTACGTTACATTAAATCAAAGCTTATATATGCACTATGCATAATATACTGGAATAAAGGGATATTGCTGCATTAATATACAGCTAAGAGTACCACTATTACCTATTCTTTGCTGAACGACAAGGAAATGTTAGTACACAACATACCTATTCCTGTATTTCTTCCTGTAGAAACATATTTGTATAATGAGAGACAATAAATCTTTAGCTTTTACCGTAAGTCTGACTTTTGATCCCCGAGGAAAATAAGAGAAACATATTCCACTTTCACAGAAAACACCATACTCCATTAAGGAACAAAGTGTTCTTTTTTTCCTATTTGTACCGAGGTTCTGCACAGGCACGCCTTGGGGCGGTGGCACCTTTATGACTGGGTTACTCCACATCCAGGTTAAACAATCGTTCCTCAGCTAATCTCCCTATCACTCGAAACGAGGATGGCGGACTTTAGATGAAACGCAATTTCATCCTGCAGTTCACTGGGTTCTCAATCAGATGAACCTGGGACAACAACTTAGTATACAAACTGTCAATTTCGAGGCGTGTGTGAAAGTGGTCCTGTTGTACTGTTCTTACTGTTAACTCTGTACTGCGCAGGAAGGACAGTTCCTTTTTTTGAGGGTTTCTGTGTCACGTGCAGATCATTGACGTTTGAAGAAATGAGCTTATCGACTATGAGCCGGTAGTCGAGGAACGGTAGACTAAGAGCCATCCCCCCAAACACCATGTCCAGCACATTCAGGCAATAAAAGGTTGACAGGTTTCTGTCAAAAACTAAATTATTTGATTGATATATATACTGAAATATGAGCTTGCGGCGCAACTGACGGAGACAAATTCCAAAATAATATGAAGATGACCTTCAAAGTGAACAAAACAAAAATAATGGGCCAGATGGCAAATTTACATAAAACGATGTGAATTACAACAGATGGGTGTATATAATGGCCTACTTACACTGTTTGCTGTAGTTAAATGGAGTCAGTCTTGGAGGACGACACATACGAATTGGCGAACTTCCATATTTCTGAGCCATCAGGCGAGGCGTGTGTCTTGGCTGAAGAGGGACGTATGTGGATGTTGATATCTGTGAGGTGGAGTCAGGATTCCACGATTTTGAATCGTGAGTGAATGAGAAAGACCCATTCAACTGACCAGACTTTGGTTAGTTATTTCCTACATATATATATATATATATATATATATATATATATATATATATATATATATATATATATTATGTTTAGGTATGTAGGTCTCAGGATCCTAACCACACCACATTGTAGGGAGGGAATAGAGCTATAGGTGATAATGATGATGATGATGATGATAATGATAATTTAAAACTTTGTGCATCCAAAATGCGGGCAGACCCTCCATAAAGTACTGTTTATATCTCCTGTCCGTTGATGCCCTTTCAGTGTTTTTGTGTTCTATCCAAATAATTTAGTTTCAACTTAGAAAGGATTTAAAATGGTGATGGAGTTATTTTACTGGTATATCCAGTCAAGGGAAACCACTCCCAATACTTAATTAAATCGTCTGCTGCTATTAGGACTGAATGATTGATGAACCTAAATAAATAATGGTGGCACAACTGATGTGGCACCTGACAGCAGTGAAACTGACGATACGATAAAGTAAAACAAATAAAATTAAAATGCTAAAAGCATTCAACACTAAAATTTACAAAGGAGTCTGGGAGAGGAGGCCACCATCCCTCTCCATAGCACAAGCATCCTCCCCAAGCATCGGGCTGTGTTAGTAATAACGTAAAGAAGACGTAACATCAGGGACAGGGTTAACCTCACTCAAATGGCGTCATTTTAAAATTAATTTGGCAAACACTAAACAGTCTTACTGAAAGTACGAAGGACATTTATTGGAGTGTTTAATAAAGGTCACATTAGTCTTTTACAAGCTGTATAAAACCGTCTAGATTATTAACCTGGTTATTACGATGGTGCCATAGTTTAATTGTTGCCTCCAGAAAATAGTATACTAAGGAAAAATTTCTCTTATTCAAGGGGTTCATGAAAGATTCAGCTGACAGCCCAAGTTCAAGTTGATTTTTTTTTTCTCCGAACCTCAATAAAATCGCCTGGAGATTTCAAGATTATATTATGAAAGATATATATTCTTATATCTGGAACACCAAAGTTCCTGTGTTTACAAATCTTCTTTTTTTTTTTTTTTTTTTTGCAACTCCAGGTAGAGCCTAACCTTTTCGCGATAAGATAATGTTTTCGGATTTGTGTCAGTATTCTCATCGGTTAAGGCAGCTCACTAACAGCTCTCCCTTGGCGATTAATTTTGCTTATCAGGATACTCCTTACTGTCCTCTTCTGTCCATTAAATTAATTAAAATGCTATCATTCACAGCATAAAATACATACTAATTGATATTAACCAGCCATGTCCAAAACAAGTGGTGCCAGACACAACAAACCTCGCCCGACAGCAGTTAAATTATTTTCAATTATTTTCAAGTTATGGCCCTTTGAAAATCCGTGATCTTGCGTTTGATCTTTCAAGGTCGCCCAAGGTCAAATGTCATGGTACCAAATGAAAGCCCACATAGCATCCTATATCTTGATAATAGTAAATATCTCTATCTTTAGCAGTTTGAAGTTATAGCTCCCTGAATATCCCTGACCTTGAGTTTGACCTTTCAGTGTCACTTGATGTCAAAGGTCATGGTAGAAATTAAAAACCTATATGGGACTTCCTGTATGTTGATACTAGTAAATACTTCTCTATCTTCAATCAGTTTCGAGTTGTAGCCCCCTGAATAACCACGACCTTCAGTTCGATCTTTCAGTGCCACTTTAGGTCAAAGGTCATGGTACCAATTAAAAGCCCATGTAGGACTTCCTATACGTTGGTAATAGTAAATATCTCTCTACAACCAGTTTCAAGTTATCCCCCTGAATATCCATGACCTTGAGCTTTACCTTTCAAGTTCACTCAAGGTCAAAAGTCTTGGTGTCAAATGAAAGCCCATATAGGAGTTCCTGTATGCCGATAATAGTAAATATCTTTATCTTCAACTGGTTTCAAATTATAGCCGTCTAAAAATACGTTGCCTTGATTCTGTCCTTTCAGGCTCTGTCGATTACCTCCAAAAGTTGGTCACTTTCTTTTGAGACTAGTGCCCACATGTCCCGAAAGTTTCATGTATTTTCATTCAGCAGTTTTTCCGTAATGATGCTAAAAAAAAAAAAAAAAAAAAAAAAGAATCAAAGAAACGAACAGAGAAACCCCACCAAAAACAAAACCTCGCCAGACTCCGGCTGGGCGAGGTAATAAATCGCTAAGGAGCAGGTGTTAGGGAACTCCCGTACCCGAGGAGAACGTGAACCTAGGAGAGTGAAATATAGTCTTCATTAACTTCACCTGTACTAGTGGTCTCGCCCAAAATAATATTAACTGCCAGCAGGAAAACTAATTTAAGACGGTACCGTGATGAAATGTTTAAACGACTTAAGCCCACATCTCGTCGGCTGAGGCAGCTCCTTAACATCTTTTCCTAGGTGATTTATTTTATTTATTACATCTTATTGTCCTCCTCTGTTACATAAGTACTTCCAGTATCGTCATACTTCGCATAAATAACGCAGAAATATATTAAACACCAATCTCCATAACCAAATCGATAAGAAGAGGTGTTAAGGAGCGTCCAGAATACGAGCTTTAGATCTGTCTATTAACAGCTCGAGGATGGTTAAGGCAGACAATTTTTATCCCCGTCTCAGGTTTCCCACAGGATATGACCCGCAGTATCAATGTACATCCAGGTCCCTAATACAATGTTGAAAAAATAAAAATAAAAAACTCAGGTTCTCCCAACTGTGAGCCGAAGGTACGAACAGATACACCACCAGCTGACATGAAAAAATTAACTTCTTTTGAAAGGTTTTATCTTAAGAGTCACAAGCTGAATTAAGGTGCTAGGAATCACAGTGCCGAATTAATTAACCACTGTGTTCTATTAGTTTCATATGAGGCGTTGGCTAGGTGATATATTGAATATTATGCAACCCACTTTCCCTTCTTCCGAATCCGGCAGCAGGCAGTCAGAAAATATGAATGGTCACCGAGATAGGTAAAACCCTTATCATTAATCAAATTTGTTCCTCTTGGTTTCTTCGCCCATGTTATTCTGCTTGTGGGATGGAGCTACACCATCGGCTGCCAAGTTCAGTAAGGGTTGTAACCTTGCAGTCGACGGCATTGCTCTATTTCACAGTCATTTTGAAGTACACTTTTGTGTGGATCCTTTGGGCTGTGAAATGAATAAGAGAATATCGGTATCTGAGAGGATGTGTGGCCTAGTTCGTTGGTCGTTGCTTCATTGTTATTTTATAATTTTTGTTCCTGTTTCATGTAACTTCCTACTTTATTCATTAATAAAATGTTAGTGTGTGTGTGTGTGTGTGTGTGTGTGTGTGTGTGTGTGTTTTATAATGATTCCGAAGACCTCATATGTCTGAAACGTGAATTTAGGTCAACTTACGAGAGGTAACGAAGTCTGGTCGACATGTTACAGCAAAAAAGTGATAAAACTTCATATGGGCGTTAAGGACGCGGAAAAAAAAAGTCAAGTAATGTACTGTATATTTAAAAAAAAAAAAGTTAATTATGGTATAAGATAGGAGTGGATTCCTGATGGTAAGATCGTGGGATAAGTCCCAGCTGGATCACGGAATAAGTTATGGAGTTGCATTTCTTTATGACTGTTTACTAAACTTTCACAGGACTAGCCGGCACGTCATGTAATATACCCCCGTTAATTCCATCACATTCAAGCTAGAATGTTTGCATATAGATGATACAGTACTAATATCCAAGATGTGACATGTGATGGTGTGTTTCTCTCTGCCAAAGTGTCGTATGCACTGCTGAGTCTATCTCCAAAGGCACATAAATTACTATCCCCTTACCTTTAATGGACTGGCTACTATGTGAACCAGTCTCACTCTCTTTGTTTTATTAATTAATTCTGGTAAGTGTTCTCAATGTCGTACTGTCTATAGGAAAGGTAACATTATTGCTCTTACATATTGGGCTTCAATGAGATTGTGGGAACTAGGAGTGTGGATGCTTGGTATTCCTCTAGACCCTTCACAATGACCGACTCTATACAAGATCCGTATTGTCCCTTGTGCAGTGTACGGATGTCGTGTATGGGTAATATTTGCTTTATAAAACATGCTGTACTCGACTCCAGTCCTGTCTTGGACTCAGTTCGCTGCAATAATACATCATTATTGCTTTCGCTAATATGGAGGACACCGTTCTTCTGATCTTTTTCTCCTTTGGTTGCTGCTTGCTTTCAAATTCGACCATTCAGTAATATGGTGTTTTCTGTGCTTGTAATCCCTGTACCTTCAGGCGACGTTATTCATGGTAATCAAAACCCTTCTAGTGATTGTATTGGAAGCAGTCTCCCTCAAAATCGGGTTAGTAACACTAATCAATCAATACACTCAGCTCTTTTTCTTCCGCCCATATTTTTAATGTATTTAGTAATGGTTAGTTTCATTCCTTCGTGCATATTAGTACTGTTGTGTAGAACTGGAATAGTCAACACTCATGGTGCCATTCCTTTCCCTGCAACACTATAGCCCGTTTTCCCGTCGGTTAAAGAAGCAAGCTAACACCTCATCTAAACGATTTATTTTGCATATTACTCTTCATTATCATCTTGTAGGTCATTTAAATCACTGAAATAACACGACATTCATCATAAATAACGTTGGAATTATTATTAACTAGCCATATCCCAAATTACATCGCTAAGACAGAGGTGTTTGGGAGCTTCCTTGGTCGACAAGAATAAGGCCTATGGCTGACAGGGGCCTTGTGAGACGAGTGATGAGAGACCACCAAAGAAATGAGAAAATCGGAGATAGAGGCAGTGACGGAACAGGGATACCAAAGAGGAGATGGAATGATGGTGTGAAAGAGGCAGGGGCTTCGAAGTACAGAGTCTCGCATATCTAGGAGGATGTGAGGCGGATATGGAGCAAAACGGAGTGGAATGGACTGATATCTGGGGAGGAGAGAATTGAGAGTCGCGGTTAAAGATCTTTATCCAGAGAGAGAGAGAGATGAAGTGACCAGAGTAATCGGTATAACAATCAACGGTGTCTAACTAGAAATTTGAAGTTTATGTATTGTCGAGCGATAAACATTAGAAAAAAAAAGGCAGACATGATTCCCCACTGCAGACAGGAGTATTGAGTATATATTTGGGAATATGGTAACGAAGAACTAACTAGGTTCGCATCTAACTAACTGGGTTCACTTCCAGTCTGTTATATTAATTCTCATTGCATATTTACCCAGTTACACCACAACATAAACAATACACCAGTAATTTCACTGGGTTAAGATGATAATAACATCATGTTTAAACTGAGAAATGGTATATTGGCGACGTAGTGTAAAATTAATAACGCAGCCAACCGATATTCCAATGTGTGTGTGTGTGTGTGTGTGTGTGTGTGTGTGTGTGTGTGTGTGTGTGTGTGTGAGAGAGAGAGAGATAGAACATTGCAATTGTAAAAAATCAGAACACGAAGTATTAACACACCTCTTTAAGGGCATGGCAAGGCCTACCTTGTCTTCCTCAGTTTTCAAAACAGCAGAAACTGCCATCACTCGGATACCTTCCCTACTGAGTGTCTTCTCGATCATCTCACTTTTATACATCAGCGCCAGGCACAGAGCGACGACGCAGAACATGCTCTGCTCTGCCGCATTTTGCTTGGGTTGACATTTTGTTTTCCGGGATGAATAAACAACTTGACGAGAACAAAAACAGCAAACTTACCTTAGAAATAACAGTAAACGCCTCCCAAGAGAACTGATCATTGTTGTTATTATTCTTTCCTTAGTGTGTCAAGTCCTGAGAATATACAACATGATATTTGGAGGAATATTTTTGGCCATATATCCATAGTCCAACTCATGTATGATGTCATGTAAATGTAAATGAACATAGTCTCATTTGTCCATGTACTTATGCTTGCTCCAGAATTATCAGCACAGTAGAGATTAATACATTATTGTTTTGGTTAATTCATGCAAAATATTTATGTAAGACACACAACAGGACATGTCATTTATAATTCATGTTCAATTGGACAGGAAAAACAGAGTTACCAACAGGTAGCACTGTGTGTGTGTGTGTGCATGGAGAGGTGGCACCATGGACGCAACTTAGTCTGAGCATTTGAAAAAAAAAAAAAAAATTGTAGAAAGTTTCAGGACGATACACGAAAAAAAGAATAAAATATTCAGTAAAATCTTAATATATTTAACCTAACTTTCACTGACTACTGCTCCTAAGTGAGTAAACATATAATCATTTTTATAATATCAGTGATTAAATTTATCATTTACAAATATAGCTCACGGATTAGTGTTGCCAAATATAGCTATAATCCAGTAAAATTTCATGTAAATTGATGCATAATCTCATTTTCAATCAAGAAAATGAACTGACTCCAATTAATGAGTCTGGAAGTAGCTCACATTCAAGACCAGAGTCATCAGTTCTGGCTGAATAAGTGAGCCATTCAACATTATGGACATTAAAAATCACCAGGATAGTAGTTTCTGAAGCAGTATTAATGCTGAGGACACTTAGCCGTGAAGACAGAGAGTCAAAGAAACTCGGCTGTGGAGGGGCATTAGGGGAATGATAAACACAACAGAAATACTTAATTTTACCAAATGAATTTAATTTGTATATGGAATAGGTGATATAAGGACAATAAAATTTAGTAATCTCCTCCCGGGCAATTTCTGATTAAGCAAGGCAACATACATCTTTGGGTCTGAAATTTTGAATCGAGATATAACCAGGAAAATCAACCTAAATCAGAGGTGGATCTTACAAAAATAGCAGATCTGGGGATTCAAATGGGAGGAAACTGTGAACAGAGTTGATGTTGGAATGAAGTCCCCTAATACTGCAAAAGAAAATTTTATTGCACTGACGAGCAGTTTCGGGGCACCGCAACACTGACAGTGGCACACTTGCCTAATGACGACCGGGTGGCCCCTGTGCAGACGACCCAGTCCTGCCGGTGGAGGTCATCTGAGAAACCACCGCACTAATTCCCAGTATTGCAGCAACCATGGCTCTCTTTATGGGGTGAGGGAGGGGGCAGGGATGTGTTGTGGAATGTGTATGATGTGTAAAAGATCGGTATTTCATGAAGAGAGGATAGCCGGTTTAAGGCAATGTGATATAAAGTGTGTGTGTGTGTTGTGTATGGAGGGCAGCCTGATGCCCTCTGTCGTGTGAGGCAAAAAGATGTGTAACCAACTACCAAGGCCTAGGAAGCTTGGCTATTCCTTGAGTTTCCAGTTACCTTGGCGGTAGTACTTCCCTGGGCGGGGCTGCCTGACCCTGCTGCTACTAAATGACCCCTGGCGATTATCCTGTCACTATAAGTCATATGAGTTTGATGACTGGGTAAAATGGGAGATGAATATAGCAGTGGGCTTGTGCAATGAACGGATTTGGTGTGGTGGTGAGAGTGGGCAGTCCTACCACCACATTACTTGGCCCTTACCCTGTGATGGTGGGAAGAAGATTCACGACGACTGTCTACTGATAAGGGTTGCAGGAGTCTGTCAGGAGCTCTGTCTGTCAAGCCCTGTCTTTCTGGAGTTTCGGGGTTTAATCCCGTAGCCTTAACCCATCCAAGGGTGCCTGGGTATACTCAGTCTCATCCCTCACTGATGGCCCCTGCAGCATGGGTAACCTGGTCCACCTGTTGAGGTCGGGGGGATCTCTCCCCACTGGTATGGCCCACCAGATATACGGTACGCATGCACCCTTCCATGGCAAGGTAGTTCTGTTGGAGGTTTTACACACACAGACACACACACACACACACACACACACACACACACACACACAGACTCACACACACACACACACACACACACACACACACACACACACACACACACACACACACACACACACACACACAGACTCACACACACACACACACACTCACACACATACACACACACACACACACACACACACACACACACACACACACACACACACACAAACACAGACTCACACACACACACACACAGACTCACACACACACACACACACACACACACACACACACACATACACACACACACACGCCACAAACTTACATCAGCTCCCGCTTAATCCTACGGTTGGAAGATGCTAGACTACAGTAGAAAAACATTAGTCTACAGTCCACCAGGTTTACGTTCACATGAACCAAGGGTTGCAACTAATACAATATATTCAGTATGGTATAAGCATGTATTCATTTGTAAAAGCTTATGCAGATTATCTCATTTTAGTACTCAAGTTCACAAGATCTGAGTGTGCCTTAACCCTGACTAAGTTACCCAATCACTGGACTAGTTCCCGCAACTTACGTTACGTTAAATCTAAGCTTATATATGTACTATGCATAATATACTGGAATAAAGGGATATTGCTGCATTAATATACAGCTAAGAGTACCTCTATTTCCGATTCTTTGCTGAACGACAAGGAAATGTTAGTACACAACATCCTTATTCCTGTATTTCTTCCTGTAGAAACATATTTGTGTAATGAGAGACAATAAATCTTTAGCTTTTACCGTAAGTCTGACTTTTTGATCCCCGAGGAAAATAAGAGAAACATATTCCACTTTCATAGAAAACACCATACTCCATTAAGGAACAAAGTGTTCTTTTTTTCCTATTTGTACCGAGGTTCTGCACAGGCACGCCTTGGCGTTGTGGCACCTTTATGTCTGGGTTACTCCACATCCAGGTTAAACAATCGTTCCTCAGCTAATCTCCCTCTCACTCGAAACGAGGATGGTGGACTTTAGATGAAACGCAATTTCATCCTGCAGTTCACTGGGTTCTCAATCAGATGAACCTGGGGCAACAACTTAGTATACAAACTGTCAATTTCGAGGCGTGTGTGAAAGTGGTCCTGTTGTATTGTTCTTACTGTTAACTCTGTACTGCGCAGGAAGGACAGTTCCTTTTTTTGAGGGTTTCTGTGTCACGTGCAGATCATTGACGTTTGAAGAAATGAGCTTATCGACTATGAGCCGGTAGTCGAGGAACGGTAGACTAAGAGCCATCCCCCCCAAACACCATGCCCAGCACATTCAGGCAATAAAAGGTTGACAGGTTTCTGTCAAAAACTAAATTATTGATTGATATATTGACTGAACTATGAGCTTGCGGCGGAACTGACGGAGACAAATTCCAAAATAATATGAAGATGACCTTCAAAATGAAAAAATAAAAATAATGGGCCAGATGGCAAATTTACATAAAACGATGTGCATTACAACCGATGGGTGTATATAATGGCCTACTTACACTGTTTGCTGTAGTTAAATGGAGTCAGTCTTGGAGGACGACCAATACGAATTGGCGAACTTCCATATTTCTGAGCCATCAGGGTAGGCGTGTCTTGGCTGAAGAAGGACGTATGTGGATGTTGATATCTGTGAGGTGGAGTCAGGATTCCACGATTTTGAATCGTGAGTGAATGAGAAAAACCCATTCAACTCACCAGACTTTGGTTAGTTATTTCCTTCATATATACCAGACTTTGGTTAGTTATTTCCTTCATATATATATATATATATATATATATATATATATATATATATATATATATATATATATATATATATATATATATATATATATATATATATATATATATATATATATATATATATATATATATATATATATATATATATATATATATATATATATATATATATATATTTTTTTATTTATTTATTATGTAGGTATGTAGGTCTCAGGATCCTAACCACACCACATTGTAGGGAGGGAATAGAGCTATAGGTGATAATGATGATGATGATGATGATAATGATAATTTAAAACTTTGTGCATCCAAAATGCGGGCAGACCTTCCATAAAGTACTGTTTATATCTCCTGTCCGTTGATGCCCTTTCAGTGTTTTTGTGTTCTATCCAAATAATTTAGTTTCAACTTAGAAAGGATTTAAAATGGTGATGGAGTTAGTTTACTGGTATATCCAGCCAAGATAGTTTGGGAAACCGCTCCCAATACTTAACTAAATCGTCTGCTGCTATTAGGACTGAATGATTGATGAACCTAAATAAAAAATGGTGGCGCAACTGGTGTGGCACCTGACAGCAGTGAAACCGACGATACGATAAAGTAAAACAAATTATATTAAAATACTATAAGCATTCAACACTAAAATTTACAAAGGAGTCTGGGTGTCTGCACAAGGGATAGGAGGCCACCATCCCTCCCCATAACATTAGCATCCTCCCGAAGCACCGGGCTGTGTTAGTAATAACGTAAAGAAGACGTAACATCAGGGACTGGGTTAACCTCACTCAGATGGCGTCATTTTAATATTCATTAGGCAAACACAGACAGCCTAAGCCACTGGATAGAGATACATTGGCTGTATCGTCCCTGCTTCGGTAGGAATAGGCCGGTCCTGCAGTGGACCTCAATGGCTGATAATGGTGATATATATATATATATATATATATATATATATATATATATATATATATATATATATATATATATATATATATATATATACGGTACCTCTCTCTCTCTTACACACACACACACACACACACACACACACACTTACTAACTTGAAACTGTCCTTGTGCTAGAAAAGACAAGGCGTGATATACTCACTAGGATGGTGTGTTTTTCACTGTCTTTGGTGCCAACATTTTTGACTGTGCGGAGGAATGCTGGGTCCACAAACTTTACCCCACAGTCGGCATATCAAATCCTGGTTTGGTGGGAGAGCTCTGTTTTGGTTGTGTCTCCACGGTCTATGCTTTTCCCTGGCCAGTTTCCGCGCTTCTTCAAGATGACTTGTTCCTTCGCTGCAGAGGGCTTGCCATCGTTCTTTGTCCGATGTATTGGTTTCAAGATCTTTTAGTATCGTATTTTTCTTCAGAGTTTTCTTTATATGATCATTATATTTCTTCTTCTATCCCACTGGGTTACGAGGGCTTGCCATTGTTCTTTGTCCAATGTATTGGTCTCAAGATCTTTTAGTATGGTGTTTTTCTTCAGAGTTGTCTTTATATGATCATTATATTTCTTCTTCTATCCCACTGGGTTGCGACGTGCTGCCGGGAGTTGGCCATACAATACCTGGCTTGGAAGTGGTGCTCTGGCATGCGGAACACGTGACTGACCAATCTCAGATGTTATTTAGACAACGTGGTTTCTATGTTGGTGGACTTTGCCCACTGGAGGATTTGTGATTGAGGGACTTTATCCTCCCATATGTGTCCTAGGATGCATTATACATATTCGATGTGAAACGACTCAAGCAGTTTCATATCACACCTGTAAGTATGGGCATATGGGCTTGGTGGGGTCCCTACTGTTGTCCTCAAGAACTGTGCCTCGGTGCTTACACCCTGCCTAGGTAAACTCTTTCGCCTTTGTCCGTCAACTTGTACCTTTTCTTCTTGCTGGAAGTTTGCTCATATTCAGCCAGTCCCAAAGAAGGGTGACAATTCCCAGCCTTCTAACTATTGCCCAATTGATTTAACATCCTGTATTTCAAAGTTTTTCGAGTCTATTCTTAACAAAAATTTTAAAACATCTTTCTATCACAACTTTCTTTCTGATCGCCAGTATTGGTTCTGCCAGGGATTCTCCACTGGTGATCTTCTCACCTACATTTCAGACTCCTGGTCATCCTCCTTTCAGGACTTTGGAGAAAGCTTTGTCATTGCACTTGACATCTCAAATGCTTTCGATCAAGTCTGGCTTAAATCTTTAATTTCGAAACTGCCCTCTTACGTTTTCTATCCTCCTATCTGTGCCTTCATCTCTAGCTTCCTTTCTGGTCGTTCTATAGCTGCTGTTGTATGCGGCAACCGTTCTTCTCCTAGAGATCTCAATAGTGGTGTTTCTGAGGTCTCTGTCCTGTCACCAACTCTCTTCCTTCCATTCATCAATGACCTTCTAAGCTGTACATCTAACCCAGTCCACTTATATGCTGATAACTCTACCCTTCACTTTTCATTTCCTGCATCGTCATTCTCAGCAGTTACTCCAACAAACAAGAGATGAGGTATGGCACACCTAATATCTGACCTGGCTCATATCTCTGATTGGGGTAAAAGTAATCTTGTTGTTTTTAATGCATCAAACACTCAGTTTTTACATCTATCTACCGGACATCTTCCACACATGTACCCTCTAACTTTTAATAATATCCAGCTTAATCCTTCGTTATCTTTAACCCGCCCCATCCCGACCACTTTTCCACCCCTGACTCCCCCCAATCCCGACCATTTTAGGATTTTTTTTGGGGGGGCTCAAACCTTCGCTTTTTGTGAGAAACATCGAAAATTCATAGAGGAATCGCTCACCTGAGGTTTAAACTACTCATTACAGGTAGGAATACCTCCTTACCTTACTGGGTTTTCTATCAGGCTTGCACCAAAGAAAACGAGTTCTATGGGAGGATAACTATTTCACACCACTCATAAACGGTATTTATTTATTTACTTGGTACGAATTTATATGTAGTACAAGAGTATATTGGTTTTCAAGCAGTAATATAGGCATTATAAGCATTGTTTCACTCACTAATACCTGACCTTTTTTTGCCACATTACCTGATCATCATTTCTGTTTCTTCATCTAATGCTATGTAAAGTTTGTCCTCCACATTGTCATTGATTGGGGAATCACTCTGGCCCTGAATTTCGTACCGTGGCATGACATGGCTATACTGGCCAGGTCACTGATAACAGGTGAATTGCTGAGACAATGGCATACAGGGGGGGGGGGAGGAGGTCATGCTGGGTAAGGCTTTGTCCCTGCCTGGCATCTTGTTGAGGAAGGTGTCACGTGTATATGTACCAAAAATGACTCGTGAAAATTGAAAATTGTGCAAATTAGGGACCTAGCAATTTTTTCGCGTTTATGTACATCGACGGAATTGGCAGTGACAAAACGTGTGGAGGTTAAGGTACGTCGACGGGACGCCGTGGGTTAAATATATCTGGGGTTTTACTCTCTTGGAATTTATCTTGGAAAATATTTTATTAGCTCTCGCATAAAATCTGCTTCAAAGAGATTGGGTGTGTTAAGCCGACTCCATGCCTTCTTTACCCATGCATAGTTATTGACTTTATACACGGCTTTTATTCACCACAGTGTGGAATACAACTCTCATGTGTCGGGAGGCTCCCCCACATACAGCTCTTCTCAACAAGGTGTTGCCAAAACTTTTCGTCTCATTAACTCTGCTCCTCTTACTGGCTGCCATCAACCTCTGTCACTTTGCTGCACTGTTGCATCTTTATCTCTTTTCCATCGCTACATCAATGGTCACTGCTCCTCTGAACTGTCTACTTACATTCCTTTGCCTCTACGACGGGAGCATAACACCTGTCTAGCAACAAACTGTCATCTCTTTTCTGTCCAACTCTCTAATGGAAGAGTTAACAGTTACTCCCAGTCCTTCATATATGCAACAGGTCAACTCTGGAACTATCGTCCTCTGTCTGTGTTGCTTACTGCCTATGATTTCTTGTCCTTCAAACACAGTGTGTCCAGGTATCTCGAAATGTACGGTTCTTGAATTTTCCTCTCTGTTAGCTTGTTTCTGTTTTTTCTTGGAGGGAACAATTTGCGGCCTCCTTGCTTTTGGTTCATTGTACCTTGCATTAAAAAAAAAAAAAAAAAAAAAGTATTTTAGAGTTTAGCTCCATAGAAGAAGGTGGAGAGGCATACAGCTGTATATACTGATACCTTTGTCTCGAGTCTAAGGCTGATGTATTCAAAGACACTGCATCTGAGACATCCAGAAACAGTTGGTGTGGTTGCTTCGTGTAATTACTTCTGCATCAAAGTTATGTTTATCTGTGAAAACACATCGAAGGTAGGAAAAATTCTCAACCTGTTTTACATTTTAGCCATTTGTCCGAAATGCATGAGGTTCTGCTAGGTGGTATCTCTGAGAAATTTTTCTTTTTTACTGAACTTTTTTCAGAGTCCAGTTGCATGGTATATATTATAGACGATGGCATTACTCTGTTGTAAGGCTTCTGCGGTATGTGTAAGGATAGCACTACAACTCTCAGCCCTAGGAGTAAATCAGTTCACTCTTTGAAATTGCTTGAAGATGTCTGAGATTAAATAAGTTATCATCTAGACAGAACTGGATATTTATTAAATCATCAGGATTCATTTATTGGTGACTTAAACAGAAGACTGTCGTGAGATAGACAGGAGCCAGGATACATCCTTGCTTTACCCTAACGTACACTATGACGGGCTCGGATTTGCTCCCACCTATGGGTACGTGAGCATTCATGTTGTCATGTAGATTCTTCAGGATGGTAAAAACTTTGTTTTGGACTCCATTTTTTTTTAAAGGGCATTCCATACTACTGTTGCAAGATAAGTATCCGAAAATGCAATGTGCAAGTCACAGTTCTGCTCGTGGCATTTCTCTTGTATCTGTCTGGCACCAAAGATCATAGGTTCATATCACAGGAACTACTTTCCTTACAAAATCCATATTTTGTTTCAGGAAGTTTTGATTCAGTCAGCTGTTTTTTTCAGTGTGGATAAAATTATCTTGGCTAGTACTTTGCAAGCATTCTCGAGGAGGGAGATACCTCTACTGTTGTCACAAGTTGAGCAGTCCCATTTCTTTTTGTAGACGGTTACAATATCAGAGGGAAGCCACGCAGATGGAATTCGCTCTTGATTCGAGATAGTCAGTATGGGAAAGTCAGTATGAGATAGTCAGTATGAGATGATCGATGCACTGGTGGAGTAACTGGCCACCCTCACTGATTAACCCGCCCCGTCCCGACCACTTTTCGACCACTGGTACCCCCCAATCCCGACCATTTTTCGACCCTTTTTTTTTTTGCTTAAACTTTCGCTTTTGGTCAGAAACAATGGTCGGTGGCAAAGAAATTGGTCCCCGGGGTCCTTAATTAGCTTAACCAGGTATGCCTTGGTCCCACCTGGCCCCGTGTTCTCCCTAGGCGGTCTGAGCCTCAAACGTTTTCTATGGTATTATAAGTCTGGGAAACCAATGAAAGTAAGTAGAAATGAATTTATTACAAACATAAAAACATGTGATAAAAGAGTATATTGGATTTTATACAAAAATAGACAAGAAATAAGCATTGTACCATCGTGCAAAACGAGCAAAATCGGCCAACTTGGTCACGATGAATCGCTAACATTCTAAAATCATGATACATATAATTTTTTTTACTTACGTAATACTTCTACAATAACATTATACCATTTTACATTTTATTGAACTGTTTTTACGTATTCACAGGCCTTTTGATAACATTTAGCGCAATGTTAGCGCTTATTTACGTAGTGAGTGAACTCGCTGTGACTGTTGTTTCAACTCGTATTGTGCTTTTTCTACTTACATAATACTTTTCTAATATTATTATACACTTTTCAACTTTATAGAACTGTTTTGAGATTATTTCAGGCCTTACGTAAATATATAGCGTAATAATAGCACATAATAACATACACGGTGAAGTCGCTATGACAACTATTTCAACTTACAACCTATTTTTGTACTTATATAATAATTCTCCACTAACATTGCACATGTAAACACTTGATATAATTGATATCACATCATTTCTGAACTTACGATGGAACTGAGCATCATATTTGCGTGTACTTACACAGGGAGTGTTATCGCGATATCATTTGTTTCATCTTACACTAGTAATCAACTTATAAAATACCTTACTACTAACATTACAACATCTTCCACTGTATATAATTCCTATCACATACTTACTGACCAGAATGTGGGTGTACTCATGACATCAATTATTACAACTTACACTCTTGTTCAACTTATACGTTTTATTCATGCTAACATTACACCTATTTCCACTTTATTTCCTTGCTATCACATATTTACTGACCAGATTTACACAGTGGGTGTAGTTTTGATAACAATTCTTTCCACTTACACTAATTCTCGTCTTATACATTACTTTTCTGAAAATATAACACCCGTTTCAACTTTATATTTGACTTAGCACCTACTGACTGGCCTTACCATTATCATGAGCGTCATTTCGCCTTCCCACACAGTTTCAGTAGTGCAGGAAATTATGATATTCCTTGAAACAAGGCTGAAGGCACAACTCAACATTGCACTCGACACACTCGTATCTTATGTTTTTTCTCTGCGTGGATGGTCTGACTGTCGAGTGCTTACATACATGGCAGCGACGCTGGGGTTTACGACGGTTTGGTTCGGAAGGGATTGCGCTGGGGTAGTGGCGTCCTGCAAGACGTAGGGGAGTCTGGGCAGCCCAGGGGGCACGGGTGCGGTGTGTGGGTCTGTCCTGGGCATGCTTGGCAATTATTTCACGTGCCAGCTCCCTCACAAACCCCTCAAAGGTCTCGGATACTCCGGTGGTCATTGCGTGCAGGTAGTTGGCATTCAGGACCGTGATGTCGAGCAAGTGGAAAAAGAGTTTTTTGTACCACTTCATCGTGGTCCTGGCACGGTCAACACTTGAAATCATCGAGTCTGACTGATCAACTTGCCTCATGTTCAGATTATAGGCAAGTACAGACTCTGGTTTCCATACGTTGCGCCTCCTCTCGCTACGGTGATCCACGGAGTCTGTGCGGTGCATCAGGGGTGCATCAGGGGGCTGTGAAAAGAGTTTTTTGTACCACTTCATCGTGGTCCTGGCACGGTCAACGTAACATCAGGGACAGGGTTAACCTCACTCAAATGGCGTCATTTTAAAATTAATTTGGCAAACACTAAACAGTCTTACTGAAAGTACGAAGGACATTTATTGGAGTGTTTAATAAAGGTCACATTAGTCTTTTACAAGCTGTATAAAACCGTCTAGATTATTAACCTGGTTATTACGATGGTGCCATAGTTTAATTGTTGCCTCCAGAAAATAGTATACTAAGGAAAAATTTCTCTTATTCAAGGGGTTCATGAAAGATTCAGCTGACAGCCCAAGTTCAAGTTGATTTTTTTTTTCTCCGAACCTCAATAAAATCGCCTGGAGATTTCAAGATTATATTATGAAAGATATATATTCTTATATCTGGAACACCAAAGTTCCTGTGTTTACAAATCTTCTTTTTTTTTTTTTTTGCAACTCCAGGTAGAGCCTAACCTTTTCGCGATAAGATAATGTTTTCGGATTTGTGTCAGTATTCTCATCGGTTAAGGCAGCTCACTAACAGCTCTCCCTTGGCGATTAATTTTGCTTATCAGGATACTCCTTACTGTCCTCTTCTGTCCATTAAATTAATTAAAATGCTATCATTCACAGCATAAAATACATACTAATTGATATTAACCAGCCATGTCCAAAACAAGTGGTGCCAGACACAACAAACCTCGCCCGACAGCAGTTAAATTATTTTCAATTATTTTCAAGTTATGGCCCTTTGAAAATCCGTGATCTTGCGTTTGATCTTTCAAGGTCGCCCAAGGTCAAATGTCATGGTACCAAATGAAAGCCCACATAGCATCCTATATCTTGATAATAGTAAATATCTCTATCTTTAGCAGTTTGAAGTTATAGCTCCCTGAATATCCCTGACCTTGAGTTTGACCTTTCAGTGTCACTTGATGTCAAAGGTCATGGTAGAAATTAAAAACCTATATGGGACTTCCTGTATGTTGATACTAGTAAATACTTCTCTATCTTCAATCAGTTTCGAGTTGTAGCCCCCTGAATAACCACGACCTTCAGTTCGATCTTTCAGTGCCACTTTAGGTCAAAGGTCATGGTACCAATTAAAAGCCCATGTAGGACTTCCTATACGTTGGTAATAGTAAATATCTCTCTACAACCAGTTTCAAGTTATCCCCCTGAATATCCATGACCTTGAGCTTTACCTTTCAAGTTCACTCAAGGTCAAAAGTCTTGGTGTCAAATGAAAGCCCATATAGGAGTTCCTGTATGCCGATAATAGTAAATATCTTTATCTTCAACTGGTTTCAAATTATAGCCGTCTAAAAATACGTTGCCTTGATTCTGTCCTTTCAGGCTCTGTCGATTACCTCCAAAAGTTGGTCACTTTCTTTTGAGACTAGTGCCCACATGTCCCGAAAGTTTCATGTATTTTCATTCAGCAGTTTTTCCGTAATGATGCTAAAAAAAAAAAAAAAAAAAAAAAATAATCAAAGAAACGAACAGAGAAACCCCACCAAAAACAAAACCTCGCCAGACTCCGGCTGGGCGAGGTAATAAATCGCTAAGGAGCAGGTGTTAGGGAACTCCCGTACCCGAGGAGAACGTGAACCTAGGAGAGTGAAATATAGTCTTCATTAACTTCACCTGTACTAGTGGTCTCGCCCAAAATAATATTAACTGCCAGCAGGAAAACTAATTTAAGACGGTACCATGATGAAATGTTTAAACGACTTAAGCCCACATCTCGTCGGCTGAGGCAGCTCCTTAACATCTTTTCCTAGGTGATTTATTTTATTTATTACATCTTATTGTCCTCCTCTGTTACATAAGTACTTCCAGTATCGTCATACTTCGCATAAATAACGCAGAAATATATTAAACACCAATCTCCATAACCAAATCGATAAGAAGAGGTGTTAAGGAGCGTCCAGAATACGAGCTTTAGATCTGTCTATTAACAGCTCGAGGATGGTTAAGGCAGACAATTTTTATCCCCGTCTCAGGTTTCCCACAGGATATGACCCGCAGTATCAATGTACATCCAGGTCCCTAATACAATGTTGAAAAAATAAAAATAAAAAACTCAGGTTCTCCCAACTGTGAGCCGAAGGTACGAACAGATACACCACCAGCTGACATGAAAAAATTAACTTCTTTTGAAAGGTTTTATCTTAAGAGTCACAAGCTGAATTAAGGTGCTAGGAATCACAGTGCCGAATTAATTAACCACTGTGTTCTATTAGTTTCATATGAGGCGTTGGCTAGGTGATATATTGAATATTATGCAACCCACTTTCCCTTCTTCCGAATCCGGCAGCAGGCAGTCAGAAAATATGAATGGTCACCGAGATAGGTAAAACCCTTATCATTAATCAAATTTGTTCCTCTTGGTTTCTTCGCCCATGTTATTCTGCTTGTGGGATGGAGCTACACCATCGGCTGCCAAGTTCAGTAAGGGTTGTAACCTTGCAGTCGACGGCATTGCTCTATTTCACAGTCATTTTGAAGTACACTTTTGTGTGGATCCTTTGGGCTGTGAAATGAATAAGAGAATATCGGTATCTGAGAGGATGTGTGGCCTAGTTCGTTGGTCGTTGCTTCATTGTTATTTTATAATTTTTGTTCCTGTTTCATGTAACTTCCTACTTTATTCATTAATAAAATGTTAGTGTGTGTGTGTGTGTGTGTGTGTGTGTGTGTGTGTGTTTTATAATGATTCCGAAGACCTCATATGTCTGAAACGTGAATTTAGGTCAACTTACGAGAGGTAACGAAGTCTGGTCGACATGTTACAGCAAAAAAGTGATAAAACTTCATATGGGCGTTAAGGACGCGGAAAAAAAAAGTCAAGTAATGTACTGTATATTTAAAAAAAAAAAAGTTAATTATGGTATAAGATAGGAGTGGATTCCTGATGGTAAGATCGTGGGATAAGTCCCAGCTGGATCACGGAATAAGTTATGGAGTTGCATTTCTTTATGACTGTTTACTAAACTTTCACAGGACTAGCCGGCACGTCATGTAATATACCCCCGTTAATTCCATCACATTCAAGCTAGAATGTTTGCATATAGATGATACAGTACTAATATCCAAGATGTGACATGTGATGGTGTGTTTCTCTCTGCCAAAGTGTCGTATGCACTGCTGAGTCTATCTCCAAAGGCACATAAATTACTATCCCCTTACCTTTAATGGACTGGCTACTATGTGAACCAGTCTCACTCTCTTTGTTTTATTAATTAATTCTGGTAAGTGTTCTCAATGTCGTACTGTCTATAGGAAAGGTAACATTATTGCTCTTACATATTGGGCTTCAATGAGATTGTGGGAACTAGGAGTGTGGATGCTTGGTATTCCTCTAGACCCTTCACAATGACCGACTCTATACAAGATCCGTATTGTCCCTTGTGCAGTGTACGGATGTCGTGTATGGGTAATATTTGCTTTATAAAACATGCTGTACTCGACTCCAGTCCTGTCTTGGACTCAGTTCGCTGCAATAATACATCATTATTGCTTTCGCTAATATGGAGGACACCGTTCTTCTGATCTTTTTCTCCTTTGGTTGCTGCTTGCTTTCAAATTCGACCATTCAGTAATATGGTGTTTTCTGTGCTTGTAATCCCTGTACCTTCAGGCGACGTTATTCATGGTAATCAAAACCCTTCTAGTGATTGTATTGGAAGCAGTCTCCCTCAAAATCGGGTTAGTAACACTAATCAATCAATACACTCAGCTCTTTTTCTTCCGCCCATATTTTTAATGTATTTAGTAATGGTTAGTTTCATTCCTTCGTGCATATTAGTACTGTTGTGTAGAACTGGAATAGTCAACACTCATGGTGCCATTCCTTTCCCTGCAACACTATAGCCCGTTTTCCCGTCGGTTAAAGAAGCAAGCTAACACCTCATCTAAACGATTTATTTTGCATATTACTCTTCATTATCATCTTGTAGGTCATTTAAATCACTGAAATAACACGACATTCATCATAAATAACGTTGGAATTATTATTAACTAGCCATATCCCAAATTACATCGCTAAGACAGAGGTGTTTGGGAGCTTCCTTGGTCGACAAGAATAAGGCCTATGGCTGACAGGGGCCTTGTGAGACGAGTGATGAGAGACCACCAAAGAAATGAGAAAATCGGAGATAGAGGCAGTGACGGAACAGGGATACCAAAGAGGAGATGGAATGATGGTGTGAAAGAGGCAGGGGCTTCGAAGTACAGAGTCTCGCATATCTAGGAGGATGTGAGGCGGATATGGAGCAAAACGGAGTGGAATGGACTGATATCTGGGGAGGAGAGAATTGAGAGTCGCGGTTAACGATCTTTATCCAGAGAGAGAGAGATGAAGTGACCAGAGTAATCGGTATAACAATCAACGGTGTCTAACTAGAAATTTGAAGTTTATGTATTGTCGAGCGATAAACATTAGAAAAAAAAAGGCAGACATGATTCCCCACTGCAGACAGGAGTATTGAGTATATATTTGGGAATATGGTAACGAAGAACTAACTAGGTTCGCATCTAACTAACTGGGTTCACTTCCAGTCTGTTATATTAATTCTCATTGCATATTTACCCAGTTACACCACAACATAAACAATACACCAGTAATTTCACTGGGTTAAGATGATAATAACATCATGTTTAAACTGAGAAATGGTATATTGGCGACGTAGTGTAAAATTAATAACGCAGCCAACCGATATTCCAATGTGTGTGTGTGTGTGTGTGTGTGTGTGTGTGTGTGTGTGTGTGTGTGAGAGAGAGAGAGATAGAACATTGCAATTGTAAAAAATCAGAACACGAAGTATTAACACACCTCTTTAAGGGCATGGCAAGGCCTACCTTGTCTTCCTCAGTTTTCAAAACAGCAGAAACTGCCATCACTCGGATACCTTCCCTACTGAGTGTCTTCTCGATCATCTCACTTTTATACATCAGCGCCAGGCACAGAGCGACGACGCAGAACATGCTCTGCTCTGCCGCATTTTGCTTGGGTTGACATTTTGTTTTCCGGGATGAATAAACAACTTGACGAGAACAAAAACAGCAAACTTACCTTAGAAATAACAGTAAACGCCTCCCAAGAGAACTGATCATTGTTGTTATTATTCTTTCCTTAGTGTGTCAAGTCCTGAGAATATACAACATGATATTTGGAGGAATATTTTTGGCCATATATCCATAGTCCAACTCATGTATGATGTCATGTAAATGTAAATGAACATAGTCTCATTTGTCCATGTACTTATGCTTGCTCCAGAATTATCAGCACAGTAGAGATTAATACATTATTGTTTTGGTTAATTCATGCAAAATATTTATGTAAGACACACAACAGGACATGTCATTTATAATTCATGTTCAATTGGACAGGAAAAACAGAGTTACCAACAGGTAGCACTGTGTGTGTGTGTGTGCATGGAGAGGTGGCACCATGGACGCAACTTAGTCTGAGCATTTGAAAAAAAAAAAAATTGTAGAAAGTTTCAGGACGATACACGAAAAAAAGAATAAAATATTCAGTAAAATCTTAATATATTTAACCTAACTTTCACTGACTACTGCTCCTAAGTGAGTAAACATATAATCATTTTTATAATATCAGTGATTAAATTTATCATTTACAAATATAGCTCACGGATTAGTGTTGCCAAATATAGCTATAATCCAGTAAAATTTCATGTAAATTGATGCATAATCTCATTTTCAATCAAGAAAATGAACTGACTCCAATTAATGAGTCTGGAAGTAGCTCACATTCAAGACCAGAGTCATCAGTTCTGGCTGAATAAGTGAGCCATTCAACATTATGGACATTAAAATCACCAGGATAGTAGTTTCTGAAGCAGTATTAATGCTGAGGACACTTAGCCGTGAAGACAGAGAGTCAAAGAAACTCGGCTGTGGAGGGGCATTAGGGGAATGATAAACACAACAGAAATACTTAATTTTACCAAATGAATTTAATTTGTATATGGAATAGGTGATATAAGGACAATAAAATTTAGTAATCTCCTCCCGGGCAATTTCTGATTAAGCAAGGCAACATACATCTTTGGGTCTGAAATTTTGAATCGAGATATAACCAGGAAAATCAACCTAAATCAGAGGTGGATCTTACAAAAATAGCAGATCTGGGGATTCAAATGGGAGGAAACTGTGAACAGAGTTGATGTTGGAATGAAGTCCCCTAATACTGCAAAAGAAAATTTTATTGCACTGACGAGCAGTTTCGGGGCACCGCAACACTGACAGTGGCACACTTGCCTAATGACGACCGGGTGGCCCCTGTGCAGACGACCCAGTCCTGCCGGTGGAGGTCATCTGAGAAACCACCGCACTAATTCCCAGTATTGCAGCAACCATGGCTCTCTTTATGGGGTGAGGGAGGGGGCAGGGATGTGTTGTGGAATGTGTATGATGTGTAAAAGATCGGTATTTCATGAAGAGAGGATAGCCGGTTTAAGGCAATGTGATATAAAGTGTGTGTGTGTGTTGTGTATGGAGGGCAGCCTGATGCCCTCTGTCGTGTGAGGCAAAAAGATGTGTAACCAACTACCAAGGCCTAGGAAGCTTGGCTATTCCTTGAGTTTCCAGTTACCTTGGCGGTAGTACTTCCCTGGGCGGGGCTGCCTGACCCTGCTGCTACTAAATGACCCCTGGCGATTATCCTGTCACTATAAGTCATATGAGTTTGATGACTGGGTAAAATGGGAGATGAATATAGCAGTGGGCTTGTGCAATGAACGGATTTGGTGTGGTGGTGAGAGTGGGCAGTCCTACCACCACATTACTTGGCCCTTACCCTGTGATGGTGGGAAGAAGATTCACGACGACTGTCTACTGATAAGGGTTGCAGGAGTCTGTCCAGGAGCTCTGTCTGTCAAGCCCTGTCTTTCTGGAGTTTCGGGGTTTAATCCCGTAGCCTTAACCCATCCAAGGGTGCCTGGGTATACTCAGTCTCATCCCTCACTGATGGCCCCTGCAGCATGGGTAACCTGGTCCACCTGTTGAGGTCGGGGGGATCTCTCCCCACTGGTATGGCCCACCAGATATACGGTACGCATGCACCCTTCCATGGCAAGGTAGTTCTGTTGGAGGTTTTACACACACAGACACACACACACACACACACACACACACACACACACACACAGACTCACACACACACACACACTCACACACACACACACACACACACACACACACACACACACACACACACACACACACACACAGACTCACACACACACACACACACTCACACACATACACACACACACACACACACACACACACACACACACACAAACACAGACTCACACACACACACACACAGACTCACACACACACACACACACACACACACACACACACACACATACACACACACACACGCCACAAACTTACATCAGCTCCCGCTTAATCCTACGGTTGGAAGATGCTAGACTACAGTAGAAAAACATTAGTCTACAGTCCACCAGGTTTACGTTCACATGAACCAAGGGTTGCAACTAATACAATATATTCAGTATGGTATAAGCATGTATTCATTTGTAAAAGCTTATGCAGATTATCTCATTTTAGTACTCAAGTTCACAAGATCTGAGTGTGCCTTAACCCTGACTAAGTTACCCAATCACTGGACTAGTTCCCGCAACTTACGTTACGTTAAATCTAAGCTTATATATGTACTATGCATAATATACTGGAATAAAGGGATATTGCTGCATTAATATACAGCTAAGAGTACCTCTATTTCCGATTCTTTGCTGAACGACAAGGAAATGTTAGTACACAACATCCTTATTCCTGTATTTCTTCCTGTAGAAACATATTTGTGTAATGAGAGACAATAAATCTTTAGCTTTTACCGTAAGTCTGACTTTTGATCCCCGAGGAAAATAAGAGAAACATATTCCACTTTCATAGAAAACACCATACTCCATTAAGGAACAAAGTGTTCTTTTTTTCCTATTTGTACCGAGGTTCTGCACAGGCACGCCTTGGCGTTGTGGCACCTTTATGTCTGGGTTACTCCACATCCAGGTTAAACAATCGTTCCTCAGCTAATCTCCCTCTCACTCGAAACGAGGATGGTGGACTTTAGATGAAACGCAATTTCATCCTGCAGTTCACTGGGTTCTCAATCAGATGAACCTGGGGCAACAACTTAGTATACAAACTGTCAATTTCGAGGCGTGTGTGAAAGTGGTCCTGTTGTATTGTTCTTACTGTTAACTCTGTACTGCGCAGGAAGGACAGTTCCTTTTTTTGAGGGTTTCTGTGTCACGTGCAGATCATTGACGTTTGAAGAAATGAGCTTATCGACTATGAGCCGGTAGTCGAGGAACGGTAGACTAAGAGCCATCCCCCCCAAACACCATGCCCAGCACATTCAGGCAATAAAAGGTTGACAGGTTTCTGTCAAAAACTAAATTATTGATTGATATATTGACTGAACTATGAGCTTGCGGCGGAACTGACGGAGACAAATTCCAAGGAAATAATATGACGATGACCTTCAAAATGAAAAAATAAAAATAATGGGCCAGATGGCAAATTTACATAAAACGATGTGCATTACAACCGATGGGTGTATATAATGGCCTACTTACACTGTTTGCTGTAGTTAAATGGAGTCAGTCTTGGAGGACGACCAATACGAATTGGCGAACTTCCATATTTCTGAGCCATCAGGGTAGGCGTGTCTTGGCTGAAGAAGGACGTATGTGGATGTTGATATCTGTGAGGTGGAGTCAGGATTCCACGATTTTGAATCGTGAGTGAATGAGAAAAACCCATTCAACTCACCAGACTTTGGTTAGTTATTTCCTTCATATATACCAGACTTTGGTTAGTTATTTCCTTCATATATATATATATATATATATATATATATATATATATATATATATATATATATATATATATATATATATATATATATATATATATATATATATATATATATTTATACATATATATATATATATTTATATAGATATATTTTTATTTATTTATTATATAGGTATGTAGGTCTCAGGATCCTAACCACACCACATTGTAGGGAGGGAATAGAGCTATAGGTGATAATGATGATGATGATGATGATAATGATAATTTAAAACTTTGTGCATCCAAAATGCGGGCAGACCTTCCATAAAGTACTGTTTATATCTCCTGTCCGTTGATGCCCTTTCAGTGTTTTTGTGTTCTATCCAAATAATTTAGTTTCAACTTAGAAAGGATTTAAAATGGTGATGGAGTTAGTTTACTGGTATATCCAGCCAAGATAGTTTGGGAAACCGCTCCCAATACTTAACTAAATCGTCTGCTGCTATTAGGACTGAATGATTGATGAACCTAAATAAAAAATGGTGGCGCAACTGGTGTGGCACCTGACAGCAGTGAAACCGACGATACGATAAAGTAAAACAAATTATATTAAAATACTATAAGCATTCAACACTAAAATTTACAAAGGAGTCTGGGTGTCTGCACAAGGGATAGGAGGCCACCATCCCTCCCCATAACATTAGCATCCTCCCGAAGCACCGGGCTGTGTTAGTAATAACGTAAAGAAGACGTAACATCAGGGACTGGGTTAACCTCACTCAGATGGCGTCATTTTAATATTCATTAGGCAAACACTAAACAGTCTTAGTGAAAGTATGAAGGACATTTATCGGAGTGTTTAATAAAGGTCTTATTAGTCTATTACAAGCTGCATAAAACCATCTAGATTATTAACCTGGTTACTACGATGGTGCCATAATTTTATTGTTGCCTCCAGAAAATAGTAAACTAAGGAAAATTTTCTCTTATTCAAGTGGTTCATCAAAGGTTCAACCGATCGCCCAAGTTCAAGTTAATTTTTTTTTCTCCTAACCTCAATAAAATCGCCTGAAGATTTCAAGATCATAATATGAAAGATAGGCTATATATTCTTATATCTGGAACACCAAAGTTCCTGTGTTTACATATTATATACCTTTTTTTTTTGGGGGGGGGGCAATTCCATGTTATCTTTTTGCGAAAAGATAATGTTTTCGGACTTGTGTCTGTATTCTCGTCGGTTAAGGCAGCTCACTAACAGCTCTCCCTTGGCGATTAATTTTCCTTATCAGGATACTCCTTACTGTCCTCTTCAGTTCATTAAATTTATTAAAATACTATTATTCACAGCATAAATTACATACTAATTGATATTAACTAGCCATGTCTAAAACAAGTGGTGCCAGACACAACAAACCTCGCCCGACAGCAGTTAAATTATTTTCAATTATTTTCAAGTTATGGCCCTTTGAAAATCCGTGATCTTGCGTTTGATCTTTCAAGGTCGCTCGAGGTCAAATGTCATGATACCAAATGAAAGCCCACATGATTTCCTATATCTTGATAATAGTAAATATCTCTATATTTACCAGTTTGAAGTTATAGCTCCCTGAATATCCGTGACCTTGAGTTTGACCTTTCAATGTCACTTGATGTCAAAGGTCATGGTACAAATTAAAAACCGATATGGGACTTCCTGTATGTTGATACTAGTAAATACTTCTCTATCTTCAATCAGTTTCGAGTTGTAGTCCCCTGAATAACCGTGACCTTGAGTTCGATCTTTCAGTGCCACTTTAGGTCAAAGGTCATGGTACCAATTAAAAGCCCATGTAGGACTTCCTATACGTTGGTAATAGTAAATATCTCTCTACAACCAGTTTCAAGTTATCCCCCTGAGTATCCGTGACCTTGAGCTTTACCTTTCAAGTTCACTCAAGGTCAAAAGTCTTGGTGCCAAATGAAAGCCCATATAGGAGTTCCTGTATGCCTATAATAGTAAATATCTCTATCTTCAACTGGTTTCAAATTATAGCCGTCTAAAAATACATTGCCTTGATTCTGTCCTTTCAGGCTCTGTCGATTACCTCCAAAAGTTGGTCACTTTCTTTTGAGACTAGTGCCCACATATCCCGAAAGTTTCATGTATTTTCATTCAGCCGTTTTTCCGTAATGATTCTAAAAAAAAAAAGAGGAATCAAAGAAACGAACAGAGAAACTCCACCAAAAACAAAGCCTCGCCAGACTCCGGCTGGGCGAGGTAATAAATCGCTAAGGAGCAGGTGTTAGGGAACTCCCGTACCCGAGGAGAACGTGAACCTAGGAGAGTGAAATATAGTCTTCATTAACTTCACCTGTACTAGTGGTCTCGCCCAAAATAATATTAACTGCCAGCAGGAAAACTAATTTAAGACGGTACCGTGATGAAATGTTTAAACGACTTAAGCCCACATCTCGTCGGCTGAGGCAGCTCCTTAACATCTTTTCCTAGGTGATTTATTTTATTTATTACATCTTATTGTCCTCCTCTGTTACATAAGTACTTCCAGTATCGTCATACTTCGCATAAATAACGCAGAAATATATTAAACACCAATCTCCATAACCAAATCGATAAGAAGAGGTGTTAAGGAGCGTCCAGAATACGAGCTTTAGATCTGTCTATTAACAGCTCGAGGATGGTTAAGGCAGACAACTTTTATCCCCGTCTCAGGTTTCCCACAGGATATGACCCGCAGTATCAGTGTACATCCAGGTCCCTTATACAATGTTGAAAAAATAAAAATAAAAAACTCAGGTTCTCCCAACTGTGAGCCGAAGGTACGAACAGATGCACCACCAGCTGACATGAAAAAATTAACTTCTTTTGAAAGGTTTTATCTTAAGAGTCACAAGCTGAATTAAGGTGCTAGGAATCACAGTGCCGAATTAATTAACCACTGTGTTCTATTAGTTTCATATGAGGCGTTGGCTAGGTGATATATTGAATATTATGCAACCCACTTTCCCTTCTTCCGAATCCTAGGCAGCAGGCAGTCAGAATATATGAATGGTCACCGAGACAGGTAAAACCCTTATCATTAATCAAATTTGTTCCTCTTGGTTTCTTCGTCCATGTTATTCTGCTTGTGGGATGGAGCTACACCATCGGCTGCCAAGTTCAGTAAGGGTTGTAACCTTGCAGTCGACGGCATTGCTTTATTTCACAGTCATTTTGAAGTACACTTTTGTGTGGATCCTTTGGGCTGTGAAATGAATAAGAGAATATCGGTATCTGAGAGGATGTGTGGCCTAGTTCGTTGGTCGTTGCTTCATTGTTATTTTATATTTTCTGTTCCTGTTTCATGTAACTTCCTACTTTATTCATTAATAAGATGATAGTGTGTGTGTGTGTGTGTGTGTGTGTGTGTGTGTGTGTGTGTGTGTGTGTGTGTTTTATAATGATTCCGAGGACCTCGTATGTGTGAAACGTGAATTTAGCTCAACTTACGAGAGGTAACGAAATCTGGTCGACATGTCACAGCAAAAAAGTGATAAAACTTCATATGGGCATTAAGGACGGGGAAAAAAAAGTCAAGTAATGTACTGTAAATTATTTTTAAAAAAAAGTTAATTATGGTATGAGACAGGAGTGGATTCCTGATGGTAAGATCGTGGGATAAGTCCCAGCTGGATCACGGAATAAGTTATGGAGTTGCATTTCTTTATGACTGTTTACTAAACTTTCACAGGACTAGCCGGCACGTCATGTAATATACCCCCGTTAATTCCATCACATTCAAGCTAGAATGTTTGCATATAGATGATACAGTACTAACGTCCAAGATGTGACATGTGATGGTGTGTTTCTCTCTACCAAAGTGTCGTATGCACTGCTGAGTCTATCTCCAAAGGCACATAAATTACTATCCTCTTACCTTTAATGGACTGGCTACTATGTGAACCAGTCTCACTCTCTTTGTTTTATTAATTAATTCTGGTAAGTGTTCTCAATGTCGTACTGTCTATAGGAAAGATAACATTATTACTCTTACATATTGGGCTTCAATGAGATTGTGGGAACTAGGAGTGTGGATGCTTGGTATTCCTCTAGACCCTTCACAATGACCGACTCTATACAAGATCCGTATTGTCCCTTGTGCAGCGTACGGATGTCGTGTATGGGTAATATTTGCTTTATAAAACATGCTGTACACGACTCCAGTCCTGTCTTGGACTCAGTTCGCTGCAATAATACATCACTATTGCTTTCGCTAATATGGAGGACACCGTTCTTCTGATCTTTTTCTCCTTTGGTTGCTGCTTGCTTTCAAATTCGACCGTTCAGTAATATGGTGTTTTCTGTGCTTGTAATCCCTGTACCTTCAGGCGACGTTATTCATGGTAATCAAAACCCTTCTAGTGATTGTATTGGAAGCAGTCTCCCTCAAAATCGGGTTAGTAACACTAATCAATCAATACACTCAGCTCTTTTTCTTCCGCCCATATTTTTAATGTATTTAGTAATGGTTAGTTTCATTCCTTCATGCATATTAGTACTGTTGTGTAGAACTGGAATAGTCAACATTCATGGTGCCATTCCTTTCCCTGTAACACTATAGCCCGTTTTCCCGTCGGTTAAGGAAGCAACCTAACACCTCATCTAAACGATTTATTTTGCATATTACTCTTCATTATCATCTTGTAGGTCATTTAAATCACTGAAATAACACGACATTCATCATAAATAACGTTGGAATTGATATTAACTAGCCATATCCCAAATTACATCGCTAAGACAGAGGTGTTTGGGAGCTTCCTTAGTCGACAAGAATAAGGCCTATGGCTGACAGGGGCCTTGTGAGACGCGTGATGAGAGACCACCAAAGAAATGAGAAAATTGGAGATAGAGGCAGTGACGGAACAGGGATACCAAAGAGGAGATGGAATGATGGTGTGAAAGAGGCAGGGGCTTCGAAGTACAGAGTCTCGCATATCTAGGAGGATGTGAGGCGGATATGGAGCAAAACCGAGTGGAATGGACTGATATCTGGGGAGGAGAGAATTGAGAGTCGCGGTTAACGATCTTTATCCAGAGAGAGAGAGATGAAGTGACCAGAGTAATCGGTATAACAATCAACGGTGTCTAACTAGAAATTTGAAGTTTATATATTGTCGAGCGATAAACATTAGAAAAAAAAAGGCAGACATGATTCCCCACTGCAGACAGGAGTACTGAGTATATATTTGGGAATATGGTAACGAAGAACTAACTAGGTTCGTTTCTATCTAACTGGGTTCACTTCCAGTCTGCTATATTAATTCTCATTGCATATTTACCTAGTTACACCACAACATAACGAATACACCAGTAATTTCACTGGGTTAACATGATAATAACATCATGTTTAAATTGAGTAATAGTATATTGGCGATGTAGTGTAAAATTAATAACGCAGCCAACCGGTACTCCAATGTGTGTGTGTGTGTGTGTGTGTGTGTGTGTGTGTGTGTTTGTGTGTGTGTGTGTGTGTGTGTGTGTGTGTGTGTGTGTGTGTGTGTGTGTGTGTGTGTGTGTGTGTGTGTGTGTGTGTGTGTGTGTGTGTGTGTGTGAGAGAGAGAGAGAGAGAGAGAGAGAGAGAGAGAGAGAATGTTGCAATTGTAAAAAATCACAACACGAAGTATTAACACACCTCTTTAAGGGCATGGCAGGGCCTACCTTGTCTTCGTAAGGGTTCCAAACAGCAGAGACTTCCATCACTCGGATACCTTCCCTACTGAGTGTCTTCTCGATCATCTCACTTTTATACATCAGCGCCAGGCACAGAGCGACGACGCAGAACATGCTCTGCTCTGCCGCATTTTGCTTGGCTTGACATTTTGTTTCCCGGGATGAATAAACAACGTGACGAGAACAAAAACAGCAAACTTACCTTAGAAATAACAGTAAACGCCTCCCAAGAGAACTGATCATTGTTGTTATTATTCTTTCTGTAGTGTATCGAGTCCTGAAAATATACAGCATGATATCTGGAGGAATAGTTTTAGCCACATATCCACAGTCCAGCTCACGTATGATGCCATATAAATGTAAATGAACATAGTCTCATTTGTCCATCAGTTTATGCTTGCTGCAAAATTATCACAACAGTAGAGATTAATACATTATTCTTTTGGTTAATTCATGCAAAATATTTATGTAAGACACACAACAGGATATGTCATTTATAATTCATGTTCAGTTGTACAAGGAAAACAGAGTTACCAACAGGTACCAATGCCCTCACGCAGCTGGAAAATGTGTGTGTGTGTGTGTGTGTGTGTGTGTGTGTGTGTGTGTGTGTGTGTGTGTGTATTCGAAAGATGAATGTTAATTTCTTAAAGTATATCCAAGACATAAACAAAGTATTTCATAACAAATCAAGATCATGTAAAGAAATACTCTAACATGTCGGACTGACATTAAGAATCGGTAATAGGTTTAGGATGTCATGTCATCAAGGTTTTCGTGCAGAACCAAACAATTGGCAATATCAAGTTGTCCACTTTGACCCTATATAATGAAAGGTGAATGTCAAAGATTTGTGAGTAATTAATACAATCAGATCAGGAAAAAAAAAAAAAAAAAGAAAGAAAAGAGAGATACAGAACGCTGCACTATTCTATTTTTCCAGAAACAAATTTCATTACTGGTACTGAAAAGTCCCACATAAAATATCGGTAGTAGAACTGAGGAGATGGAAGGAACACTTTGAGGATTTGTTGAATGTAGAGAGTGAGAGCAGTGCGAGTATAAGTGGTTGGGGAATGGCTGGGAGAAGAAGAGATGAGAGGAGGGAGGAAGAGATCAGTAGGGCAAGTAGTGGAAGCGATGAAGAAGATTAAGTTGGGAAAGGCCCCAGGAATAGATGGAGTGTGTGGTGAAATGCTTAGGTATGGGGATGAGATTGTTGTGGAGTGGATATGGAAGTTGTGTAGATTGGCTTGGGAAGAGGGAAGGGTTCCAGAAGACTGGAAATCAGGTATAATTGTTCCTTTATACAAAGGAAAAAGGGAGAGAGAAGTATATGGTAACCATAGGAGTATTTGCCTACTTAGTGTGACTGGTAAAATATATGGTAGAATATTCATTGATAGGGTTAGGCATATGACAGAGGAGCTAGTTGGAGAAGAACAAGGGGGATTTAGGAAGGGAAAAGGGTGTGTAGATCAGATATTTGTTCTAAGATGTTTAGTGGAGAAGTATCTAGAGAAGGGAAGGAAAGTGTATGCTGCCTTCATGGACTTGGAGAAAGCTTATGACAGAATAGATAGGCAAGGTATGTGGAAGGAATTAAGAAAATATGGAGTGGAGGGGAAATTGTTGAATGCTGTGAAGAGTATGTACGAGGGAGCTAGGGCTGCGGTGCGAGTGGATGGTGAGCTGAGTGAGTTCTTTGATCTCAGTGTGGGACTGAAACAGGGTTGTGTGATGTCTCCATGGCTGTTTAATATAAACATGGATGGGGTTGTAAAGGAGGTGCAGGGTAGGGCAGTGGTTGTGGGGGTGGCTCTAATGAATGAGGGTGAGATTTGGAAGCTTCCGGTGTTGCTGTTTGCTGATGATACAGTACTGTTGAGTGAAGATGGATGGGAGTTGCAAGGTTTGGTGAATGAATTTGGGACAGTGTGTAGGAGGAGGAATCTGAAAGTTAATGTAAACAAAAGTAAAGTTATGGTGTTTGAGAGGAATAAAGTCACAGAGTGTGCAGTGAGGTTGGATGGTGAGGATATGGAGAATGTGAGTGCATTCAAGTACTTGGGTAGTGTGATGAGTACGGATGGAACTTTGGGGGAGGAAGTGCGTGAAAGGGTACAGCAGGGAAGGAAAGTTGTTGGTACACTGAAAGCAGTGATGAGAAATAGGGAGATGAGTATGGAAGTTAAGAAGTCACTGCATGATAGTATTGTGATCCCTACCCTGACGTATGGAAGCGAGGCATGGACCCTGCAAGAGGGGAACAAGTCAAGAGTGAGAGCAGTGGAAATAAGTTACTTGAGAGGAGCATGTGGAGTGACGTGGAGGGACAGGTTGACGGATGAAGAAGTGAAGGAACGCCGTGGGGTGGATATGGATGTGGTTGAGAAGATTAGGAGAAATACAGAGGTGGTTTGGACATGTGAAGAGAATGGAAAATGAAAGACTGACTAAGAGGGTGTATGTAGGTGAGGTGGAGGGAGGGAGAGGGAGAGGTAGACCGAGGGTGAGGTGGTGGGATGGAGTTGAGAGGCATATGCGGGCTGGGGTAGCGAGCGGGGGGTAGGGTAGTCAAATGGTGGGTGACAGAGCGACTTGGAGGCGTTTTGTCTGCGGCCACCCTTTGCGGGATTAGGGCGTCGGGCCATAGATAGATAGAGAGATAGAACCTTGAAACGTAATTACGAACGATGCCTCCAGCCCAAATATAGCTGTTTGTTATACCACGAACTAATTCTGGCTACCTCTCTCCGCAAAGAGTTGAAATTATTTATGCACGGTTAATAATACGCATATTTACATACGCAGCAAGCGGGAAGGAACTGTATGAGACAATCCTAGAATGTGCTAACTATGGACGGTGGGTGTTAACGCAAGTGGATGGCATGTGGAAGTGTATAGTACATGGAAGGACTGACGGGGCTGAGGAAACGAGCTGTGAAGCTTATACCTAGAGTCGGACACAAATAAAATAATATAAAAGTACCCACACAAAATCGCTCAGAGGCGAACACATGATCACGCTCGTGAAATATCTGAACAGAGTATAGTAATCTGTGTATATTCCATAACATTCAACCCTAAACCCTAGCCATGCTTTACACAGCATATTCCTTGAGCTATATTGTTGGAAGACTGACAAATCTGTCTTTGAGTGGACACTGCTAGCTGCCCTATAGCGTTCTACATCACCGTTCACATGATGCTTCTTGCCTCAAACAGTATAACAACCGATTGCAGTTTGAAAAATGACGAATCCTTTAGCACTGGCAACCTTAGTGCATTGTACGTAAAGACATATTACCACCCTGCTACATGAACATAAATAATTACCAGCCGCGATAGCGAAGCTGGTTTTGTGTTCAATTTGTTTCAGTGTTAGTTAGAACGATAACTCCGCATCCGCTCAAGATATCATCAAAAAATTTTACAGGTGAGTTGTAGGGAAAAAATAACAAAATTTTACAGGTGTGTAGTAGGGAAAAAATCGATCACGAGTTCGAAATTGGTGAAAGTAAGACAAGATCTGTGTGTCTGTTACCACGATAACTTCGCAACCGCTCAATATACCATCACGAAATTTTACAGGCGTGTAGTAGGGACGAAAATTTCCTGCGAGTATTGTTTTCAGTTTATTTGTCTGTCTATGTATCTATGTCTCTGTTAGCACAATAACTTACCAGCCGCTCAAGATATCATCACCAAATTTTAGAGGCAAGTAGTAGGGAGGAAAATCTCCTACGGGTTCAAAATTGGTGAAGGTGGGTCAAGGTCAAGGTCATATTCCGAATCGCGCTAGATATGTATCAGCTCGAGGCTGGTGTGATTCCCCCCTTGGGGGGGCCTCCAGTTGTCTCTGTTTCTTATTAAATTTATTTTTCTGCTCTTCTTGTATATTTGTTCAGTTGTTTTTCTGCTGTGTTTCTTAACACGTAGGTTAGTGCTCTGGCTACTCTGTTAGTCTGTAATGGCCTACTTGTATTCTCTCAGCCACACCCTGTGTGCTTCTGCAACTTAATTATAGTATCACTAGTAGTAGTAGTAGTACCAACAGCAGCAGCAACAGCAGTAATAGTAATAGTAGTAGTAGCAGCAGTAGTAGTAGTAGTAATAGTAGTAGTGGTAGGGTAATTTTAATATAGTTTCAGTATACTGTAATAGGGCTAATGTAAACTCTATAAAATTACAAACTAGAACTACTTACTCAACCCTCAAAATTTTCTATCATTATCTCGTAATTATCACCAATAGTAAATATACCTTGTTAAGCCAATGTCTTACTAAACCAAGGTGCCTCTACCTTACCATCACAATACACCACAGCCACACATCACACATCACCTGCAGCAACACCAACACACACACTCTCCCGACACCACACACCTCATCACTCTCACCCCTATACCATATCGTCTGAAGACCCAATGTCACTAAATAACACACACACACACACACACACACACACACACACACACACACACACACACACACACACACACACACACACACTGACACTACGCCACACACCACTCTCATCTCTACGCCGTAACACCTGAAGACCCAGTACCACTAAATAAAGCTCCACAGTATTGCACCACACCCATTGGCCACCCATTTAACCCTTAGACAAAGAAGCGTTGTTTTACGTCACTCAGACTTTAAGTACATAACAGTATCAGTTCAGTGGATTATTAGTATAAGACAGACTAATTAGACATTAACTAATATCCAAAACTGAAGAAAAAAAAAGCAAACTGCTTCATAACTTCATCATATTATTTGCAAAAATAGAAGTAAAACAAACCCATTTTTCCATTTATATCAAATCTAAATTTAAGAATCAAATAATAAAACAGTAGTTCTAGTAACATTATATTTAACTTACATTAAAATACTACAAAAAGTAGCCATAATTATTAATACTATACCACAGTATAAGAACTTTATTAACACCATGGCCATACCATAGTATTGTTGTCAGTGCTCCAATAGGCAACATAAGTGTATCAGGTGCTCATGTGCAACAAACAGGTCACCGTGTACATACTGTAGGCTGGGACCTTACTGTATGAATGTGTTAGGGAACCACAGCCCACCAGGAGCGGCACTTGACCGCTTCCAACATGACAGGCAACAGAATGGTGACATGGAAATTAATGAGGCGGTCACTGACAATATATGTGATCACACGGTCATATGTGGTGGTGAAAGACTCCGTGGTGAAGCGAGGGATAGGGATAGACGCCAAGATGAGAGAGATATGGGTGGGTTAAATCACCATGGGGAAGTGAATAGCAGTGAGGTTGGGGATGAGGAACATCAGGAAGTTTATGACAGAAATGAAACTCAGGTTGAAGACCACCATAGAAGAATGCATGAAAGAGGGAATCATCCAGGTATTATACGTCCTCAGAACGGTGGTGACACAAACAACGAGGAACCAAAACAGTCTCACAGGTCTATGCGAGAGGGTCATCCCACATATTGGATGGGCAAATCCAGAGAAAATGTAGTAACCTGGGTGAGCACCACATACAGTGAAATTGTTGGATGGTCGTCAAGTAATGTTTTCGAACCTCCCAAACACAATGCTGCAATTGACATGATCAAGAGAATCACTCGCCTAATAGCCATCTACAATAATAACTCACCCACTGCCTCATTCTCTCTTAAGGTCCTTGCACTGATACCACATCTCGTCCTTAAAAGACCCGCCCAAGAGCAAGCATTGCAGAAAATATTAAGGCCATCCAAAGGAGAGTTGAAACATGGAAAAGAGGTGAAATCGACAACCAACTTGAGGAAGCCAGGGCAGAAGAAACCACAAGACCAACGATGTGGCAAGGATATTTGGCAGCAAGATGAGACACAGGAAGGTCTCGGTGGCAACAAGATCCCTGTCAGCTGAATCACCAAACGGAGTACTTGACCTGACAGAAGAAACATGCAACAACTAAAGGAAAAACACTCGACTGCACAACAAGTGTCCAGTCAAAGATTGACGGGAGCTACACTCCATCCAGTCCCATCATATGCCAGGATAACTGGAGACATGGTGTGCAGGAAGGCAATGCAAGCACAGGGAGGGGCAGGACCGTTAGGTCTGGATGCAAAATCTTGGCGAGTAATCTTCAGTAACAAGTTTAGGGAGGCAGCAACAGACCTGTGTAATACCATTGCTTCACTGGCGAGGAAGCTGGCTTCATTTCAGTGCAATAACATAAAAGCACTGACAACTTGCAGTCTAATCCCCCTTGATAAGAATCCTGGATGTATGCCCATCGGGCTGGGTGAAGTCTTAAGACTAATTATAGGACAATGCATCATGGAGGTGGTGAAAGATGATGTGAAGCAGGCAGTTTGCAACCTCCAAGTGTGTGCAGGCCAGCAGGCAGGAGGTGAGGCAGCAGTTCACTACATGAGAAGAATATATGAGGAAGAAGAATGTCAGTCAGTATTATTAGTTCATGCTTCAAACACATTTAATTCCATCAACCTGGAGGCAATGCTACACAACATCAACGTAAAATACCCAGCATTTGCCCAATGTTGTAAACACCTACAAAGAAGCAGCAGACCTCTATATTGTGGGTAAGACAACTGCTCACGATGTCGGTGTAATCCAGTCCACAGAAGGATCTACCCAGGGGGACCCCGTTGCCATGGCTATGTACATGCTGGCTGCAAAAACAGGTCAAATATGAGGCCACAAATGTAAAAGAAGTAGCCTATGTGGATGGTTCCACAGGTGCTGGCAAGGTGGAGGATGTGAGGAAATGGTGGAACCTTGTAAACATCTCATGGTCCTGAAATGCGTTACTGCCCTAATGCAAGTAAGTCCATCTTGATTGTGAAACCAGCTTATAATCAAGATGCACAGGAGGCCTTTAGAGACACAAACTTGTTAGTGACTAAGGAAGGTCAGAGACATCTAGGTGCTGTGACTGAAACTAAGGAATTCAAAGACCAATATGTGAGAGATAAGTTAAAGACATGGGTAGAAGAAATTCATGTATAATCCAGCCACACAAAAACAGAACCCTATGCAGCATACAGTGTATTTACGTGTGATGTAAAGCACAAGTGGACCTTCGTGATGGGGACCATACCAGACATCGAGTTGCTGCTACAACCACTGGAGGATGTTATCAGGGATTCATTCCTCCCATCTCTGACCAATGGCCACATCCCCACACCAGAAGAAAGGGACCTTCTAGCACAACCACCCAGGATGGGAGGCCTTGGCATTATAAATCCAGCAGCAGTGGCAAGCTACGAGCACAGCAACTCACTCAGGCTTACCGAATCCTTGTCACTGAAGCTTTGCGCCCGGGTTGAGATGAGTGAAATCGACTAGCAAAGGCAGAAAGACATAAAGACACACATAAGCAAGGAGAGAGAAGCAAGACAAAAAGCCCAGCTGCAGCACATAACCAAACATCTAACACCAGACCAGTGTAGAAGAGTTGAAATTGCACATGAGGCTGGGGCATCGAACTGGCTGACAACCCTTCCTCTCAAGGCAAAAGGCTTCCATTTCAACAAACAAGAATTTATTGACGCCATAGCCTTGAGATATGGGTGGCCAGTAGAGACCTTACATCAACACTGTGCATGTGGCACTGCCTTTGATGCAAACTATGCAATGGTTTGCAAGAAGGGAGGCTTTGTTTGCATCCGACACAATGAATTACTGAATCTCACTGCCAAAATGCTCCAGGAATGATGTTACGATTGAGCCAGCTCTGTTACCCCTAGACGGCAAGCATTTCGCCTGTGTAGTTTATCGCTCCCCCAGTGCTTCTTCGGAACCCAGTGTATTTGAGTCCATATCCACATAGTTGAGTAACCTTAACCTTGCACTTAGCACCGGAATTACCATTTTGGATAATTTTAACACACATAATGTTGAATAGTTATTGCATTCTGCCAGGACGGATTGACAATGCTGGTCTAGAGTGCAAGCTGTTTTGCAGAATCGTTTAATCTCACCCAGCTGGCAAAGCAACCAATCAGAATAACTGATAATCCTGACCATAATGCCCATCTCTTGGATTTAGTCTTGACAAATAACCCAGATCATTACAGGATAGAGGAAATGTCACCACTTGGATCCTCTGACCACATTCTCATCAAAGCTTCATTAGTTAACTACTCCCCACTTCCCTGTTCTAAACCTATTAGGGTGATCCGATGGCACTTTGATAGGGCAAACTGGGATGGATTTAGAGATTATCTTGCTGACATTCCATGGCAGTCTTTCTTCTCTAGTGATCCCAATTCTACCCAGTCCCACATTTGCAACTTAATACTATAGGCTTTCTATTTCATGAAGGCTGTTTGGGTGGGACCTCCTACGACCCTCACACCGCTAGCTCTGATGCCACATTGCCGCCACACACGTGCTTTTCTCGCCCTATCCTCTCTCTCTCTCTCTCTCATATTTATATTTCTATTAACTATTGTTTTTATTTCCTTTATTTTTTTCTCTTGTTTTGAATATTGATGGGTAAGCTTCCATCGCGGGAGACTGACCGAGTATGACCCGCACACACAAGGTTATCTCCTGTGTCACTTCACTTGACAACGTTGCAAAAGCAACGCTGATAAGTCTTACCGGATTTATACTCTACTATAGTTTTGTTTTTTAACCCATCACGTCCCGAGGCTTTCTGCACCTATGACATCCCCCAGTCCCGAGCCTTTTTGGAAAAAAAAAATTTTCTGCTAAAACTTCCGCTTAGGTCGAGAAACGAAGGAAAATCATAAAGAAAGTGGTCCCTGCGGTCTATAAGTGGTCTGTACAGGTGCGGTTTCCCCCCGCAGGTATCGTATTCTGTAATGGGCTGGATATGCGTTTACGTTTTCTATGGTAAGGAATAATGGGAGAAACAACACACAACACCTCTACATTTATTGAATTTGAACTAATAAACAATAACAGTAACAATATAATGGATTTCAGACACATATATATGAAAAATAAGCATTGTACTATCGCACGAGCATAGCGAGTTTGGTCCGAGTCGTAACATGCTATATGCTAAGTTTCTGCTATGAGTCAACCTATCATTTTTTCTACTTGTATACTTCTGTTTCAATGACAATTTACCAATTACAACTGTTTGTAAGTGTTTTCAGATGTTTTCATTCATTATGATGACATGCAGCATAAGTTTAGCGCACATCAGCTTAGTAAGCGCACTCGCTATGACTCGTATTTCAACATACCAAATTGTTTTATCACTTTCCAATTATTTTCCCCTTTACATAGAACCTTTCCTCCACCACTGTAAAGGTTTTCAATTATTTTCATTCATTACGAGGGCATTTAGCGATATGCTAGCGCATATTCACGTAGCAACCACGATCTCAAACACTCGTGTTTCATCATCTACTTTATTTATTCACTCCAATTATATTTTCCCACTTACATTACACACGTTTACACCCCTAGAATGCACTGTACATACTTACTGCCATTATTTATTCAAGTGAGCGTGAGAATATCGCCTGAAAATACCCTCGCAAGGAATGTTTCGTCATACATAATACTCACACACTTATATACTAATTCACTCACACACTTATATACTAATTATTCACTTTATCACTTGCTGACTTTTATTTTGACGAATACGTGTCTTCTTCATTCGACTGAGCGTCAGGAATTCTTATCTTTATACACACGCTATGAATATTTGACTTAGAATATACATCATCATATACAATAATTTGAATTTATATTATACCCGTAAGAATGTCACATAATAATAATTATATAATTACGGGCCGTATTTATTGCACTGAGCGACAGAATATCGCATCATACAACCCTCTCTATGTAAGTTTCAACTTAGGGCAGATTTATATACTTACACCCAATGTTTTCACTTATGTTCTACCCGTAGGCACTTTATACTAATATTTGGAGATCCACATGACTGATAATTTCACTGAGCGTCTGTCTGTCGCATTTACCTCATAATTTCAGCGTCCTTTCGCATTCACACCATGCTAAAATTGCAGCAACGTGTGATATTCACTAAAACATGGGTGAATACACAGACCCACGTCACACTGCACGCACTCATAGCGGGTGTCCTTCCTCTGTGTCGTGAGTCTCACCTGGGAATTACTGCACACGTGACACCTGCGCTGGGGCCTAGATCTGTTGGGCTGGGGAGGGATAGGAGTGGGGAAATGGCGGCCGGATATTCTCTGGGGAGTCTGGGTAATAGGGGCAGTGCGGGGGCGCTGTTGGGGCCTTTCAACAGCATACTTAGCAAAGATTTCTCTTGTGAGCTCCCTCACAAACCCTTCAAATGTTTCCTGAACTCCTGTGGTCATGGCGTGAAGGTGGTGGCAATTCAGAGCAGTGATATCTAGTAAGTGAAAGAACAGTTTTTTATACCACTTCATCGTTGTCCTGGCACACTCTACCGTCGATATCATGGAGTCTGACTGGTCCACGAGGCGCATGTTTATATTGTAATCCATTACACACTCAGGTTTCCAAACGCGACGCCTGCTCTCGCTATGGTAATCTACAGAATCAGTACGGTGCATCAAGGGGCGGTGAACCGTGGACAAGAGGCTTACTTCTCTGTTGTGGTTCCACATTGTTGCAAGGATGTTGTTTGCTTTGAAGAAGACAACCTCACTCCTTGCAAGTTTCCGCCCTACCTTGACCATGTGATGCCGGTTCACCTTTACGGTTCCACAGACTCCCCGTTTCATGTGTGTGAAGATAACGAGCGAGAAGAGGGCTAGTGTACCAGTTGTCGAGGTAGAGAACGTGACCGCGATGAAGGTAGTCTTGTATCATCGTCTTTACCACTGCTCCCGACAGTCCAATACTTCGATCTTCTATTATGTCTGTCTGTGCACCGGTGTACAAGACTATGTCTTGCACGTTTCCAGTCCTACAGTCACACATAACAAAGATCTTGAACCCAAAACGGTGCCTTTTGCTGGGTATATATTGTCTGAATGAAATATTGCCTCTCCACAACACGAGACTCTCGTCTATGACGAGATCTCTATAGGGATAGAATGAGGATCGAAAGGTTTGCCTGAGGTGATCAAAGACCAGCCTAATTCGCCTCATTTTGTCAGTGTTGTTTGCATTTGCAGGGTCATTAGCATCATAAAAATGGAGGCGACTTAGAATTTGTTGAAACCGATTACGGCTCATCACTTGACCAAATATGGGGGTAAACATAACAGCATAACAGGGTCCCTAGTCCAGTAAGCAGGAATTCTATTCTTTCTTATAATACTCATCAAAAGGACAAGGGCAAAAAATAAAAACATTTCTGGAAGGGAGACAGGGTAATCATAGATCATAGAATGCCTACTCCTTGTTCCCAATCTTTCACTTTCTAGGCGCTGGGCGCTTGCAAACAGGTTTGTTTGATAAACGATCTGATCTACGAATGCCTCACTGAAAAACAGGTGGAAAAAATCCAACCTGGTGGAATTACTGTGAATACCTGGTGCAATGCAGCCAGATCGCCCTTGCTCAGTGAAGGGGTGAATGAGGGGAGAAAAATCACTCCCATCCTCCCAATCCCACGACACAAATCCCTTGTCCCCATCACCGCCTTCATCTGGGTGGGGAGGAGATCCTGGTTGGGGAGGTGGGGGAGAAGGAGTACGGAGGGCTTCCCCACTGTCACTCCTCTTCCCTCTGCCTTTACCCTTTCCCTTTCCCTTACCCTTACGGCCTTGAGGAACATTAGGGGGCTGTGGGGATGAAATAGTTGAATATTGGGGAGCAGAAGACGTGCTGGGGAGTGGTTCCTCCCCACCTTCCCCCTCCATTACCACACCACGTGCTCTCTCACGCAACCTAGCTCGACCATGTGTTAGGGGATATTGGGGAGCATAAGACGTGCTTTGGAGTGGTTCCTCCCCACCTTCCCCCTCCCTCACAACCCCACGTGATAAGGAACGCACCCGCACTGGCCCACGTGATGCACTCTGCCGCCTCACACTACGTAGGGAGAGCAATGACTCACTCACGTCACTCTCACTTTCCCTAATCCCAGGACTTTCCATTTCACTCCCCACTCCCTCCACTTGACTTCCTAGCTCCCCAAACAGAATGCTAGGCCCATACCTGCTCATACGACGTGGTGTGCGCTCTGGGCCACGATGTGTTATGACCTCCCGTCCATACCACGTGGCAGCACGTCCCACGGCTCCGTCCTCGTCCTCGTTCTCGTCCTCGACCTCGAATTCTCCTTCCAAAGCACGCTGGGGATAGGCATAGGATATACCACGTGCCTTCTTTGCCTCCTGCCCCTCTCTAGCAGCACGGTAAGTCACGTACTGCCGCTTCCTGGGTGACGGAACTTCCTCGTCACTGCTGGTGGTTTCTTCCTCCTCTGGCTGCTCGTAATCTTTGTCCATCTCCTCGTCATCCAGTGGGGAATCACTGTCGCCGGTAAAGGTGTCCAGGGCGACTTGAATCTCGCTGTCTGAGAGACCTCTCTTAGCCATGTCTGAGCAGGACCGTGGCTACCAGGTGAGTGGACGAGTGGCGGGCTAGCGCGGGTTGCGCGGGGTCGCCGAGTGTCCCCACCTGGTGGCAGGTAGGGGAAGGTCAGGCGAGGGTACGTACCGCAAATCAAGCGCGAAATTTGAAAATTGTCGAAATTATGCACATTGCAATTGCACGACGTACTGGTACGTCGCCGGGACTGGCAAATGCAAATCGTTGCAATGTACCCATACGTCGTCGGGACGGGGCGGGTTAATTATATCTATACAGAGTATTTAAAACTCATTTATAAGTAGTTGCTAACTTAAAATAGGAGAGAAAGAGAGAAAGAGAGAGAGAGGGAGAGAGAGGTGAGCATGCGTAATTACACGTGTGTGGCGGTGGTGATGTGGCAACGGAGCTAGTGGTGTGAGGTCTTAGGCTGCCCCACCCAAACTGCCTTCATAAAATAGGGCGACTATAGCTGATGTGGATTTATTCATACCAAGTCACCAGTTCACTAAAAGATCAAACTCTCCAAAATGGTTTGATGGCAACTGTGCCAGAGCAACAGCCCAAAAGTCATTAGCATATAACTCTTACTTAAAATTAAAAACATCGGAATCACTCTCCCAATTTAAAATTGCTAGAAATCATACAAAAGCTGTAATAAATCTAGCTAAATCAAACATTCTTCTAAAGCTAGCACCAAAACTACTTAACAACCCTAATGTCAATAGAATATTCTGATCAGCTCTTAATTCTTTCAGTAATAACTTTAATAAAGTCATCTTCCATTCCCCCACTATAATGTTCAGATGGCAACATTACAAATGACCCTTGTGGGAAAGTGGATATTTTTGCCAGCACATTTGTCAGAAACTCAACCATAGACGATACCAGCCAGAATGTTCCAGTATTAGAACTTGACTCTCCCGAAACTGTCCCACTTAACCCGCCCCGTCCCGGCAACTTTTCGACCACTGGTACCCCCCAATCCCGGGCAATTTTCGACCTTTTTTTTTTTTTGCTTAAACTTTCGCTTTTGGTCAGAAACAATGGCCGGTGGCAAAGAAAGTAGTCCCTGGGGTCCCTAATTAGCTTAACCAGGTATGCGATGGTCCCACCTGGCCCCGTGTTCTTCCTATGCGGTGTGAGCATCAAACGTTTTCTATGGTATTATAAGTTTGGGAAACCAATGAAAGTAAGTAGAAATGAATTTATTACAAACATAAAAACATGTGATAAAAGAGTATATTGGATTTTATACAAAAATAGAGCAGAAATAACCATTGTACCATCGTGAGAAACGAGCAAAATCGGCCAACTTGGTTCCCATGAATCGCTAACATTCTAAAATCATGATACATATAATTTTTTTTACTTACATAATACTTCTACAATAACATTATACCATTTTACATTATATTGAACTGTTTTTACGTATTCACAGGCCTTTTGATAACATTTAGCGTAATGCTAGCGCTAATTTACATAGTGAGTGAACTCGCTGTGACTGATGTTTCAACTCGTATTGTGTTTTTTCTACTTACATAATACCTTTCTAATATTATTATAACTTTTCAACTTTATAGAACTGTTTTGAGATTATTTCAGGCCTTACGTAAATATATAGCGTAATAATAGCGCATAGTAACACACACGGTGAAGTCGCTATGACAACTAATTCAACTTACAACCTATTTTTTTACTTATATAATTATTCTACAATAACATTGCACATGTAAACACTTGATATAATTGATATTACATCATTTCTGAACATACGATGGAACTTAGCGTCATATTTGCGCGTACTTACACAGGGAGTGTTATTGCGATATCATTTGTTTCATCTTACACAAGTAATCAACTTATAAAATACCTTACTACTAACATTACAACATCATCCACTGTATATAATTCCTATCACATACTTACTGACCAGAATGTGGGTGTAATCGTGACATCAATTATGACAACTTACAGTAATGTTCAACTTATACGTTTTATTCATGCTAACATTACACCCGTTTCCACTTTATTTCCTTGCTATCACATATTTACTGACCAGATTTACACAGTGGGTGTAGTTTTGATAACAATTCTTTCCACTTACACTAATTCTCATCTTATATATTACTTTTCTGAAAAAATAACACCCGTTTCAACTTTATATTTGACTTAGCACCTACTGACTGGCCTTACCATTACCATGAGCGTCATTTCGCCTTCCCACACAGTTTCAGAAGTGTACGAGATTATGGTATTCCTTGAAACAAGGCTGAAGGCACAACGCAACATTGCACTCGACACACTCGTATCTTGTGTCTTTTCTCTGCGTTGATGGTCTGACTGTCGAGTGCTTACATACAAAGCAGCAACGCTGGGGTTTACGACGGTTTGGTTCGGAAGGGATTGCGCTGGGGTAGTGGCGGGCTGCAAGACGTAGGGGAGTCTGAGCAGCACAGGGGGCGCGGGGGCGGTGTGGGGGTCTTTCCTGGGCATGCTTGGCGATTATTTCACGTGCCAGCTCCCTCACAAACCCCTCAAAGGTCTCGGATACTCCGGTGGTCATTGCGTGCAGGTAGTGGGCGTTCAGGACCGTGATGTCGAGCAAGTGGAAAAAGAGTTTCTTGTACCACTTCATCGTTGTCCTGGCAGTCAACACTTGAAATCATCGAGTCTGACTGATCAACTTGCCTCATGTTCAGATTATAGGCAAGTACAGACTCTGGTTTCCATACGTTGCGCCTCCTCTCGCTACGGTGATCCACGGAGTCTGTGCGGTGCATCGGGGGCTGTGAACAGTTGATAGGAGGCAAACTTCCCTGTTGTGGTTCCACAGGGTTGCAAGGATGTTATTGGCCTGGAAGAAAACCACCTCATTCTTGTCAAGTTTCCTCCCTATCTTGACCATATGGCGACGGTTTCTCTTGACTGTACCACAGACTCCGGTGTCGTGTTGGTGGAGGAACCTAGCGAGAAGAGGGCTAGTGTACCAGTTGTCCAGGTACAAAACATGACCACGATGAAGGTACTCTTCTATCATTGTCTTCACCACGGCCCCAGAGAGTCCTATACTCCGATCTTCTATTATATCTGTTCAGGCGCCCGTGTACAAGACTATGTCTTGCACATAACCAGTCTTACAGTCACACATAACAAAGATCTTGAACCCGAAACGGTCTCTTGCTGGGCATATACTGCCTAAAAGAAATATTGCCTCTCCACAATACAAGACTCTCGTCTATGACGAGGTCTCTGTAGGGATAAAATGAGGAGCGGAACATTTCCCGTAAATGATCAAATACCAGCCTAATTCTCCTCATTTTATCGGTGTTATTTGCATTGGCTGGATCATCTGCATCAAAAAAGTGGAGGCGGCCGAGAATAAACTGAAATCTATTACGACCCATCACCTTTCCAAAGAAAGGTGTTAGGATGATTGGGTCCGTTGTCCAATAGGCAGGAATTTGATTTTTCTTCACCACACCCATCAAGATTACCAGGGCCAAAAATAGGAACATCTCTGATATAGTCACGGGAAAGTCATACTGTTCTGCATGCTTGCTTGTGGTTCCTAGGCGTTCACTTTCAAGGCGCTGGGATTGTGAAAATATATTCGTCTGTTCTACTATGCGCCCAACAAACGCCTCATCAAAAAACAAATTGAAAAAATCTAAACGTGACGACCCAGCATTTACACCTGCAGCCGTGCAACCTGACCGCCACTCCTCAGTGAACTGGTGAATGATGGGAGTAAAATTACTCCCATCCTCCCAGTTCCACGTGACACCACCGTCTCTAGCCACGTCACCATCGTCCCCTTCGTCAGGGTGGGGAGGTGAGGGTGGTGGGGGAGGTTGGGGAGGTGAAGAAGCGGCGCCTCTCATCACTCGCACTTCTCTTCCCTCTCCCTTTTCCTTTACCCTTTCCCTTCCCTTTCTTTCCTTTCCCCACATCCTGGGGCTGTGGGGAGGAAGTTTGGGCATATTCAGGGGCGAAAGAAGTGCTGGGGAGTGACTCAACCTCCTCTCCCCTAGGCCTACGAGCACCACGTGCTCGTGCTGCCTCCCTCCCACCAATGGCCCCTTCACCCCGCACTACCCCCACACCACTCTCACTTTCACTCCGCGCTGCCGCCACAACACTTTCCCTTTCTCCCAGCAATCCCACCACACCACTTGCTACTTCCCCAGACAAAGTACTTGAACCATACCTTAGGTGTCGTCTCGCCCCACCTTCTGATCCACGTGGTGATATTTTTTCCTTTCCCAACCACTCGGCGATATCACGTCCTAGCCCTCCGTCATCCTCATCATCCTCATCCTCGTCCTGATCAGAATCGTGATGGAGAGATAGCTGTGCACGTGGTTGGGGAGCAGCCTGGCCTTCCCTTGCCTTACGGTATGTCACATACCGCGTTTTTCGGGGCGAAGGGACCTCCTCATCACTGCTACTTATTTCTTCCTCTGGCTGGACGTAATCGCGATCCACCACATCATCATCGAGTGGAGAATCACTGTCTCCAGTGAAGGCTTCCAGGACGGATGCAATTTGCTCATCTGAGAGACCTTTCCGCGCCATGTCTGACCTGGGTCACTGCTGGCAGGTGAGTGACCGAGACAAGGGCGAGCGCGGGTCACGCAGGGTCTAGGACGCTGCCCGCCTGGCGGCAGGTAGGGAGGCTTGGGTACCCGGGCGAAACGAAAATCTCCCGCGAATTTTGAAATTTGTGGAAATTATGAACCTTGCAATTGCAGGACGTTGAAGTACGTCCTCGGGACTGGCTGTGACAAAACGTGAGGACGTGGAAGTACGTCCTCGGGACGGCGCGGGTTAAAATACAGACAAGATACGTAAAATCCATCCTAGACAATTTACCTACCAACAAAGCTCCAGGCCCAGATGGAATTCCGCCAATTGTTTTGAAAAGTGTTCCTCTGAACTTGCCTCTGTTCTAGCTAAATTATTCAGACTATGCATACGTATTTCTTTATTCCCAAATTCATGTAAAGAGGCCAGTATCCACCCAATTCCGAAGAAAGGAAGATCCTCTGACCCCTCTGATTACAGACCAATAGCTGTCACACCTTCTTTTGGTAAGGTATTTGAAACTTTAATTAGTAAGCACATTGATAAACATCTTGAATCCAACAACTTAATTAGTGATAGACAATATGGTTTTCGCCACGAAAGATCCACCATTGACATACTCAGTCTTTTAACTCATACCATCCATCAATCAATTGATCTACATGGAGTAAATTCATGCAGTAGCTCTTGATATTTCTAAAGCTTTCAACAGAATATGGCACCGTTCCCTGCTGTCCAAACTCCGTTGCTATGGACTAACATCTTTTGTTCCTTTGATTTCTTCATACCTTAGTGACAGGAAAATAAGAGTAAAGGTAGATGATGTATATTCGAATTTCCACTCAACGCCAGCGTGCCGCAGGGGTCATTTCTGACGCTGGACCCTATTCCTGGTTCATATTATTGGTCTCTTATCTGTCACTCACAATCCCATCCATTCATACGCAGATGACTCAACACTACATAGTTCATTCACACTCAGACACCCATTTACAAAGTCTAATACCTCTACCTCTCAACTCAGTACAGCCATCTCCAAAAATCAAGACCTGTCTACGATCACTGAATGGGGACAAAACAACCTTGTCTCATTAAATGCTAATAAAACTAAATATATACAATTTACTAATAGACAGATATTGCCACATTCGTACATTACCTTTAATGCTGCTAATATTCCCATCTCCAAAAGTATTGAAATTCTTGGCGTCTCACTTAACAATGTCCTCAGCTGGACCTCTCATGTTAGATCACTTGCTAAAACCGCCTCAAAGAAACTTGGATTATTGTACAGAGTCCGTAACTTCTTCACTGATGAGCTGTTGGCTATAATTTATAAGAGTCATGTGTGCTCTCCGCTTGAATATTGCTCACCCTTATGGAATAGATGTGGCGAGGTTGCATTAAAACAACTAGACAAAATTCAGAACAAAGCTGTTGGAATTATTAACTATCTTGCTATTACAAATAAACTACCTCCCCCGCAAGTAAGAAGGAATGTTGCCTCCCTTGGATTACAGATATTTTTATGGCAAATGCTCAGATGAAGCTGCGTCCATGGTGCCACCTCTCCATGCCTTCCCTCGTGCTACATGGGCATCTGGTAGACCTCATGACTGGAATGTCACTCAGCCATATTGCAGAACTTCTGCCTATCAGAATTCTTTCATTCCCCGAACTGCATCTCTCTGGAACTCGCTTCCCCAGGGTTGTTTCCCTCCAAATTTCAACCTACAGCTGTTCAAATCTAACTGTTACAGATATTTTATGAATAGAAGACACCAGCAATGTGGTGTATGTATTTTTTTTATTCATTTGTTTTTCCTTCCTCCGTTCTGTTATTTCAAAAAAAAAATATATATATATATAAGAGTGGATGTCAGTGCTCGAGGTTTCTGGAGACGCGGGCAGAGGGCGTTCTTCGATATCAGGATGTTTGATCCCATGGCAGCATGTCATTGTGAACTGAGTGTCGAAGCTGAACACAAAAGGAATGAACTAGAAAAAAACGGAAACTATCAAGAAAGGATCCAACATGTAGACTGTAGCACCAGTCGAGCAGGGCAGTACTCCCGAGGTGGATGGAAAGCTGATGACAGGGAGTGCTGGAGCTCCCGTTTCATCAGCCCTCAGGACTAGTTCCTGACCATCCCCCTTTGCTGAACTTTTTCAGTGTCTCAGTTACACAGAGAGTAGGCCAGCATGCTCTCCAGTACAAATTTCTCTAACTATCTTCACCACACTACATGCACAGTACACACTACACTTCCTATTCAAAATTAACCAAAAATGGCGTCAATTCACCCAGCCTCGGAGTCCCCAGGGGGGGAGGACCATAAATGCCCCCACCATCTGCCCCTCTCCCGGTGACGACTCGAGGTGCCTAGAACCACGGTCTGACTCTCTTCTTCTTCATTTCTGCAACATTCGCGGCCTTTCATCTAACTTTCGCTCTGTTGAGCACCACCTCTCCTCCTCTAAACCTCACCTTCTTTTTCTAACGGAGACTCAGCTGTCTGAGGCAACTGACAGCAAACCCTTTTCTGTATCCTCCTACTTTCTCTATACTCATTTGAAAGCCAAAGGTGGCTATTGTGTATACATACGCAACAACTTATCTTGCTCTCGTGTTCCTGAACTTGATTCTTCTGAATTCTCCACACTCTGGCTTCGGCTTTCCTGTCATTCTTTGACTAAATATATCTGTGCTGTTTACTTATTGCCTAATTCTACTGACAATCAAAAATTCTTCGATTATCTTACTTCTACGATGGAACACATTCTGTCCATTTCTCCTTTCTCTGAAATCTCCATTCTTGGAGATTTCAATGTTCACCACCACCTTTGGCTCTCCTCTCCTTTCACGGATCCACCTGGTGAACAAGCCTACATCTTTTCTATCCTTAATGACCTAGAGCAGCTTGTACAGCACCCTACCCGTATCCCTGACCGCCTTGGAGAGAGCTCCAACATACTTGACCTCTTCCTCACAACTAATCCTTCTGCTTACTCTGTTAATCTTTTCTCTCCGTTGGGCTCCTCCGATCACAACCTTATTACCTTAACCTGTCCTATCACTCCAGTACGGCCTGTGGACCCTCCAGGGAAACGTCGTCTGTGGCATTTTGGAGCCGCGGACTGGGAGGCCCTCAAGCAGTACTTCTTTGATTTTCCCTGGAATGATTATTGCTTCCATGACCGTGAGCCATCTGAGTGTGCCTTGCGCATTACGGAGGTTATTCTCTCGGACATGGAAGCATACATTCCTTTCTCATATCCTTTGACTAACGCAAGAAAGCCTTGGTTTAATCACGCTTGTTCTAATGCTGTCCGCAACAAGGAGAAGGCCTACAAAAGGTACCGGAGCCAACCCACCCCTGAATCACATAATCTTTACCTTTCTGCCCGGAATCGTGCTAAGTCTGTTCTTCGCTCTACTAAAAATAATTTCATCCATACTAAATGCTCTCAACTCTCCAACTCGAATTCTTCCCGCTCCTTCTGGCACCTTGCCAAAAATCTTTCTAACAACTTTACCTCATCATCCTTCCCTCCTCTTTTCTACTCTGATGGTTCTGTAGCTATTTCTTCTACTGATAAAGCAGATCTCTTCACACAGACTTTCTCCTCCAATTCCACCTTAGACGATTCCGGTGCTGTGCCTCCATCACTCCCCGCCTCTGACTTCCTTATGGCTGACATTAAAATTTCTTCAGTTGATGTATTTTCTGCCATCACTGGCCTCAGTACTAACAAGGCATATGGGCCTGATGGGGTTCCTCCTGTTGTTCTCAAGAACTGTGCTTCTGTGCTTACACCCTGCCTAGGCAAACTATTTCGCCTTTGTCTGTCAACTTGTACCTTTCCTTCTTGCTGGAAGTTTGCTCTCATTCAGTCAGTCCCAAGAAGGGTGACCACTCCCAACCCTCCAACTATCGTCCAATTGCTTTAACGTCCTGTATTTCAAAAGTTTTCGAGTCAATTCTTAATAGAAAAATTTTAAGGCATCTTTCCTATCACAACCTTCTTTCCGATCGTCAGTATGGGTTCCGTCAGGGACGCTCCACTGGCGATCTTCTCACCTACCTTTCAGACTCCTGGTCATCCTCCTTTCGGGACTTTGGCGAAAGCTTTGCCATTGCACTTGACATCTCAAAGGCTTTCGATCGAGTCTGGCATAAATCTTTAATTTCCAAACTGCCCTCCTATGGTTTCTATCCTTCTATCTGTGCCTTCATCGCTAGCTTCCTTTCTGGTCGTTCTATTGCCGCTGTTGTAGACGGCCATCGCTCTTCTCCTAGATCTATCAACAGTGGTGTTCCTCAGGGCTCTGTCCTATCACCTACTCTCTTCCTTTTATTCATCAATGATCTTCTAAGCTGTACATCTAACCCTATCCACTCATACGCTGATGACTCCACCCTTCACCTTTCCATTCGGTTCCCGCAACGCCCATCTCAACAGTTACTTCAAGAAACAAGGGATGAGGCTATGGCACACCTAATGTCTGACTTGGCTCATATCTCTGACTGGGGTAAAAATAATATGGTTGTCTTTAATGCATCTAAGACTCAGTTCTTACACCTATCAACCCGACAAAGTCTTCCACAGGTATACCCACTAATGTTTAATAATATTCAGCTTAATCCTGCATCATCGTTGAACATGCTTGGGGTTTCGTTTACTGGGACTTATCTTGGAAAGATCATATTGCATCTCTTGTAAAATCTGCTTCCAAGAGATTGGGTGTGCTAAGCTGACTCCGCTCTTTCTTTACCCCTGCACAATTGTTGACTCTATACAGGGGTTTTATCCGCCCCTGTGTGGAGTACAACTCTCATGTGTGGGGAGGCTCCCCACATACAGCTCTTCTCAATAGGGTGGAGTCAAAGGCTTTTCGTCTCATTAACTCTCCTCCTCTTACTGACTCCCTTCAACCTCTGTCTCTTCGCTGCACTGTTGCATCTTTATCTCTTTTCTATCGCTACTTTAATGGCCACTGCTCCTCTGAACTGTCTGCTTGCATTCCTCCACCTCTACGACAGGCGCGTAGCACCCGTCTGGCAGCAAACTCTCATCCCTTTTCTGTCCAACTCTCTAATGCAAGAGTTAACCGTTACTCCCAGTCTTTCATTTATGCAACAGGTCAGCTCTGGAACTGTCTCCCTCTGTCTGTATTTCCTGCTGCCTATGATCTCCAGTCTTTCAAATGTAGTGTGTCCAGGCATCTCAAAATGATCGGATCTTGAATTTGGCTCTCTATTGTATTTTGTTTTTCTCTTGGAGGGAACTGTTACTGCGGGCCCATGGCCTTTGGTTCCTTCTTCCTCTCATAAAAAAAAAAAAAAATGTGGACCACGGTTCATTCACACCCCTTCTGTTCACAACATGAGGCGGGATGGGTCCAGAGGCGGTGAGATTCTACTCGAGACTGGCAGAGGTTCATTCTGAGGAGGAGCATCAACCGCAGAGCTCTGTTATGGCCTGGATGAGATGTCGACTGTCGTTCTAGCTCGTGAGGTCTGCACTCCTATGCTTCAGGGGCATAAAATCATCAGCCCTCAGGCCTGTCTCTCTGGCAGGTATGGATTACGAATACACTCTTGAACATAGAAGACTGCATTTATATTTAAAATCAATATGTACTTTAGTATTTGGTTACTAAGACATATACATGGACCACTGATTACCTAATATCTCTCAGGGAGCAACACCGTCAATTGACATACAAGAAGGGGAAGGCAGCACCACAAGTTGGGGATGTCGTGCTGATACACAACGATGGACCTCGACTTCTCTGGCGACTAGGTCGGGTTACTAAATTGTTATATGGTTCCGATCAAGAATGTAGGGTAGTGCAGCTAAGGACATGCGCCGGTTTGACCACGAGACCAGTGATTAAGCTGTATCCCTTAGAAATTGATATAGAAAGGGAAGAAGATGACAGCCAAACCGGCGCTACCCAACGCCTCCCTACACCGGTAAATGACCGATGTGATGCCCCATTGAGGACATCACATCGGACCGCCTTAGGTTCCTCCCAACTATGGCGTACCCTGATTGGGACGGGACAATCGTAAATATTGTATATACAGTATTTTGGGCGGGGGAGTATGTCGTGGATTTCGGGTTTAAATAATCCCGCCCACGACAGCACATTTTTGTAAATAGTTTTCTGTAATTTATAATTTGGATAGAATATTATTTATCGCTAGAGTTAAATTTGGTCTTGGAGAAAACAATGTATTTTCTAAAAAATATTCAGTAATGTTGTTTCATTTCATTTACTTCGTGCACAAAGCTGCTCGAAGCAGACCAGTTCTCTCCCTGCTACCAGAGAGAGTAGTTCTCTCCTTGGCACCAGCTAGTACAGAGGTGCCTTCAGCATTCTCCAAGAATTATCCATCTCTCTCTGCATTTATTACCGTCAACACCACAGCTAAGTACTCAGGATATTTATTAGGCCTAGCATATTTATACTGAGTACTGATCAAAACGCCATATTCACATACCGTTTATTATAATGGTGAGTTGTTGTTTTGCTTTATGTTAGTTTACAATTAAAACCCCCTACAGTGATAATAACTTACAACTACAGAGGACTGAATAACAGTGGAATACGTTTCATAACCAGTGTTTGGAATTTAATGACGCGTCTCGATTATGATAATATAAAACAACGTTTATTAATGATAACTAGAATCTCCCTCTATTTCCTGTCGTCCAGTATACAGTAATAACTGAATGACATTGAAGATATGACTATATGTTGGTGGGTGTATATCTTGGTCTCATCACCTTGTGTAACACCTGTGGCTGGGTTTCCCCATAGATATAAGTAAGACTAGATGCCGCATCACTCATTCTTCAGTACAGCAGCGATGCGTCTGTGCGGCCGTCATCTTGGAACGGTCAAGCATGTAATAGTGGGGCTTGTTTTAGAGTGAAGTCCGACTATGAAAATGAATGTTGTTGTGGAGGAGGTGGTGATGGCCGTTATTCTTGTGGTAGTGGTGATGGTGGTTTTCGTTGTGGTGGTGGTGATGGTGGTTATTGTCGTGGTGGTGGTGATGGTGGTTATTCTTGTGGTAGTGGTGATGGTGGTTATTGTCGTGGTGGTGGTGATGGTGGTTTTTGTTGTGGTGGTGGTGATGGTGGTTTTTGTTGTGGTGGTGGTGATGGTGGTTTTTGTTGTGGTGGTGGTGATGGTGGTTTTTGTTGTGGTGGTGGTGATGGTGGTTTTTGTTGTGGTGGTGGTGATGGTGGTTTTTGTTGTGGTGGTGGTGATGGTGGTTATTGTCGTGGTGGTGGTGATGGTGGTTTTTGTTGTGGTAGTGGTGATGGTGGTTTTTGTTGTGGTGGTGGTGATGGTGGTTTTTGTTGTGGTAGTGGTGATGGTGGTTTTTGTTGTGGTGGTGGTGATGGTGGTTATTGTTGTGGTAGTAGTGATGGTGGTTATTGTTGTGGTGGTGGTGGTGGTGGTTATTGTTGTGGTGGTGATGATGGTGGTTATTGCCGTGGTGGTGGTGACGGTGGTTATTGCCGTGGTGGTGGTGACGGTGGTTATTGTCGTGGTGGTGGTGACGGTGGTTATTGTCGTGGTGGTGGTGATGGTGGTTATTGTTGTTGTGGTGGTGATGGTGGTTATTGTTGTGGTGGTGGTGATGGTGGTTATTGTTGTGGTGGTGGTGATGGTGGTTATTGTCGTGGTGGTGGTGATGGTGGTTTTTGTTGTGGTGGTGGTGATGGTGGTTATTGTTGTGGTGGTGGTGATGGTGGTTTTTGTTGTGGTAGTGGTGATGGTGGTTATTGTCGTGGTGGTGGTGATGGTGGTTTTTGTTGTGGTGGTGGTGATGGTGTTTTTTTTGTGGTGATGGTGATGGTGATTTTTGTTGTGGTGGTGGCGGTTGTTGCTGTTATGGTGGTGATGGTGGTTTTTGTCGTTGTGGTGCTGATAGTGATGGTGGTTTTGGTGCTGTTGTGGTGGTGTGATGATGGTGGTTTTTGGCGTGATGATGGTGGTGGTGGTGGTGGTTTTTGGCGTGATGATGGTGGTGGTGGTTTTTGTTGTTATGATGGTAGTGGTGGTTATTTTGTTGGTAGTGGTGGTTTTTGTGTTGATGGTGATTGTTGTTGTGGTTGTTGTTGTTGTGGTGGTGGTGGTTATTGTGGTGGCTGTTGTTGTGATGATGGTTATAATGGTGGCTATTGTGGTGGTGGTTGTTGTGGTGGTTATTGTGATGGTAATGGTTGATGTGAAGGTGGTTGCGGTGATGGTGGTGGTGGTTGTTGTGATGGTGGTTGTGGTGATGTTGGTGGTTGTTTTGTAGTGTTAATTGTTGTTGTTGTGGTGGTGGTATCTGTTGTTGTGGTGGTGGTGGTGGTTGCTGTCATTGTGGTGGTGGTGGTTGCTGTCATTGTGGTGGTGGTGGTTGCTGTCATTGTGGTGGTGGTGGTTGTTGTTATGTTGGTGGTGGTGGTTGCTGTCATTGTGGTGGTGGTGGTGGTTGCTGTCATTGTGGTGGTGGTGGTTGCTGTCATTGTGGTGGTGGTGGTTGCTGTCATTGTGGTGGTGGTGGTTGCTGTCATTGTGGTGGTGGTGGTTGCTGTCATTGTGGTGGTGGTGGTTGTTGTTATGTTGGTGGTGGTTGTTGTTATTGTTGTGATTGTTGTTATTGTTGTTGTGATGGTTGTTGTTGTGGTGATGTGGTTGTTGTTGTGGTGGTGGTGGTGGTGGTTTTTGTGGTGGTGATGGTGGTGGTGGTGATTGCTATGGTGGCGTTGGCTGTAGTTGCTGTTGTTGTTGTGATGGTGTTGATGGTGGTGGTGGTTGTTATGGTGATTATTGTTGTTGTTGTTCTTGTGGTGGTGGTGGTGGTTGTTATGGTGGCGGTAGTGGTTGTTATGGTGGTGGTGGTGATTGTTGTTGTTATGGTGATTGCTGTTGTTGTTTTGGTGGTGGTTGTTGTTGTTGTTGTGGTTGTTGTTGTTGTTGTTGTTGTGGTGGTGGTGGTTGTTATTGTGGTGGTGGTGGTGGTTGTTGTTGTGGTGGTGGTGGTTGTTGTGGTGGTTGTTGTTGTTGTGGTGGTGGTGGTGGTGGTTATTGTGGTGGTGGTGGTTGTTGTGGTGGTGGTGGTGGTGGTTGTTATGGTGATTGTTGTTGTTGTTGTTGTTGTTGTTGTTGTTGTTGTTCTGGTGGTGGTTGTTATGGTGGCGGTAGTGGTTGTTATGGTGGTGGTGGTGATTGTTGTTGTTATGGTGATTGTTGTTGATTGTGGTTGTTGTTGTTGTTGTGGTGGTGGTGGTTGTTGTGGTGGTGGTTGTTGTTGTTGTGGTGGTGGTGGTTGTTATTGTGGTGGTGGTTGTTGTTGTTGTGGTGGTGGTGGTTGTTGTGGTGGTGGTGGTTGTTGTGGTGGTGGTTGTTGTGGTGGTGGTGGTTGTGATGGTGAAGGTTGTTGTGGTGGTGGTTGTTGTGGTGGTTGTTGTTGTGGTGGTGGTGGTTGTGGTGGTGGTTGTTGTTGTGGTGGTGGTTGTGATGGTGAAGGTTGTTGTGGTGGTTGTTATGGTGGTGGCTGTTGTTGTTGTTGTGGTGGTTGTTATTGTGGTGGTGGTGGTGGTTGTTGTGGTGGTGGTGGTGGTTGTTGTGATGGTGAAGGTTGTTGTGGTGGTGGTGGTGGTTTTTGTGGTGGTGATGGTGGTGGTGGTGATTGCTATGGTGGCGTTGGCTGTAGTTGCTGTTGTTGTTGTGGTGGTGGTGGTGGTGGTTGTTATGGTGATTATTGTTGTTGTTGTTGTTCTTGTGGTGGTGGTGGTGGTTGTTATGGTGGCGGTAGTGGTTGTTATGGTGGTGGTGGTGATTGTTGTTGTTATGGTGATTGCTGTTGTTGTTTGTGGTGGTGGTTGTTGTTGTTGTCTTGGTGGTGGTGGTTGTTGTGGTGGTGGTGGTGGTGGTTGTTGTGGTGGTGGTGGTTGTTGTTGTGGTGGTGGTGGCTGTTGTTGTGGTGGTGGTTGTTGTTGTGGTGGTGGTGGTTATTGTGGTGGTGGTGGTGGTTGTTGTGATGGTGAAGGTTGTTGTGGTGGTTGTTATGGTGGTGGCTGTTGTTGTCGTGGTAATGGTTGTGGTTCCTGGTTCATCTGAAAAGTAAACTCGATGGACAGCAGGTTTAAATTTCCCTTCTGGAACCCACCATCCTCTTTTCGGCGGATAGGGAAGCAGCTGAGGGAAATTTGCATAATCAGAGACTTGAGCCGCTCATGCTATCGGTGTCACTATAAAAATATTCCGACGCTTTCTACACCTAAAAGCAGCACAGTGCTGCTGCATTGCTAGGCAAATGGTGGTCAACTTTGACCATCGTCAGGAACATGACATCGTCTGCCTCGATCGTTGCAAGATGGCGGTCTGGCAGACACGTCTAAAGTAATGTCCTGCGGCATCTAGGCTTATTTATATCTAAGGGTTTCCCTCACCCCTTTACCAAAACACTATCCACCTGTGGAATGCTCTTCTCGTTATTTCTGTGAAGGCACCACATGCCTCTGCCACACCACACATGGTATATATACAGTATATCCTGCCATGTTCAGAAGGTAAACATACAATAAAAACACAGCTTTCTGCCCTTTATTCCGATGTCATATGGCTAGTTGATACCCGGCAGAGAGGGTGTGGGAGGAAAGTGGGGAGGGGGCGGGGTTGCACCTCGTCATTTCATTTATTTGATTGGCTACACGATCGAGGCATTATTTCAGGTTGACGATACATTTTAATTATTTGCAGGTATAATGCTAGACTACACTGCCAACAACAACTACAGCACACACATACTTCATTACCCAACCTCCACCCCCAAACAACTCACCCCCATCACAGTCTGGTCTGACACAGTTGCCAGACTTGTGAAACTATCCCTTCTGCTTCGACTTATCTCTTCGAATATTTGCGGGGTTCGGAACTATGACACGATTTTTTTGGCTGACTATACAGTACATATATATCTATATATATAGATAGATAGATATACAGTACAGGAAGGGCGTTGCTCAGTGAGTTTTTCTTCCTGTGGTCAGCCTTTAGGTGTACAGCACACAAGATAGCTCAGGTGTTGTAAATAAACACTGGCTTCTTAAGTTCACTGTCTTTATTTAACACTTCATGATTCAAAACACTTCACTATTTTCACGAGTACCGATGATATACGAACTTCAATAAAACTTCACTCTTTTCACAAGTACCGCAAATATACAAACTTCACTGCACTGACCCTGGACTACAGTCAAACTGAACTGAAAACCGACTAAACTTACTCTAGTCTCCTCTCCATCCTTATACAGTATAAGCTTGCATTGTTCTAGAATGATCTACATTTTTCTACAGTTCTGCTGTATTCTAGAGAGAGAGCACAGTTACCAACTGGGAGACAACCAAAACATGCAAGAGTTTTCTTACATTACATAACACTGTAAATTATTTACCATACAAACTTAATTTCATTTACATAATTAAAGAAACAATCACATACCGGTAAATAAAACATTACAATGAAAATGAGCACAAACATTATTGTACAACTTACGAAGTAACTACGCTCGCAAACAGCAGGCAAACTGGGAAATCTGACTCGTATCGGGACTGGAGCAACCGTACGGGAAATGCCAAGAAGCTTCTCAAGCATGTAACTGGCAAATCCCGCTTCTGAACTATAGTTAAAAGCATCCGAATGCTAAGTGCTTGACTGTCACCCTGCTGTCATTGTGTTTGGAAAACAAACACTGCTTCAAACAGAAATGAATGGAGAATATCATAGTTTTTTTTTTTTTTTTATCAAGTTAAACACTTAAACAACACCATCGATGCAAACATACAAGCACATTACATAATATGAGATACAGTACATGCGTGAAGGCGCAATGACCAATATCTCATACCATTTATTTTATTTTGTTTCCTTATATATATATATATATATATATATATATATATATATATATATATATATATATATATATATATATGAGGAAGAAGGAACCAAGGGCCGCGAGCCCACAAAATTGCACCTTCCAAGAGAAAAACAAAATACAAGAGAGAGTCAAATTCAAGATCCGATCATTTCGAGATCCCTGGACACATTGCGTTTGAAAGACTGGAGCTCATAGGAAGCAGGAAATACAGACAGAGGGAGACAGTTCCAGAGTAGACCTGTTGCATAAATGAAGGACTGGGAGTAATGGTTAACGCTTGCATTAGAGAGTTGGACAGAAAAGGGATGAGGGTTTGCTGCTAGACGGGTGCTACGCGCCCGTCGTAGAGGTGGAGGAATGCATGCAGACAGTTCAGAGGAGCAGTGATCATTGAAGTAGTGATAGAAAAGAGATATAGATGCAACAGTGTGGTGAAGAGATAGAGGTTGAAGGGAGTCGGTAAGAGGAGGAGAGTTAATGAGACGAATAGCCTTTGACTCCACCCTATTGAGAAGAGCTGTATGTGGGGAGCCTCCCCACACATGAGAGTTGTACTCCACACAGGGGCAGATAAAACCCCTGTATAGAGTCAACAATTGTGCAGAGGTACAGAAGGAACAGAGTCGGCTTAGCACACCTAATCTCTTGGAAGCAGATTTTACAAGAGATGTATTATGATCTTTCCAAGATAGGTAACGAGTAAATGAAACCCCAAGCATGTTCAAGGACGATGCAGGATTAACCTGAATATTATTAAACATTAGTGCGTATACCTGTGGAAGATTTTGTCGGGTTGATAGGTGTAAAAACTGAGTTTTTGATTCATTAAAAACAACCAGATTATTTTTACCCCAGTCAGAGATACGAGCCAAGTCAGGCATTAGGTGTGCCATAGCCTCATCCTTTGTTTGTTGAAATAACTGCTGAGATGGGCGTTATGGGAACCGGGAATGGAAAGGTGTGAAGGGTGCAGTCATCAGCATATGAGTGGATAGGGGTTAGATGTACAGCTTAGAAAGTCATTGGACCAATAAACGGAAGAGAGTTGGCAGGTGATAGGACAGAGCCTCCTGAGGAACACCACTTGTTAATAGATCTAGGAGAAGAACGATTGCCATCTACAACAGCGGCTATAGAACGACCAGAAAGGAAGCTAGTGATGAAGGCACAGATAGAAGGATAGAAACCGTAAGAGGACAGTTTTGAAATAAAAGATTTATGCGCAGACTCGATCGAAAGCCTTTGAGATGTCAGGTACAATGGCAAATCTTTCGCCAAAGTCCCCGAAAGGATGATTACCAGGAGTCTGAAAGGTAGGTGAGAAGATCGCCAGTGGAGCATCCCTGACGGAGCTCCATATATTGACGATCAGAAAGAAGGTTATGATAGGAAAAGATGCTTTAAAATTTTTCTATTAAGAAGAGAGACTCGAAAAACTTTTGAGATACAGGATGTTAAAGCAATTGGACAATAGTTAGAGGGTTGGGAAATGGTTACCCTTCTTTGAGACTGGCTGAATGAGAGCAAACTTCCAGCAAGAAGGAAAGGTACAAGTTGGATAGACAAAGACGAAGGAGTTTGCCTAGGCAGGGTGTAAGCACAGAAGCACAGTTCTTTGGAGAACAACAGGAGGTACTCCATCAGGGCCCATATGCCTTATTAACATAGAGGCCAGTGATGGCAGAAAATACATCAGCTGAAGAAATTTTAATGTCAGCCATGAGGACGTCAGAGGGGGGAAGTGATGGAAGGACAGCACCGGAATCGTCTAAGGTGGAATTGGAGGAGAAAGTCTGAGCAAAGAGATCTGCTTTATCGGTAGAAGAAATAGCTACAGAGCCAACAGAGTAGAAAAGAGGAGGGAAGGATGATGAGATAAGAAGTTGTTGGAAAAGATTTTGGCAAGGTGCCAGAAACAGCGGGAAGAATTGACGATTTGAGAGAGTTGAGAGCATTTAGTACGGATGTTATTATTTTCAGCACGGTGAAGAACAGACTTAGCACAATTCCGGGCAGAAATGTATAAAAGATGTGATTCGGGGGTGGTTTGGCTTCAGTACCTTTTATAGGCCCTCTCATTTTTGCGGACAGCATTAGAACAAGCGTGATTAAAACCAAGGCTTCTCTTGCATTAGGTAAAGGATATGAGAAAAGGAATGTATGCTTTCATGCCCGAGAGAATAGCCTCCCATAATGCGCAAAGGCACACCCAGATGGCTCCCGGCCATGGAAGCAATAATCATTCCAGGGAAAATCAAAGAAGTACTGCCTGAGGCCCTCCAAATCCGCAGCTCCAAAGTGCCACAAATACGCATGGCTACACCAGAGCGACAGGACCAGGTTAAGCATGTGATAAGGTTGTGATCAGAGGAGCCCAAACAGAGAGAAAAGTTTAAGTGTAAGCAGAAGGATTAGTTGCAAGGAATAGGTCAAGTATGTTGGAGCTCTCTCCAAGGCGGTCAGTTATCACGGGTAGGGTGCTGTGCAAGCTGCTCTAGGTCATTAACCTTTTATGTCCTAATCAGCATCAATTGATGCAATTTGAGTTTTATGGCAAAATGCCCAATCGTATCAATTGAATGCGGCCTGTAAAAAACTGCAGAGTGGTTGCTCCACCCCGATTGCATGACGTACATGGCTTCAGGCCAATGAGAACTCGTCCCTGATGTTGCGTGAGGGGTAATCGGACCAACCCGGGCGGTGAGGGGGTGCACCCCCTCTCGGCTGCCTCCATGCCACCCTCTACTCCACTCTCTCACGCCCTTCTTGTCCCCCATCACTCTCTCCCACTCCTCCACAACAACTGCATCTCTCCTCCCACAACAACCTGCGTCCCACTTTCCCCACCCTCTCTTGCCCTCCTGCTCTCCCTGCTAGCCTCATTCCCTCCTGCCTCCCTGCTAGCCTCATTCCCTCCCCCTGAAACCCCTTCCCCATCTCTCCCTCCCTTAGTCCCTCACTATCCTTCCAACCCCCACCAGGCCCCTGATTGTCAGGCTTGGATATATACGTACCTGTTTCGTATTATTTGTACTTCTTCCTGCAAATTTTTAAACCTCACTCTGTTCATTTCTCCACTTCGTACCTACCATACTGTGCTTTATGTACGTACGTAGTTGGAGAATGCTGTATGTTGTACTACATACGACGCATCTTTTTTTTTTTTTTTTTTCATTCTCCCTACCTGCCCAAGATTAGCAGCTCTGAGTAGTGTCCGTCATGTGTTAAGGTTTTCGAAAGACTATGAGAGCTTTGTAAGGCAATACTCCCCGCACCTGTTTCCATCTCTCCACACATACAAACACACCTGTTTTCATGGCTGGTGTGATAAATTCCAGTGAAATTGAGTTTCCACGGAAGAATTTGGTTGTTGCCGAAACTGTAATGATAAGTGTGATGAAGTGTAACGATAATAGGATAATTGTAATGGTGTGATAAATGTGTAACGAGAAGTTGGGACAGTAATAAGAGAAATCGGAAATAAATTATTTTTTTTCTTTCTTATGAATGTACTTATAGCATTATTCAACTTTATTTTGATGTCCTTGATGGTTATAAACATTTATATGCGTCTGTGTTAGTTTTGGAATGACTATAGAGGCCTTGTAGGGCTTACTCCCCACACTTGTTTTATCTCCCCACACCTACATACACACCTGTTTTTTATGGCTGGTATGACAAATCCCACTGAAATGGAGGGTTTCCACAAGAGAATTTGGTATTTGCCAAAACTAGTTATCTCCACACCTATATACACACCTGATTTCATGGTAGACGTTATAGTGGCAGAATACAATGAAGTGCTTTCTTTTCATGCTACAAGCTAGTTATTTCCAACCCCCCGTACCTATAGGCCTATTCTCCTCAGCCTACTTTTATCTCCCCCACAGCCTAGTAATCTCCCCACACCTACATACACCTGTTTTCATGGTTGGTGTGACAAAAAACACTTTGAAATGACCTGTTTCAATAAGAAAAATTGGTAGTCATCAAAATTTTCAGCAGTTTTTCGATTGTGTTCTTGATGGGTAACTATCATAAACTTTTTTGAACTTTGACCAGCGTGATTGTGCGGTAACCATTTGGCCTACGGGGGCAACGGATTGCGTTGTCAGGTGTGTAAATTCTTCCTCTTTAGCTGTAGAACATAGCCAATTTGAGCCCTTGGTGAAAGTCGCCAAAACACCCCTGATTTGCAGGTTGTGGGAGGTACCCTGCCTGAAACATTTGCGGTCTTGAGGGGTTAAGGATAGAAAAGGTGTAGGCTTGTTCACTCAGGTGGATCAGTGGAAGAAGAGGAGAGCCAAAGGGGTGGTGGTAGAACATTGAAATCTCCTAGAATGGATATTTCAGAGAAAGGGAGAAATGGATAGAATGCTTTCCATCGTAGAAGTAAGATATGCAAAGAATTTTTGATAGTCAGTAGTATTAGGAGAGGAGTAAAACAGCACAGATATATTTAGTCAGAGAATGACAGGAAAGCCGAAGCCAGAGTGTAGCAGAATTCAGAAGAATCGAGTTCAGGAACATTGTGAGAGAAAAGATAAGTTGTTGCGTATATATACACAACAGCCACCTTTGAAAGCTTTGAAATGAGTATAGAGAAAGTAGGAGGATACAGAGAAAAGAGGGTTTGCTGTCAGTTGCCCCAGACACAGCCGAAGTCTCAGTTAGAGAAAAAGAAGGTGAGGTTTAGAGAAGGAGAGTGTGGTGCTCAACAGAGTGAGAGTTAGAGGAAAGGCCGTGAATGTTGTTGGAAATGAAGAAGAAGATAGTCAGACAGTGGTTTAAGGCATCTCAAGTCGTCAACGGGAGAGGGTCGGAAGGTGGGGGCATTTATAATTTCCCCCCCTCCCCCCGGGGGACTCCGAGGCCACGTGTTTTGTTGCAATGATTTATTTTTTATTTTGGAAAAGGAAGTGTGGTGTGTACTGTGCATGTAGTTTGGTGTTGATTGAGAAACTTGTATTGGAGAGCTTGCTGGCCTACTCTCTGTGTTACTGAGACACAGAAAAAGTTCAACAAAGGGGGATGGTCGGGACCTAGTCCCGAAGGCTCATAAAACGGGAGCTTCAGCTCTCCCTGTCATCAGCTTTTCATCCACCTTGGGAGTACAGGAGTAATTCAAACCCAGCAAGTTCCTTCGTCCTTGTGGCATCAAGGATAAGTGTTTGATTAGCATCAGGGGATATTATATGCGCTTACTAATCTTCGGGATGCTGTGGTTTAATCGGTAGAGAGGTGGTCTGCAGTCCTAATGGACCCAGGCTCAAATCCCGGTTTGGACAGGGAACAGTAAAAGGATTTGAATTTCATTAAATCAGGCTTTACTGATCTATCAAAAGACTCTCCGACATGTCGTAAAAAATAACCCCGCTAATACCAATACACCAGTCCTGTATGAGACAGCCCTAGCATGTACTCAATATGGACGGTGGGTGTCAGCGCCCAAGTGGTGACATGTAGAGGTGTATGGTATATAGGAGGACTGCTGGGCCTTGATAGCGGGCTGTGAAGTCTATGCCCAGAGTCGGACATATATATATATATATATATATATATATATATATATTGTTACATAGCCTATGATTTCATCATCCTTTGTGTAATTTTAACGCACAGTATGCTGCATGTTTGATCACGAGCGTGTTCTGCCTCAGTCCCCCCTTCTACCGTTATAGTAGAGTAAGTCGTCCTTTCTGTTGTTCAGAGTAGGATTGTCAGCTCTTTGTCCCCTATGGCTTCATTTACGCGTCCTTCTTACAAGTTGTATCAAGCTCTGCTGGCCCCTATATAATGAGCTCAGTCTCTGCATTATTGCCACGGATCTGCTCCCTTATTTTGTTCACATCTCTGTCCTCCCCTGTACAGTTATTATTGTGAGTGTTCAGGAAGTCTCCAACCATCTAGCAGCTGTGTGTAATTTGAGTATAACTGTTATTGCATTTTGTTCTTGTACTGTGTAGCATAAGGTTAATTCTTAGGCCTAGTAAGGGTTTTTGTAATTCATGTAAGGTTCTTGTTGTTAGCCATTGTTCATAATATTTTGTATCTGTAATAATTTATCTCGTATTGACTGAGCATTACCCAGTGTATTTTCATTTTATCAGGGCTGACTGGCGTAAATTTACTCTTGCTAATTTCTGTGTTAATAGAGGCTATTGCAGTTAAACCATATATTTAACCTGTTTTTTGCCATTACGTTATCCTTATGAGTCCTGAATGTTTTGCTGTTAGTTTGAGCATTAAACTTTAACTTGTAATTTTACCTAACTCTTTTGTTTTGAACCTGGAACTTTACGGGACCGTAGTGATTTTTAGTATTCTCACTTAAAGTGTACATTATCTTCTTCTCTCTGTTCCGTAACATAAAATTCTTAAGGACCTCTTATCAGGATATTCAGGATATTATCATAAGGATATTGCTTGATATTCTGTGACTGTGATTTGTCCATGATGTCTACTATTACTACACTTGATGAAGCCAAAGATTTTTTGTCAAATGTGCAAACAGTGTGTGATGTAGAAAACAGAACAAAGAATGAACTTAAGCTTGTTGCTCAACAATTGGGAATTGCAGTTCACTCTCATCATTCTAAAGATCAAATTGCTGGCATGATTAATAAAAGCTTGTTTAATGTAACTCCTCCAAATAAGCAAACGCAGATTGAATTAGCTAAGTACAGGTACAGGCTCAGGCAGGCAAAAGTTGAAACTCTGCTAGATTCAGGCAGACCATGAGTATCGCATGAAACAAGGTGGAACTGGATCATCTAGCTCTGATGATTTTGATGTGGCTAAAAGTGTTAAACTTGTCCCTCCTTTTAATGAATCTGATTTAACAAAGTATTTTCAGTTGTTTGAAAGGGTAGCTACAGGTTTTAATTGGCCCAAAAGTGCTGTACACAAAAATCCTTCAAACTGTTCTCACCGGTAAAGCTCAAGTAACTTGAGGTATCTTTGCCTCAGGATCAATCTGATAATTATGATGTAGTTAAGAGCTTGATTCTTAAG
>NC_136986.1:22773380-22995880 GCF_032717465.1 Coenobita brevimanus
GACTTGTGGAGACTTCTCAGTTGGGTAACGAATTCTTCACTTTACACTTCCCGACACCTGGCAATATGATTACCACAGCCTGATACTGTCATTAGGAATAGTATTCTATGATTTTCAAGTAGTTTCTGGAATCCACACACCAAAAAAAAAAATCTGTGAAAAGCAATGAAAAATTACGAGCGTGTATGAGCTTCCCACTTGTGTCTGTTCCCTGCTGATATTGTGTCATTTATTATTCATAAACACATCTCACACTTTATATTCCTATTACTTTATTACACTTATATATAATATATATATATATATATATATATATATATATATATATATATATATATATATGTATATATATATATATATATATATATATATATATATATATATATATATATATATATATATATATATATATATATATATATATACAGTATTTATCCATACGTTTCCTTCAGTAATATATTTTATTTTCACTCCAGGCATTAACTTTCTCGTTCAATAAACTAGCGTAGAGAGCAAAGCTTTGACTCTCATTACTCCAAGTATTTGTACTCATATTCTTATATTAGTAATTATTTACATTTCTATTTTATTTACACTATGTTATACACTGTCACTTCCAGTAAATAATGGCTCCTTTCCCTTGGAGCCAAGATGAACTTGGGACATTGAAGCACTCGTAGTTTATCACCATTTTCTCCACTGGCTCATCACACGATACACCAGAAAGATTGTAGTCACTGTCCATCATTATCATGGATAAATTAACCAGTTCACACTCCACAGCAGAGTCATTTAGTCCTTTACCCCTTCCCACACGAGATTTAGTAGGGGTAGAGGTCACAGGGCCTTCTAGAAGCGGCGGAAATGGAGAGGTGTGAGTGCTACATGTTTTTCATCTTAAGAAACAACACTGAACTAAATGACGAGGCGGATTTTGGGCCGCCAAGGGTTGACAACGTCAGCGAGGTGACAGCTGCTAATTTATATGCTGTGAAAATGATTGGCAGGAAATTAGGTAGTTCCAGGCGAATGTAAATATCACTTAGGCTTCTCCCTTCCTTTCTTATATACATTTTTATTATGAGAATAGATTATACGGCATATTTCAAGGGAAAATTGCCAGGGAAAATTAGTGAACAAGTGTGAATGTGGAGTGTTGCTAAGTGATAATTAGCTAACTCGAAGTGTATGGCACTATCAGTTACCTTATTTTTTTTGTTATATATTATTTTGTGTAAGAATAGGGTATAGGGCTTATTTCAATGGATTGAAATCAGTGGAAAATTCCGGAGGAAGATTTGATTAGCGCAGTGCAGCTGGGCAGGCGAGGGGAGAGGGTAATGGAGGGGATGTAGGGAGGAGAGTCAAGAATTGGGGATAAATAGCTAAATTGTCCAACAATGGATGGGAGTAGAGATGACATTAGTAGTGCTGACTAATGTTGGAACACTGGCAGTACTGATAGATGATACAAGCCACCACTTGAAAGCCCGGGAGAATTCAAAATAACACAGAATCGCAAGTAGGTATGACACCCTGCGGTATGATCCATTGCGCCCAAGCATCACGTAAAGTGATGACCCGCAGTTAAGGGGTTAATAAAAGACATGACAGTATGTGTGAAAACTTTATTCCCACATGCACCCCACCCACCACAAAGCCCAAAAGGGGTGGCCATACACCACAGGTAACCTCAGGGGTAGCAGGGGAGTATACACGGGTAATCACTGGGAGGTTGGGGCAAGGGTGACCCCAGGATGATAGGAAGCTACCAGGCCCCCCAGTGCCCACTTGACCATAGCCAACGCATGACCAGCTGACTTGACCTGGTTGAGCCCAACCAGGCTGCCCATCCAGCCAGAAATAAGGGTCCAAAGAAGTGTATTGCTAGTTGCAGGGCACATTTTTGTAGAGCATCGCTCAACCCCTGTGACTCCTGTCTCCCAGAATTACAGGACGCCACACACGGCAAGCAATGCGGGGAGGGCAACAGTCCCGCCCTGGATGGCATAAGGGCAGGGACTAACATCACCAGCGGGCCTTCTCTACCAGTGATGTAACGGGAGCTTAATTCACACGGCTGACAAATGCCAAACCCTACAAAGGTGGGCATTCTCCAACGTAGGTGACACCGCCAACCACGCTTCAAGCCCTGCCATCATGTCAAGGGGCAACCCCCTGCAGTGGGGCACAGAACAATGTGTCGCGTGGCCTATTGAAACATCGAGGCACTGCTTGGAACGCTGCTACTGGGCATGGATGATAGTGGTCAGCATGTATCCTACAGGCTGGGAATTGTGAGAGGAGCAAGCCTGGAAGTCTTCTCTCTTGTTTTTTGTGGAGCAACCTTTGAGATCGTAAATAGGGACACCGCCAGTCCATTCTGTGCAAAAGATAGTGCACGCTGGAAACAGTGCACGAATCTACGACAGTCCTGACCCCGTTCTTTCCTTGATAGAACCAGAAAGCTCCTCACCGAAAGCGTGACATCTTTGCCAATCCAATTATGATTAAAAATGGATCCAGATCCGGATCCGTGGTTATAGAATCCAGGCTTCAGGGATACAGGGTCTGGATCCAGATCCAGATCCGTGGATATAAGATCCAGATCCACCCCAAAATTTAATTAATTATTCCTTGGTCCATGGCCCATTTTATTCATAAAATTTCATTGAAATTCATTGAGAACTTGTGGAGGTATTGTGCAGGGGATACTCTGGATCCGGATCCGGATCCTCCCCAAGTTTAATAATTTCTTCCTTTGGCCAATGGCTCACCCTTCTACAAAAATTCATCAAAATCCTTTTCACAGGTTTGAGTAATCCTGGATCCGGATCCGTGGATACAGGATCCCAATCCCCCCCAAGTTTAATAAATCCCTTCTTGGTCCATGGTGCACCTTTCCATAATATTTCATTGAAATTCTTTCACAACATTTGGAGAGTACCGTGTGGGATACTCCGGATCTTGATCCGACTCAAAATTTCTTAATTTATTCCTTGGCCCATATCCCACCTTTCCACAAAATTTAGTCAAAATCTATTCATAACTTCTTGACCAATCCCAACAGACAGGCAGACAGACAGACAAACCAACAAACCATTGAGGGTAAAACATAACCTGCTTGATGGAGGCAACATGGGTGGATATGGAACTCTCAGCAATTAAAAGGCCTCCCTGTCCAGCCCAGAAACAGAGGAAGGCAGTCCAGAGGGATTGGTGGAGGAGGCCCATACTGTTTGTAGCATATCCTCCACGAAATTCTGCAGAGGATAGAACCTGCTGGAGAAATATCATGCATAAAAATTCAATGTTGCTTAGAGCTTCTTTGTGGTGGGGTTTGGTGAGGCACGCCATCCCCAGAGGCAATGAGTTGGGGCTTACCTTTTGCAGCACTCTGGCATTTGGAAGATAGATTTCTCTACCAATCAAGGCTGAATCACTCAACTACGCTAGGAGAACTTTGGATGCAGGTGAGGGAAACAGATATATAAGTGTCGACTTGATTCAGTCCTCTGCTATCAGCCTTAGCCACCTGTCGCCATACAATGCATCTTGGATAGGTAGAGCAGTAACTGCATTATGCCTTTGGTGAAAAAGAGGTTCACCTGCATGTGGGCTCAACTGAGAACCAGTGAGCGGAATATACCCCTCCAGGCAGTCCATTCAACTGAGTCTAACTTAAACCTGGAGTGTACATTATTCTTCTGATTTGTGTCATCTGTGCTAGGAAGGGTTTAAACCTTTAATGCATACACTATTTGATGCCAATGCACCACCAGGTGGGTTGTCCCTTCGGATTACCTTTTTAGTTCCCTGATATTTATGGGCTTGACAAGTTCTGTCTCTGTCCAAGCACACAGCTGTTGGTGCCCCACTCATGACAGCGTGCCCCCAGCCCAAGTGTTAGGCATTGGTTACAGTCGTAGGAGTCTGGCACCATCCATCATCAAAGCTTTCTCCTGAGGCTGGCAGGGACTGGATGGAGCATGTCTCGTCTGCAGCTTCCTTTTTGCTGGGATCACCATTACCTCCTGTGGTAGGTGGCAGTGGTACAACCTGCCAAGTTCAGTGCCACCAGCAGTGACTCCTCATGTTTTCATGACTTCAGGTTTACATGAACTGTCCTGAAAATTTTTTCCTAAAGGGTGCATGCACTGTCCTGGGAAAGATGCACTTATATTTTCCTCGTGTCTCACTCCAGACCCAACTAGATTACTTGCTGCACAGGGGTCAAGAAAGTTTTTCCATATTGATTTTGGAAGACGAGCTTCCCAGGTGAGTTGCTTAGTCAGCTTTTATTTTGGGACACTTTCTTTGGTATGCTGCTGCGAGGAGCCAGTCATTGAGATGCTGTACATTAATACGCTGATCCCCTCTGACAATTCTGATGATGCACCAGCACCTTTGTTAGTCTTATGAAGACACAGTCGATGGGCCAGGGCAAAGACCAATAACAGCATGCTGACAGGTAAGTAAGTAAGCCCTGTGGATCAGTGCTGATTGTGTGACATTGTTTTGCTAGTGTTAAGTTTTGAGAACCAGGGGCCTTGGTACCGTTTTGTCATGCTGGATGTGTTCAGTGACGAGGCTGGTGTCTTGTTGTCCAGTCTGGTACACTTGGAGTGTCAGAAGTGATGAGGAAAAGGAGACCTCCACGGCTTGAGAGAGGTTAGAGCAGAAGGTGGGAGGTGTGTGGTAAACAGAGGCGAGCGTATGCCTCCTCTACAGGACCTGCTTAGGGGAAAAGGGAGCCTCCCAGATGACTGCTTCCTCAGACCACTCAGTCCATCGTGATGAAAACCATGTTTCTAAAATTAGTGCTGGTTGTCACTGTCTGCAATGGAGATTAATAGCAAGTTATTTAAACTATTGCTGAAGCTGAGATCCCAATACCACCACAGAACCTGGGTATATTAACATGGTGATGGAAGCGAAGATCCCGAGAGATGAGCATTAATGACAGTTTCACTGCTCTTCACTGACACTGGGAAATGGATAGGCATGACCCCGTGGGGAACTTTGTAAGAGTCAGTCCATTCCTTCAGGCATGGCAGGAAGCAGGCTAGCAACAATGAGAGGGTGAACTATTCTGAGAACATTGCCCCTTTCTAAATGTTGTGGTTGTCAAGTTCCCACTTGGCCCAGGAGAAGGTGGGCATCACCATCAATTCTGAGTGCTGTCCTTCGAAGCCATTAGTTGCACAATGCTGCCTTCTTCAGTGGAAGGTACGACAGTTACTGCCCCACTGGGGGCGTCCTGTAATGGCCGTGGCATTGGTCGTGAAAGGCCCTTGTTCTTGCCTGCCCTATCGTGAGCCAAATAGGGTGGAACTGGACTTCCATGGGTTTTCCTTTTGCCATTAAGACCCCATCATTTTTTCTATGTCCTGGCATTCTAGTAACAGTTTGTCCAAATGCTCCATGAAGGTTTTGATGGATGAGACTCTCCTTTCAAACAGCTTCCAACCCTTCAAAATTAACTGCTAGTTACCTGAAGCAGGTGGGTCTCGCTAAGTTTAGCTATCTCATCCTCCTCTTTCCCTTGCCCTGTGAATGTGAGGATGTGTAGCCTAATTGTTTAAAGAGGGTTCGGGACTGCACCAGATAACCCAATTCGGACTCCCAGTCAAGTGACTGATGAGAATCGGGGGATGAAGAGCAGGGAGGACAGTGACGAAGAGGGCCTTAAGGGAATACCAGCATCTACTGTAGTAAGTGGAGGAATGGAGACATGGGGAGTGAAGTGAGGTGGGCAGAGGCTGAATAGTGGTAGCAATCGATCTCCCCGGTCACCCTCTGCCCCCAGGGATTGTTGATGGTGGTGAGTGAGGTCTCTGCTAGTGGTTTGGGGGACAGTGCAGTGGGGTGGGGTGGGGAGTGTCGTGGCCTTTTCTTTCTCGTCTATCTCTGATGCTCTGGATGGCTGGAGAGGCCAGGTGGATAAATGTCATGGTCACTACCCAAGGTGCATGGGCGTCATCAGGGGTAGTGCTGTTATGCCTGCAGCTACGGCTCCTGTCTTGCCCTCTAATTGTGCCACAATGTTGAAGTATTTGGAGCTGTGTGTCACTGGACAGATCTTTCATTAGTATTCATATTCATCTTTACTATCTTCCTCAACGTCAGACTACATCCCTTATGGTGAGCTGCTGGACTTTTCTGAGCCTTCCTCCATTGGGCTACCAGGGCAGGAGTAATTCAGGAGGCTGTCCAGGGTTGGGGAGCAGTTGAGAGGGCACCAACACCATGGACAGCAGGTGCCACAACATTGGAGAATGAGAATGAAGACATAGCCCTTCGACCATAAGGTGTGAGACTTACAAAGCATATGGCCATCCCTTTCCTAGCCTCCCAGAGCATCCTCTCAAGGAGCAGGCCAACCTTGGATGGGGAATGTCAGCATGGGAAGGGAAGGATAAACAGAATAACAGAAGCTAAAAACAAAGGGCTGATACCTTCCTTCTCTTTCCCCTGTTGCTCTCCAAGTGAGACTCAGGGGAAGTTCTGCACAAGGGGACCTCCTAAGCCACCTGCCTAAAAAATGAAAGAAAACCAGCCAGGGACAAATAGGGAGTAGGAGAATGGCTGAGTAGAGGGGGGGGAAGAGGATTAAACAGGAAAATTCTTCTATAGGAAAATTTTCACAGGTTGGAAGTCCGCCCACCCCCTATTCAAGGAGAGGAGCTGGGGATAGGGGTTTGCAGCAACCACGTGGTCGAGAACAAAATACAAAAGAACACTTGATTATCCATGGAAAAAATCATGGCGGGAACCCAGGGCCAGAGACCTCTGCGAACACGACCTAGAGGCAAACAAATAGAGAAGGAGGTAGCCTACCAGGCACATGTGAATTTCAGCTGCACACCACGTGGAGCAGGCAATCACCAAACTTAGCCATAAAAAGTAAAACCATGGTCTGAACCCTGGGATAAGGTAGTGACAGCAATTCACAGTACTTGCTTAGTGTAAACACTATGCACCACATGGGGCAGAAGGACCAATGGAACTTGGAAATACAGTAATGCTAAATCATCTGTTAGGAGAAAACAATGTCTGGAACCTCGGGAGAACAAGAGAGAGTGCTGCATGATGGAAATAGCTCATCATGCCCGTTCAGGTTGAAAACTGTGCGCAATTGTGCAAGGAACACGCTACATATTATAATAGACCAATAATGGCCTGGGTAAACATTGCACGACAGAAGAATTCTGCTGGGGGGGTGGAGGGAGGAAGGCATCAAAGCCCTCACCATCCGCCCCTTTCCCGGTGACGAACCAGTGAGATACCTGGAATCATGGTCTGAATCACTTCTTCATTTCTGCAACATTCGCTGTCTTTCCTGCAACTTTCTCCCCGTAGAGCATCACCTCTCTCCTCCTGTAACCTCACCTTCTCTTCCCAAGTGAAAAAGTTGTGAACCACATACTCAACTGGCATACTAAAAACTAAACTACACTGACATTATAAAGAGTAAAAAAAACAAAAAACAAAACAAACCTGGCCTGAAAGGAAAAGAATAGCATGGTGGAAATAGCTCATCATGCTTGGACAGACAGACCACTGTGCAGACCTTGGGGCTTAATGCAATTATGCCAAAAAGCTAGTAACAACGAAAAATACCACAAACGGAACAAAACATGTCACAGCTCCATGTGAGCAGAGTCTAGGACGAGCATCGTGCAGTAGAGGGAAGCCTGCCCTGCTTGACGAAATCTGTGCTTCATAAGGAGCCAGCAGCTACACTAAGGACCATATTTTCAGACGTCATATAGTCCAATCCCCAAAAGCCTAGCATGGCGGAAGCAAACCAATGTAGTCATACCGACTGAAAAACTGTGCACAATGTGTGGCTGCAAACCAAAAATTAACAGACTGAAACTAGGAAAGACAAACGACAAAAAAAAAAAAAAAATGACACAGGGGTAATTGCTGTAAGATGCAGGCATGCCATGCAACCAGGAAAATAGTAGTACTGAGTCAAGAACATGCTAGTGCACAGCTCACAGAGGACGGATGCTGACCCCTGGTGTTGCTCATGCATTGCGCGGAGAGAGAATGACCTGCCTTGCTGACACTATCGTTGGGCAAAGGAAGGAGAGAGAAGGGTAATGGGGTAAGGATATGGGAGAATTATACTCGCGTTTGCCGGCTCTGTCAATGCTTTGCCTGGATTTATTTCCAGAGTCGGAGGGTATTGCTCCCTGCTGCAACCAGCAAAAGTGAAAGGAGCTAACTAAATGCTAACTTGCACATCTTGTCATTAACACAATTTTATCAAAAGAACATGGAGAGGGGCACATTCACGCACTGGCACTGTGGATCCACAGTCCGTTTATACAGTATCTTGCAACTTGCTCCTTTTCTCCAGGAAGGAAGATTGTGGTCTACAAGAGAAGGGCACCTTCAGTGTGCAGTCCATTGGACTTTCGTAAAGATGAACTTCTGACAAAAAAAACAACAATAAGCCTCCCTCTGCTTGTAATGTTAAGCCAAACTGTGTTTACATGGAACTAGCAGTGCTACCCATCGTTGCTAGAGTTAGCCATATTACAGAAAATTTATAACGGTTTTATAGAAATCCTTAATGGTACACAAGTTCGTGGTTGAACGAAGGAGCAATCACACACATTTCTTCACCAAATAACACAAGCACTATTTCATCCAATGATCTAGGGGACTTTTTTTTTAGGGGGGGGGAATGAGGGATCAAGAATGTAGAGTGGAGGTCAGTATTTACATCTAGTGGTCCCCATGACTTATTTTAGTCCGTATTGACCCCTAAAACGCGGGCGTCGCGTTTGCGACACTCGCCGAAAAGGACATAACGGCAGATCGTCACGTTTGTGATTCAAGTTAATTTTGAATAAATGCGGGCAAGGATGTTCCAGCTGGTATTGTCTATCAGTACCACCACCCTTTAGCTACAATTAGCATACTTTACCTTTGTACTACTGACCTCCGTTGTTGCCAAGTATCGCGTTTCTCCCCCCTCCACCCCCACCATGGCCCGGCCAGCCTGGCTGTGATACATTGCAGAGCTCTGACTGCTCAGAACTGTAAATCTGCGCTCTCCTCTCACAAGCAGTTTATGCTAATAGGAAACGCTTGTTTCCCCAGTTGTCACACTAGCTTTTTTTCTGCACGGTTTGCCCCGGTTTAGTGTCAGTTTACCACAGGCTTTCAAAGTGACATTATGGCGAGTTCTAGCTCTTCCGAGTCAGTGTGAGCGGCCTACAGGAACGAGAATAAAGTGATGAACGTAAGGCTAAATAAAAAGCACTGTGCTGCGGTGATCTTTTAGGAAGTAATATGATTGAAAATAATGTAGTATACGTGTTTTTAGCTGTTAAAATGGAAATGTTTGTTGAGTGACGGGAAGACCGCCGCCGCGCTGCATGTCGGCCGTGCGCTTTGTTGATTTTAGCCTTATTTTCAGTGCTTATTGTACAAATATGGATTCCAAACTACCTGTACGTTGTAGTATAAAGTTTACTGTGACAGAATGAGGCTGTGGTAGAGGGGAAACCGGGTTGCTGGAGGTGTGAAAGTTAAGATTTTGCTACCCATATTTGCAAGTCTCCACAAGTCCTTCGGTAGTCCACGAAGGCTCAAGACCTGTCTCTGGAGAAAGCTGAATGTAAGTACTATCAGCCATACCAAGTATATTGTTCTAGGGTTAATCTCTGATTTTTGGCTAATATTTTCCTACAGGTACTCAGACCGCGATACAACGCCACCACCCGGGGGGAGGGGGTCGGCTGTCCATTGGCCGCGCATTAGGGGTTAATGCACACAGGAGATTTCATTCCACCCATTCATCTACACCTTTTTTGTTCATCAGAACTGTACAAAACTGGGGTCGGGATCCTCAGTCCTGACATTTAAGGCCAGATTTAATTCCTGAACCTTGAAAACTCTTTGTCTTATTTCTGGTGGGGGAGGCAGGGTGGAGGGCAAGAATTTAGGTTGAGTTTCCTCTCTAAGACTAATTCTTATGGTGTCTAATATCTAATTAAGCTGGTAAGCAGGTTCATCCAAAATAACATTCGTTTATCTACTGCATATTTCTAAGAGGACAATCAGTGTTGGAGGCTGTGCCTCATCACTTAAAAATCTAAGTGCAATTCCAGTGGTGCAGTTTAAATTCTTTTGCATTTCCTTGTGGGCACACAATGTTTCACTTTATATGCAAAACTGTGAATAAATGTTTAATGGGTGGTTGAAACTGAGTGTGCGCCCCTTTACCAAACCTGAAGCAATGTCCATATGGTACCTGTGGCCTTCCTCAGGTCCTTATCTATAACCAAACAAATATGCGGCACTGAAGCTTCCTCAGGTCCTCATCCATAACCAAAGCACAGAAGCTTGTCAATTTTTGGCTTGTATAGCAGACACAGAGAGGGCTGGAGCTCCTGTTTCATCAACCCTCGGGACTAGCTCCTGACCATCCCTCTTTGCTTAACTTTTTCAGCAACCTCTACAATACAAGTTCCTCTAACTTTCAGCACCAAAATACTTTGCACATTAAGCACTACATGTGCTCTTCAAAATGTTACAAAAAAAAAATATATATATAGTTACCAAGCCCCGGAGTCCCCAGGGGGATGGGGGGAGGAAGGCATCAAAGCCCCCACCTTCCGCCCCCTCTCCCGGTGACGAACCAGTGAGATACCTGGAATCACGGTCTGAATCACTTCTTCATTTCTGCAACATTCACTGTCTTTCCTGCAACTTTCTCCCTGTTGAGCACCACCTCTTTCCTCCTGTAACCTCACCTTCTCTTCCTAAATGAGACGTAGCTGTCTGAGGCGAATAATAGCAAACTCTTCTCTGTCTCCTCCTACTTTCTCTATACTCATTTCAAAGCCAAAGGTGGCTGTTGTTTATCTATAAGCAATGATGTATCTGGCTCTCATGTTCCTGAACTTTCATCTTCTGAATTCTCTACTCTCTCGCTCCTGCTTTCCTGTCACTCTTTGAGTAAATATATTTATGCTGTTCACCGATTCCTTAATTCTACTGACTATGAAAAATTCTTTGACTATCTTACTTCTAAGATGGAACAAGTTCTATCGATTTCTCCTTTCTCAGAAATCTCCATTCTAGGAGATTTCCGTGTTCATCACCATCTTTGGCTCTCATCTCCTCTGAGCCACCGTGTGAACAAGCCTACGTCTTTTCTATCCTACATGACCTAAAGCAGCTTGTACAGCACCGTACCCATATCCGTGATCTCCTTCCAGAGCTCCAGCATACCTGACCTCTTCCTTACAACTAATCCTTCTACTTACACTGTTAATCTTTCCTCTCCATTAGGCTCCTCCACCGCAACCTTATCATCTTAACCTGTCCTATCGCTCCATTGAGGCCTGTGCACCCTTCAAAGAAGCAGTGGCACTTTGGAACTGCAGATTAGGAGGCCCTCAGGCAGTACGACTTTGATTTTCCCTGGAATGATTATTGCTTTCATGGTCAGGAGCAATGTGAGCGTGCCTTGCACATTACAGATGTTATTCTTTGGGGCATGGAAGCATTCATTCTTACTTCATATCCTTTGACTAATTAAAAAAAATAAAACTTGGCTTAGTCACGCTCATTCTAATGCTGTCCACAATAAAGAGAAGGTCTACAAAAGATACTGGAGCCAACCCATTCCTGAATATCATCTCTTTTATGGTCCTGCAAAGAATCGTGCTAATTGTTCTTCGCTCTGCTAAAATTCATTTCATTTGTACTAAGTGCTCTGAACTCCCCGACTCAAATTCTTCCCACTCCTTCCGGCACCTTGCCGAAAACCCTTCTAACACTTTACCTCATTATCCTTCGCTCCTTTTTTCCGTTCCGATTGCTCTGTAGCTATTTCTTCTACTGATAAAAAGGAACTCTTCACTCAGACTTCATCCTTCAATTCCATCGTGGACGATTCAGGTGCTGTTCCTCCATCACTTCCCGCCTCTTACTTCCCCATGGCTGACATTACAATGTCTTCAAGTGATGTATTTTCTTCTGTGCTTACGCCCTGCCTAGATGAACTCTTTTGCCTTTGTCTATCAACTTGTACCTTTCCTTCTTGCTGAAAGTTTGCTCTCATTCAGCCTGTCCCAATGAATGGTGACCATTCCCAGCCCTCTAACTACCGCTCATGTACTCTAACATCCTGTATTTCAAAAGTTTTTGAGTCTGTTCGTAACTGAAAATAAATTTAAGCATCTCTCCTATCCTAACCTTCTTTCTGATCATCAGTAGGTCCTATGGCTTCCGCCAGGGACGCTTGACTGCCGATCTTCTCACCTACTTTTCAGACTCCTGGTTATCTTCCCCTCGGGACTATCCCTGGCATCTAAAAGGCTTTCGATCTTTAATTTCCAAACTGCCCTCTTACGGTTTCTATCCTTCTATCTGCGACTTCAACTCTAGCTCCCTTTCTGGTCGTTCTATTGGTGCTGTTGCAGACGGCCACCATTCTTCTCCTAAAGCAGGTGTTCTTAAAGTAGTCCTTCGATGGGGGGTATCGAAATGGCTTCTTGGGGGTATCCAGAAAGGTAACCTTAAAAAAAAGGAACAATTTCGTTTATGGTAACTGCGGCTAACTAATCTGTGTATGACCATTATTTTGCTGAAAGTATAAACAAAGGGATCTATAGAATTCAGCTGTTTGTTCATAGCCATTCTCTTTCCTCTTTTTTTCTTCTTTTTTTACAGGAAACTGAAAGTGGAAGGAGTAACCATATTAGAGAGGGGGTATCAGGTTGACTCGCAAATTGAATCTGGGGGTATCGGGGCTGAAAAATTTTAAGAACCACTGTCCTAGAGCTATCAATGGTTGTGGTTCTCAGGGCTCTGTCCTATCACAAACGCTCTTCCTTTTATTCATCAATGACTTTATAAGCTTTACATTTTACCTTATCCACTCACATGCTGATGACTCCACCCTTCACCTTTCCATTCACTTCCCGCAGCTTCCATCTCAGCAGTTACTTCAACAAACAAGGGATGAGGCTATGGTACACAAAATGTATGACTTGGCTCATATCCCTGATTAGGGTAAACGTAATCTTGTTGTTTTTAATGCATCAAACGTCAGATCTTACATCTATTATTCATCCGTCCATCATTCAATCCTACATTGCCCCATGAGGAGCGTCGGAGTCCGGGGCTAGGCAGTTGGTCCCGACATTTAAGATGAGAGTGACCAGCCTCAATCATCCCTGAGTGGCATTACATGAGCAATCAACCCCAACCATCCCTTGGATATAAACCTTCACCGGCTCAATCCAACTGGAGCGCAATAACTACCCACTAAACCACCAGGCGCCAAAATTTGGTTACATGGTGACCACCCAGCGTAGTAAATGGTTTCCTGGTGTTCAGGGAACCATTTGGCTTGTCATTCAGTGTAGAGTCACCCGTAGGTAGAAGGAAGAGGAAAGAATGAAGGAAAGAAAGACAGAAGAGGGAGTGTAAAGTCACCCGTAGGCAGAAGGACAAGGAAAGAATGAAGGAAAGAAAGACAGAAGAGGATGGAAGGAAAGAAGGATGGACAAGAGGAAAGGGCAGACACCCGACAGCAGCACTACATCGAGTGAGTGGATGGTGAGCGTCCCCAACTACCACTTTTAACCAGACAAAATCTTCCACAGGAGTACCCTCTAATTTTTAATAATATCCGGCTCAACCCATTAAACATACTTGGGCTTTCATTATGTTGAGAATTATCTTGGAAAGAACATAGTACCTCGCTTGTAAAATCTGCATCCAAGAGATTGGGTGTGTTAAGCTGGCTCCGTTCCTTCTTTACCACTGTAAAGTTGTTGACTTTACACACGGGTTTTATTCGTCCTTGTGTAACCTACACTTCTCATATGTGGGGCGGCTCCCACATGCAGCTCTTATCAACAGGGTGGAGTCAAAGGCTTTCTCGTCTGATTAACTCTCCTCTTCCTACTGGCTCCCCTCAACCTGTGTCTCTTAGCTGTGTCTCAGTTCTATCGTTGCATCAATGGTCATTGCTCCTCTGAACTGTCTGCTTGCATCCCTCCACCACTAGGACGAGCGTTTAGCGCCCGTCTAGTAACAAACTCTCATCCGTTTTCTGTCCCGCTGTCTAATGCAAGAGTTAACCACTACTCCCCGTCCTTCATTTATGCAAAAGGACAGCTTTGGAACTGTTTCCCTCTGTATGTATTTCCTACTGCCTATGATCTCCAGTCTTTCAGAGTGTGTCCATGCATCTCAAAATGACTGGATCTTGAACGTAGGTCTCTGTTATCTTGCTTTTGTCTTTTCCTGTAGGGAGCAACTTGCAGGCACCCGGCCTTAGGTTCCTTCTTCCGTGCATAAAGAAAAAAACGCATACATACAAGTGCCCAGACAGACACTCGGAATAATTATATAGATACAGATTGGCATTTTTATTCAGTGTCACAGATGGAAACAGGTGGCTCTGCGGCCTGGTTTATACAAATGTCCCTCATCTACGATACTTCCCTATCTCCTAGATGGAGATGTAGGTGGAAGGTAAGTTTAGTCTCCAGTCCACCGGGTTCACGTTTCTGATTAGCAGGGATTAGTAGTTACTGGTACTACCATTAATTCTACCTTGAACAGTGATCACACACACACACACACACACACACACACACACACACACACACACACACACACACACACACACACACACACACACACACACACACACACACACACACACACACACACACACACACACACACACACACACACACACACACACACACACACATTTCTGTATCATGTGCTCTCCCAATTCCCATCACACGTATCCTTCAAATTGGTGAAATAGACTGTATAATCATCACCAAAAGCCGTGTCGTTGATCAGGGCCTGCTGCATCACCCCAGTTAATTAGACGCGTACTCTCGTTGGTTCAGGAAGCTCTACAGTACCTTTCTCGTCGGCGATATATTTATTTTTTTACCCCTTCCTGTTGGCATCCACGTTGCATAAATCCTACCAATTTTGCCTTACTGTGCACAAATAACGTAGACAATAACAGTAGCCACCCATATCCAAAAGATGTCCATAAGGAAGTGGTGGTATGGAGCTTCCTTAACTGAAGAAAATCCGAACCATTGCCATCTGATCTTCAGGTACTCACTGCCGTAAAAGCTCTACTGATAATTTTGTTTCATATTAACTGTCCTCGTTATTCTCTTCACTTATTCTCGTTCTCAGCGAGTTAAAGAACAATGGTCAGGATCTGCCTTCCCCATAAAAAATGCAGACTGGGAAAGGATGAAAAACATGAAGACAACGAATATTAGTTATATTTTGAAACTGACGTAAATGCACTCCTGTTTCAAAATTGTCGTTCCTCCTGTTGCCCATCTGTAACTCAAGCATTATATTAATTATAATAAAACTCAAGCATTATATTAATTATAATAAAACTCAAGCATTATATTAATTATAATAATTGTAACTAACAACTGGGTAAAACTAAATTGTGCAAGTAACCAAACAGATCATAGTGACGGTATGCAACCTTACTCAGACTAATATAAGGTTACGAGTTGCTCTTCAACAGGAGGAGGAGCGGGACTTTCGGAGACTGTAGTGTATTTTATTGCCAAAATAATATTAGCGTTCATTGTGTTCATCTTTTTCACCTTCTGCCAACTTCTTTTTTATAGGTGTGGGGGAGATCCTGGTCATTTCTTAATATAACAAACAGAACATATTGCAGATATTATCCTGGTCTGTCAAGCACTTTAGAAAGCTGACACATTTTATGAGTACGCCAACCCTTGATATCTCATTACGGTTTTGTTCTGTGACGGACCGGCCCAGGGGCCAGTCTAACAAGATCAGTGTCACTAGACCGGTCAGAAATTAGTCTTCCCAAAGCCTCCTGGATGGTTACAGGTACCTTCCTAGGATCCCCTAGGATGATTAACATGGATAATTGTTATATTCACAAAGATTCGCTTATGCCAAGAGCCCAGAGTGTTTGACAACAAACAGCTTGGCTGTTTTCGTCTTAGAGAACCGGAGGAACGTGATGCCAAATTCTTCACAATCTGAGTACTCTTTAGCAATCAATGAAATTACCTGGAAAGCATGTTATGATACTAAATGAGACAGGTATTTACTTTTATTCAATTAGTCAATATATTACACAGAAAATCAGGGACCAGTTTAAGCAGTTACTAGGACAGGGTACTAATGAGTCACTTGAGATTTTATTTTCATCTACTGGTATACGAGTTCACATTCTGAAGATGTTGAGCAAACTATATGTTGAAAGTGAACTCATTCACGTTGCCTTCAAAGTGGAGGGGTTCAATATAACGTCAATCACACCTTCATTATGAAATGTCTCCCCAGTTGAATGAAATAGGCTGTGGGTTGCCAGAGTAACTAATACATCGCAGTGAGTGGTTTAAGAGATATGCAGTGGTATCCTGCTGCCAAACAAGGAAAGTAATCCGGCACTAATGCACACAATACTAAACTGCTGAATTATTACATTGTGATATACTGCAGAAATCTTTTTTATTTTTTTTTTTTACCAACTGACAAGAATTCCTCCTGCTGGGAAGGAGTCAGAAACATCCTCAATTAAACTCCTTCAATAGGATAAGTAATCGAAGAAAATAACAATAATCGTCTGGTGACAGCAAGACTAATATGAAGAACGTAAAGAGATTTAAAGGATCTTGTACATAGACAGTATGTATTGTCATTTAGGCAAACTTTTGCCGCATTATTGATAACACAATGGCGGCGGTTTCTTGATATTACTAAAGAGTTTTTAGTGTCTTGTGTTTCAAGTGCCGCCGCCAGTTTAGTCCTATCACTTTTTCTGTAGCTCCAAAGCAAGACTGGCTGGCAACTGATGAAGGTGCGAAAATCCAAGAGATGCCCTGCGATTTTCGTATTATTTTTTCAGCCCCACAATGATTATCTGGCGATTCCAAGAGTACTGACTTCTTAAACATGAAAAGGAAGAGGATATGCGTCCCAAATGACGATGTTTAATTGCGCACAATAAGCTGTGGGCAAGGAAATGAAATGACGTTGCTGGGATAATGTGCCCTTTCCTGCCGCTATACTCCAGGATGTGGTTCCGAGATGACGTATTCTCTGACAAGCTTTGGCATCCACGTTTCTCTCCTGCTGCCAGCGGTCAATCCATCTGTAAATCGAGGAGACACTTGCACCAGTCTCCAGGGCAATGTCTTTCACCGATACGCCTTCCAGCCACATCCTCACTATATGCAAACGATCTGCCATCACAGATGGGTAGAGGATTTACAATGTCAGACACAATACTTATGCAACTGTATTTATGTGCTGAGGTATGAAGTGAATATTAGGGCTAAATAAACCTCATTAATTTCTTGTAAGATCTCAAGTTGGAGTAACTGCGGTGTGTGTGTATGTATATATATATATATATATATATATATATATATATATATACTGGATATCTATACTATCTCTCTCTCTCTCTCTCTCTCTCTCTGTCACACACACACTCATTCACTCACTCACGTACTTACAGCTGTGTTGCAACGGAAGACAACGCCTTCTATATTCACTGGGATGATGTGTTTCTCATTGTCTTTGGTGCCAACGTGTGTGACTGTGCGAACTAATGCTGGATCCACAAACTTCCCCACAGTTGGCATATTAAATCCTGGTTTGATGGGAGAACTCTGCTTTGGTTGTGACTCCATTTGTCTATGTTTTTTCCCTGGCCAGTTTCCGAGCTTCTTCAAGTTGAAATGCTCCTTCGCTGCAGAGGGCTTGCCGTCATTGTGTTCGAGGTATTGGTTTCAAGATCTTTCGGTAAGATGTTGCCTTTCTTCAGAGTTGTCCTTATATGATCATTATATATCTTCTTCTGTCCCCCTGGCTTGCGACGTGCTGCAGGAAGTTGGCCATACAGAACCTGGCTTGGAAGTAGTATGCAGAACACGCATCCGACCCAGCTCAGATTGTTTTTAGACAACATGGTTTCTGTGTTGGTTGGCTTTGCTCACAGGAGAATTTGTGACTGAGGGACTTTATCCTCCCATATGAGTCCAAGGATGCGTTGTACGTATTGGATGTGAAATGACTCAATCTGTTTTATATGATGCCTGTAACTAGGTCAGGATTCAGCTTCATTAATGAGGGTGGAGAGGCATACAGCTGTATACACTGAAACGTTTGTCTCGATTTTCAGGCTGATGTATTAAAAGACACTGGGTCTCAGACGGTAGCTCAATCGGTAGACAGGTGGCCTACGGTCCTACCGGACCCAGGTTCAAATCCCCGCTGGGACAGGGAACAGCCTAAGGATTTGAATTACATGTACAGCAAACTTTACCGATCTACCAGAAGACCCGCTGACATGTCGTAAAAATATCCCCGCTAATACCAGTACACCAGTCATGTATGATACAGCCCAAGCATGTATTCATTATGGACAGTGGGTGTTAGCGCCGAAGTGGTGACATGTAGAGGTGTATGATACGTAGGAGGACTACTGGGCCTTGGAAGCAGGCTGTGAAGCCTATGCCCAGAGTCGAGCACATTTAAAAAAAAAAAAAAAAAGTCCAAAAAAGCTTAGATGTTCTTGATTCATACAAGGATTTCTGCATCAGTGTTATGTTTATCTGTGAGTATGTATCGAAGGTAGGTAAAATTCTCCACCCATTTTACATTTTTATCCATTAATCTTGAATGAATGAGGCTCTGCTAGGTTGTTTCACTGTGATATTTTATTCTGTTTTACTGACATTTATCCGAAATTCAACTTCATGGTATGTATTAGAAATGATATCAATACTCTGTTATGGGGCTTCTGCAGTAGGTGCTAGGATAGGAGATTTATCAGCTGTACGAAATAAGTCAATTCAGTCTTTACTTTGCTTGATGACGTCTAGGATTAAATAAGTTCCCGTCTAGACGGAACTGGATTTTTTATTAAATCATCAGGATTCATTTGTTGGTGACTTTAAATGGTGACTGCAGTGAGACGGATGTTGAACATGACAGGAGCCAGAACACATCCTTGCATTACCCCCACGAACACTTTGAAGGGTTTGGATTTGCTCCCACCTATGGATACATGAACATTCATGTTGTCAATGCAGGCTCTTCAGGACTGTAAAAAAAATTTTGAACTCCAAATTTTGAAAGATCATTCCATTATTGTTCTCTGTTGTCAGTACCAAATACTTTTGCAAGATCAGTACTCGTAAATGCAATATACAATTCAAATCCTGCTTTTGGCATTTCTATTGTGTCTGTCTGGCAACAAAGATCATAAGATCATACCACAGGAACTTCTTTAATTATAAAATCCATATGGTGCTTCAAGAAGTTTGACTCAGTTTTTTTTTTTTTTTTTTATAAATAACAGAACGGAGGAAGGAAAAACAAATGGGTAAGAAAAAATAATCCATACACCAGATTACTGGTGTCCTCCGTTCATAAAATATCTGTAACAGTTAGACTTGAACAGTTGTGGGTTGAAATTTGGAGGAAAACAACTCTGGGGAAGCGAGTTCCAGAGAGATGCAGTTCGGGGAATAAAAGAATTCTGATAGGCAGAAGTTCTGTAGTATGGTTGAGTGACATTCCAGTCATGAACGCTACCAGATGCCCGTGTAGCACGAGGGAAGGCATGGAGAGGTGGCACCACGGACGCAACTTCGTCTGAGCATTTGCCAAAAAAATATCTGTAAAATAATGCAAGGGAGGCAACATTCCCTCTTAGTTGCAGGGGAGGTAGTTTATATGTAATGGCAGGGTTGTTAATGATTCTAACAGCTTTATTCTGAATTTTTTCTAGTTGTCTTAATGCAACCTCTCCACAACCATTCCACAAGGGTGAGCAATATTCAAGCTGAGAGCGCACATGACTCTTATAAATTATAGCTAACTGCTCATTGGCGAAGAAGTTACGGACTCTGTACAATAATCCAAGTTTCTTTGAGGTGGTTTTAGCAAGTGATCTGACATGAGAGGTCCAGCTGAGGGCACTGTTAAGTGAAACACCAAGAATTTCAAAACTTTTGGAGATGGGAATATTAGTAGCACTGAAGGTAATGTACGAATCTGGCAATATCTGTCTATTAGTAAACTGTATATATTTAGTTTTACTAGCATTAAAAGAGACAAGGTTGTTTTGTCCCCATTCACTGAATGTAGATAGATCTTGATTTATGGAGATGGGTGTACTGAGTTGAGAGGTAGAGATATAAGACTTTGTAAATGGATGTCTGAGTGTGAATGAACTATGTAGTGTTGAGTCATCTGCATATGAGTGAATGGGATTGTGAGTGACAGATAAGAGATCATTAATATGAACCAGAAATAGTGTTGGCACCAGAACTGATCCCTGCGGCACGCCGGCGTTAATTGAGTGGAAATTCGAATATACATCATCTACTTTTACTCTTATTTTCCTGTCACTAAGATAAGAAGAAATCAAAGGAACAAAAGACGTTAGTCCATAGCAAGGGAGTTTGGACAGCAGGGAACGGTGCCATACTCTGTCGAAAGCTTTAGAGGTATCAAGAGCTACTGCATGAGTTTCTCTAAAAAGATCAATTGATTGATGGATGGTATGCGTTAAGAGATTGAGTATGTCAATGGTGGATCTTTCTTGGTGAAAAGCGTATTGTCTATCACTAATTAAGTTGTTGGATTCAAGATGTTTAACAATATGCTTATTAATTAAAGTTTCAAATACCTTACCAAGAGAAGATGTGACAGCTATTGGTCTGTAATTGGAGGGGTCAGACGAACTTCCTTTCTTCGGAACTGGGTGGTTAATGGCTTCTTTCCATGAATTTGGGAATAAAGAAGTACGTATGCATAGTCTGAATAATTTAGCTAGGACAGAGGCAAGTTCAGGGGAACACTTTTTCGAAACAATTGGCGGAATTCCATCTGGGCCTGGAGCTTTGTTGGTAGGTAAATTGTCTAGGATGGATATTACGTATCTTGTCTGTATTTTAAGTGTTTTGTCAGTCTGGATAACATTATCTTGGCTAGTATTTTCAATCATTCACCAGGAGGGAGATTCCTCTACTGTTGTCACAATTTGAGCAGTACCATTTCTTCTTGTTGATGGTTACAACATCAGATGTAAGCCATTCAGATGGAATTCGTTCTTGTTTCCAGATAGTATGAGATTATCGAGGCACTGGTGGAGTAACTGGCCACCCTCTTTGGTTAGTTCAGATGGTATGCCATCAGTGCCTGGGCTTTTGTTATTTTGTAGAGATCGAAGGGTCTGAACAGTTTCCGCAAGTATAGGTGGGACACTGAGATCTGCTGCTTGAGGCGCATTTGGGATGTTGTCAAGGATATTGTGCTAACCTGGATTTTTTTCAGTTCAGTAAGTATTGAAGTTTTGTGTCCCTCTTTCTAGGATTGTTTGCTTGTCTTTCACGAGCTCTGCTTCAGGTGACGTCTTTCACGAGCTCTCCCTTGCATGATCATCTAGTGGCTATGTTGTGTTTGGTTCGTTCTCAGATAGTTTTTATCGACTTAGAGACTCCATGTTGGACATAAATATCAGTTAGCCTTTGCAGCTCTTTTGCTTGTTCAGTCCGCCATTTGTTTTCCATGTCCGGCAGTTTCATCTGGGTTTTACATATGAGATTCTGGAATTCAGTTTTTAGGGTTAGGGAGCTAGGATGAGTCAACTAGTTGTTATGTGCTCTATTCTTCATTGCAAGAAGGTAATGTATGCTCTCAGCATGATCATCAAATCAGTTATTATGGCTGTGAGAGAAGAAATCTAGGGTTTCTTCTGCAGTGCCGTGAAACACTGTCTCAATATTCGCCCATTCTGTGTCTAGGTCTGTTGCATTGCTGCTTGGGTCAAGTGGTGGGCATTGAGAGAACTTGTCTGTAAAAGCACTGGGGAAGGTTTTACAAGTTACTGAATCCGTTATAATACTACAGTTTAGTTTCTTGGAAGATGGTCTACGGTGCATTTGTGGGCGTGTGACTAGTTGCGGTTTGGCGAGTATTTTTGCCAGTATCCTCAGAGTCAGGTGTTGGAGTATAGGCACTGATGAGTGTTGTATACTGGCTGTGGAGAGAGGTTTGTGCCAGGCCATCAGCATCTCTGATATACCCACAGATGATTCTTGGATTTTCTATCGTAGGTTGTCTAAGTACCCTCTCCAGAAATAATTATACCCTTCTCCTTCTACTAGGTTGCCCTCTCCTAAAAAGGTGCTTCCCATTAAATTAAGTAGTTAGGTGTCCGTTTCTGGCTGCTTAGTTGCACTGGATGCCGCTTGAGGCATGACATGCTCCAATGCCATCATGCCAGCGACCACTGGGCCAATGCCGCCAATGTGCAGGACTCGAGCTAGTGAATTCCACCCACATCTATGACCTGTAACCGACACCCTGTCCTGTTGCAATAGGTCATTTAGTTTGATGACTGGGTGAAATGGGAGGTGAATATAGCAGTGTGCTTGTGTAAGGAATACATTTGGTGTGGTGGTGAGAGTGGGCAGTCCTACCACCACATTACTTGGCCCTTCTTAGCCTGTGATGGTGGCATGAAGATTCACAACGACTGTCTACTGATCAGGGTTGCAGGAGTCTGCCCGAGCTCTGTCTGTCAAGCCCTGTCTTCTGGAGGACATCACTCACGATTTTCGCATTCGGGGTTTACTCCTGCTCCCTTAACCCATCCAGTGGTGTCTTGGTAAATTTAGTCTGACCCCTCACTGATGAACCGGTTCGCCTGATGAGGCAGGACAGGTCTACCCCCATTGGTATGGCCCACCAGATTTACGGTATGCATACACCCCACCATGACAAGGAGGTTCATGTGGGAAGTTACACACACACACACACACACACACACACACACACACACACACACACACACACACAGCACAAACTTCCATCAATCGTAGCAATGGAAGATGCTAGACTACAGTAGAAAAACATTAGTCTACAGTCCACCAGGTGTACGTTTACATGAGCCAAGGGTTGCAACTAATATACAGTATGGTATCAATCATTTGTGTATTCTTATGCAGATTAACTCGTTTTAGTACTCACGTTCACGAGATGTGAGTGTGCTTTAATGTGAGTATACAACATCCTTATTCCTGTATTTCTTCCTGCAGAAACATATCTGTGTAATGGAAAACAACGAATCTCCAGCTTTCACCCTAAGTATGACTCCCCGAGGAAAATAAGAGAAACATATTCCACTTTCATAGAAAACATCATACTCTATTAAGGAATAAAGTGGCTTTTCTTTTTTCTATTTTTACCGACGTTCTGCACAGGGACACCTTCGCGCAGTGGCACCTATATGAGTGGGTTACTCTACGTCCTGGTTAAACAAACTTTCCTCAACTAATCTCCCTATCACTCGAAACGAGGATGGTGGACTTTAGATGAAACGCAGTTTCATCCTACAGTTCACCGGGTTCTCAGTCAGATGAACCTGGGGCAACAAACACTTAGGTTACAAACTGTCAATTTCGAGGCGTGCGTGAAAGTGGTGCTGTTGTACTGTTCTTAGCGTTAACTCTATACTGCTCTGGAAGGAATGCTCCTTTCCTTGAGGATCTCTGTGTAACGTGCAGATCACTGACTTTTGAAGAGATGAGTTTATCGACTATGAGCCGGTAGGCGAAGAACGGTAGGCTATGAACCATCCCTCCCAAGCACTATGTCCAGCACATTCAGGAAAAAAAAGGTTGACAGAGCTTTGTCAAACATTAAATTATTGATTGATTGATATATTAACTGAAAAAAGAGCTTGCAGCGCAACTGCTAGAGTCAAATTTCAAAATAATATGAAGCTCAAAGTGAAGTATATTAATGGGCTAAATGGCAGATATACATAAAACGATGAGCATTACAAGTTACAACCGACCGGTGTATATCATGGCCTACTTACACTGTTTGCTGTATGTGAATGGAGCCAGTCTTGAAGGACGACCCATACGAACTGGCAAACTTCGAGATTCCAGAGCCATCAGGCGAGGCGTGTGTCTTGGTTGAAGAGGGACGTATGTGGATGTCAATATCTGTGAGGTGGAGCTAGGATTCCGCGATTTTGAACTGTGAGTAAATGAGTATGAGGCCATTCAATTGAGCAGACTTTGGTTAGTTTATGATATATATATATATATATATATATATATATATATATATATAAAACCACACCCCATCGTAGGGAGGGAAAAGAGGTACAGATGATGATGATGATGATGATGATGATGATGATGATGATGATGATGATGATGATGATGATGATGATGAGAAACTCTGTGCATCCAAAATGCGGGCAGACCTGCCATAAAACACCGTATTTATCTCCTGTCCGATGACGCCCTTTCAGTGTATTTGAGTTCTATCCAAATAATTAAGTTTCAGCGTAGAAAGGATTTCAAGCTGCGATGGAGTTTTTTACTGGTATATCCAGTCAGCATAGTTTAGGAAACCACTTCCAATACTTAATGAAATCGTCTGCTGCTGTTAGGATTGAGCAATTGACTGATGAACCTAAATAAAATATAGCGCCGCATCTGCCTCATGTGGCACCGGACAGCAGTGAAACAGACGATACGATAATGTAAACAAATAAAATGAAAACACTAAAAGCGGTGAACACTAAAACTTACAAAGGAGTCTGGGTGTCTGGACAGGGTAGAGGATTCCCCCATCCCTCCCCATAGCACAAGCATCCTCTCCAAGCACCGGGCTGTGTTAGTAATAACGTAAAGAAGACGTAACATGAGGGACAGAGTTAACTTCAATCCGATGACGTCTTTGTCAGATTTATCAGGCAACCGCTAAACAGTATTACTGAATGTACGAAGGACATGTATTGAAGAGTTTAATGAAGGTCACATCTAGTCTATTACAAGCCGCATAAAACCATCTAGATTACTAATCTGGTTACTACGATGGTGTCATAAGTTTATTGTTACCTACAGAAAATAATGTTAAACTAATGAAGAATTTCTCTTATTCAAGGGGTTCATGAAAGATACATCTGACTGCCCAAGTTCAGGTTCAGATTTTTTTCCTCCCATCCTCAATAAAATCGCCTGGAGATTTCAAGATAATATTATGAAGGATATCTATTCTTATATCTGCAAAAACCAAAGTTCCTGTGTTCATTTATTAACAATATATATTTTTTTTTTTCGCACCTCCAGATATTTCTTTTCGTAATAGGATAAACTTTTCCGATTGATGTCTGTATTCTCGTCGGTTAAGGAAGCTCCCTAACAGCTCTTCCATGGCGATTTATTTTACTTATTAGGATACTTTTTACTGTCCTCTTCTGTTCATTATGATAATTTAAATACTATCATTCAAAGCACAAATTTAAAACAAATTGATAATAACCAGCCTTGTTCAAAAATAAATTGCTAAGGAACCGGTGTTAGGGAGCTTCTTTACCTGACGAGAACGTGGCCCTGTGAGAGTGAAGTAGTCTTCATTAACTTCACCATTACTAGTGGTCTCTCCCAAAATAATGTTAACTGCCAGCAGGAAAACGAATTTAAGACGGTACCGTGATGAAATGTTTAAGCGACTTAGGCCCGCATCTCGTCGGTTGAGGCAGCTCCTTAACATCTTTCCTTAGGCAATTTAATTTTTTTGTTACACCTTAGTGTCCTCTTCTGTTACATAAGTACTTCCAGTATCGCCATACTCCGCATAAATAACGCAGAAATATATTAAACACCAATATCCATAATGAAATCGATAGGAAGAGATGTTAGGGAGCGTCCAGAGTACGAGCTATAGATCTGTCTATTAACAGCTCGAGGATGGTTAAGGCAGACAACTTTTATCCCCGTCTCAGTATTCCCACAGGATATGACCCGCAGTATCAGTTTACATCCAGGTCCCTAATACAATGCTGAAAAACAAACTTAGGTTCTCCCAGTTGTGAGCTGATTCGACTAACGAATGACCACCAGCTGGCATGAAAAATTTACAATATTTTCGAATAGTTTTATCACTGTCACTAGCGTAATTAAGGTGTTAGGAATCACAAGGCCGAATTAACCAACCACTGTTTGTTTGTTTGTGTTTGTTTTTCAGTTTCATATGAAGGGTTGGCTAGGTGATGAATATTTTGCAGCCCAATTTCCCGTCTTCCGAGTCCTAGGCAGCAAGGATTCAGAAAATGTAATAGGTCACCATGATAGGTAAATAGCGAAAAACTCTTAACATTAAATATTCTCATCTGTTCCTCCTGGTTTCTTCGTGGCATGGAGCCACACCGTCGGCTGCCAAGTTCAGTATGCATTGTATCCACTTTATAACCTGGCAGTCGACGGCATAGCTTTATTTCACAGGCATTCTGAAGTCCAGGTTCGTGTGAATCGTTTGGCCTGTGAAATGAATAAAAGAATATCGATATCTGAGAGGATCGGGGGGCCTAGTTCACTGGTAGTTGCTTCATGGTTATTTTATAATTTCTGTTTCTGTTTCTTGTAACGTCCCACTTTATTGTTAGTGAGATAATGATTTTTTCATAAAGATTCCGAAGACCTCAAATGCGTGAAACGTGAATTTAGCGCAACTTATAAGAGGTAACGAAGTCTGGTCATGACGCAGGAATTAAGTGATAAAACTTCATATGGGCGTTAAGGAAGAAAAAAAAAAAAAAACATATCAGGTAAAATACTGTTGCATCTTCATCTTTTTTCTGTCGCTTCTTCAATGGTCACTGCTCCTCTGAACTGTCTGCTTGCATCCCTCCACCTCTACGACGGGCGCATAGCACCCGTCTATCAACAAACCCTCATCCCTTTACTGTCCAACTCTCTAATACGGAAGTTAACCATTACTTCCAGTCCTTCATTTATGCAACAGGTTCACTCTGGAACTGTCTCCCTCTATCTGCAGTTCATACTTCCTATGATCTCCAGTCTTTTAAACGTATTGTGTCCAGGCATCTCGACAAGAGTGGATCTTGACTTTGGCTCTTTTTTTTTATTACTTTGTTTTCTTGGAAGGAACGGTTTGCGGGCTCCAGGCCTTTGGTTCCTTCTTCCAGATTTAAAAAAAAAATTATATATATTTTTTTAAGGTTAATTATAGTATGAGAGAGGAGTGGATTCCTGATGGTAAGATCGTGAGATAAGTTCTAGCTGGATCAAGGAATAAGTTAAGGAGTTGCATTTCTTTATGTCTGTTTACTAAACTATCACAGGACTAACCGGCACATCATGTAATAATTTTATACCCCCGTTAATTCCATCACATTCAAGCTAGAATGTTTGAGTATACATGATTCAGTATTAATGTCCAAGATGTGACATGTGATGGTGTGTTTCTCTCTGCCAAAGTGTCGTATGGACAGCAGCGTCTATGTCCAAAGTCACATAAATGTCTATTCCCTTACCTTTAATGGACTGGCTACTATTTGAATCATCATCATCTCACTCTCCTTATTTTATTAATTAATTCTGATAAGTGTTCTCAATGTTGTGCTGTCTCAAGGAAAGGCAACATTATTATTCTTGCAAATTGAGCATCAAAGAGATTGTGGGTACTGGGAATGTGGATGCCTGGTATTCCTTTAGACCCTTCACAATGACCGTCTCTATAGAGGATATTTCTTGTAAACAAATGTCGTGTATGGGCAGTATCTGCGTTATAAAACATGTTGTACTCTAGGGCTTTTCCTTGCATCGACTCCAGTCTTGTCTTGGACTCAGTTCTCTGTAATAATACATCACTCTTGTTTTTGCTAATATGGAGGACACCGTTCTTCTGACTTTTTCTTTTGTTGCTGCTTGCTTTTACATTCTATCTTTCAGTAGTATGGTGCTTTCTGTACTTGTATTCCATGTACCTTTAGGCGACGTTATTCATGGTAATCAAAACCTTCGTAGTGATTGTGTTAGAAGCAGTCTCCATCAAAATCGGGTTAGTAACATTAATCAGTCAATACACTCAGCTATTAGTCTTCTGCCTACATTTTAATGTATTTAGTAATGGTTAGTTTCATTCCTTCATGCATATTAGTACGAGTACAGTTGTATAGAACTGGAATAGTCAACATTCATGGTGCCATTTCTTTCCCTGTAACACTATAGCCCGTTTTCCCGTCGGTAAAGGAAGCTCCCTAACACCTCATCTAAACGATTTATTTTACATATTACTCTTATCATCTTGTAGGTCATTTAAATCACTGAAATAACACGACATTCATCATAACTAACGTAGGAATTAATATTAACTAGCCATATCCCAAATTACATCGCTAAGACAGAGGTGTTTGGGAGCTTCCTTAGTCGACAAGAATAAGGCCTATGGCTGACAGGGGCCTTGTGAGACGAGTGATGAGAGACCACCAAAGAAATGAGAAAATTGGAGATAGAGGCAGTGACGGAACAGGGATACCAAAAAGGAGATGGAATGATGGTGTGAAAGAGGCAGGGGCTTCGAAGTACAGAGTCTCGCATATCTAGGAGGATGTGAGGCGGATATGGAGCAAAACGGAGTGGAATGGACTGATATGTGGGAAGGAGAGAATTGAGAGTCGCGGTTAACGATCTTTATCCAGAGAGAGAGAGATGAAGTGACCAGAGTAATCGGTATAACAATCAACGGTGTCTAACTAGAAATTTGAAGTTTATGTATTGGCGAGCGATAAACATTAGAAAAATAAAAAAAAGGCAGACATGATTCCCCACTGCAGACAGGAGTACTGAGTATATATTTGGGAATATGTTAACGAAGAACTAACTAGGTTCGCTTCTAACTAACTGGGTTCACTTCCAGTCTGTTATATTAATTCTCATTGCATATTTACCCAGTTACACCACAACATAACCAATACACCAGTAATTTCACTGGGTTAACATGATAATAGCATCATGTTTAAACTGAGAATTGGTATATTGGCGATGTAGTGTAAAATTAATAACGCAGCCAACCGGTATTCCAATGTGTGCGCGTGTGTGTGTGTGTGTGTGTGTGTATGTGTGTGTGTGTGTGTGAGAGAGAGAGAGAGAGAGAGAGAGAGAGAGAGAGAATGTTGCAATTGTAATAAATCACAACACGAAGTATTAACACACCTCTTTAAGGGCATGGCAGGGCCTACCTTGTCTTCGTCAGGTTTCCAAACAGCAGAAACTTCCATCACTCGGATACCTTCCCTACTGAGTGTCTTCTCGATCATCTCACTTTTATACATCAGCGCCAGGCACAGAGCGACGACGCAGAACATGCTCTGCTCTGCCGCATTTTGCTTGGCTTGACATTTTGTTTTCCGGGATGAATAAACAACGTGACGAGAACAAAAACAGCAAACTTACCTTAGAAATAACAGTAAATGTCTCCCAGTAGAAATCATCGATGTTGTTATTATTCTTTCTTTGGTGTCTCAAGTCCTGAGAATATACAGCATGATATTTAGAGGAATATTTTTGGCCACATATCCATAGTCCAACTCATGTATGTTGTCATGTAAATGTAAATGAACATAGTCTCATTTGTCCATGTAGTTATGCTTGCTCCAAAATTATCAGCACAGTAGAGATTAATACATTATTCGTTTGTTTAATTCATGCAAAATATTTATGTAAGACACACAATGGAACAAGTCATTTATAATTCAAGTTACATTGTACAAGGAAAACAGAGCTGCCAACAGGTAGCAATGTATGTGTGTGTGTGTGTGTGTGTGTGTGTTCGATAGATGAATGTTCATTTCTTACTTCATATTCAAGACCTAAACAAAGTATATCACAACCAGTCAAGATCATGTATAGAAATACACTTCTAACATGTCGGTCTGAGACTAAGAATCGGTAACATTTTGGGAGGTCGTGGCACCAAGGTTTTCGTGCAAAACCAAATAACTGGCCAATCCAATGTCAATGCGTCAACTTTGACCGTATGTCATGCAGGCTGAATGCCAGTGATTTTGAATAATTAATACATTCAAAATAGAAAAAAATAAATGATACAGAACGCTGCATCTTTGTTCCACTAACAAATGTCATTACTGTTACTGAAAGAGTCCTACATAAAACAACGATAGTAGAACGTTGAAACGTAATTATGAACGAGGATCTTCCAGCCCAAATGTAGCTTTTTGTTATACCACGAACTACTTCTGGCCACTACAAACTGTAGATAGTAGAAATCGTTTAAGCACGTTAAATTATACGCACATGTACGGACGTCGGAATAAGTTCGTTTCCTTTTTCGTGTTTGTAACATTGCTCGATGGAGAGGTATACCCCCCTCCTCCCTTCCTAGTAGTCCCACACTCCCACCCAACTCCCCATCTTTTCTCTCCGACCCCATGACCCCACCCGGTACCCTCCATACTCTCGCTCACAGCCAGCTAGGGGTTTCTGTACTTCAAGCACCTCCCTAATTACGTGTAGTCCGAACAGTTAATAAAGGAATAGTACAGTATATATCATAAACCAAGTTAGGGAAAGGTTTACTACACTGTGTGTGTGTGTGTACGTGTGTGTGTGTGTGTGTGTGTGTGTGTGTGAGAGAGAGAGAGAGAGAGAGAGAGAGAGAGAGAGGGAGAGAGAGAGAGAGAGAGAATAAATCAGGTCTGATGAAATGTTGCGGCAGTAGACACCTCTTTTACACACACACACACACACACACACACACACACAGAATTAATCTCCTGTGATTAAATGTTGCGGTAGTAGACACCTCATTTACACACACAGACACAGACACACACACAGACACAGACACACACACACACACACACACACACACACACACACACACACACACACACACACACACACACACACACACACACACACACACACACACACATATATATATAAATAAATAAAAAAATCTGCTGTGATTAAATGTTGCTGTAGTAGACACCTCATTTACACACACACACACGCACACACACACACACAGAGGAGTTACAAGGAAAAGTTAGGATGTTAATGACTATGCGGCCCATACCGTGGAGATACCACTTGTTTGCCTGGGAATGCATATCCAATTCACATTTATTCTAGTGTAAGATCCTGCCCATGAATCCCTTAAACTTCTCTACCATAGTGTTAACAACGTCCATGTCGAGTCAGTTCCATGTGGAGCAGATCTTGCACATGAAAAAGTTTTCAAGTAATACTGCTGATAATTTTTTTTTCAGTTACAGCTTCCAACCATGGTTGTGTGCCAAGTCCGTGTTAAGAGTAAGCAACTTTCTATGTAATGATTGTGAAATCCATTCAGATTTTAAACACTTTAATGAGCTGACCCCGTAGTTTACGAGTTTCTACTAAAAAAGTCCCACAGCCCTCAGGCGAACCTGATACCTTAGTCTCCTGAACTCTTTTTAAGTCGACGTATGTCTTTTTCAAGCGATCAAAATTCCACAGCAACTCAGGAAGTGGCCGTATTAAGGAGATATAGACTGTGAGAACAATATTCCGAAAGAGAGAGAGAAAGAAAGTAAAATGATGTAAGATAGGGAAGAGAAAGAGAGGTGAAAAGAAGAGTGAGAAGGAAAGGAGGGGAAGAAGAGAATACTGCTAGAGAGAGAGAGAGAGTAAAGTAATGTAAGATAGGGAAGAGTAAAAGAGGTGGACAGAAGACTGAGAAAGAAAGGAGGGGAAGAAGAAAATACTGCAAGAGAGAGAGAGAGAGAGAGAGAGAGAGAGAGAGAGAGAGACTTCGAATGGTGAGAACAATCATGAGAAATGCTGATTTAAAAAGTGAGTGAGAGAAGAAACTGAAGCAGAGAGGAAGAAAACACGCAGGTGAAAAAATGGAACAATATTATAGGAGTGACACAGGGGAGGATGCACACACACACACACACACACACACACACACACACACACACACACACACACACACACACACACATATACACTTTCTGAATATTTGTAGACCTATCTGTCTGTGCCTGTCTGTGTAGTGCCCCCTCCCCCCATCTCTCTCTATCTCTGGATCCATTGTCTCATCCCCAGTTTCTTTTCCCCTTCTTCCCATTTCCTTATAGCTATCTGCTCAGTTCCTAGCTTCCTCCCTCTCTCTTTCCTTTCCTTCACCACTCCCCCCCTCTGTCACTCCCATCTTACCTCACTCATCTTTTCTTTCTCCCTCCCTGTGTCACAACTTTGTCATACTTTTTCATCTGTCACATGTCTTACCTTTTTTTTTTTTTTTCCTCCATTACTCTTTCCATATTTCTTTACTTGAACTAAATCCATTTCCTTCACTGCTTTCTTCCCCCAGTAATAACTGCATGTTCTTTTTCTCTCTTCTCTCTCCGTCTCTCCCTGTCACCCAAAATCCCTTCTTTCATTCTGCTCTTCCCATTGTCTTTCCCTCCCTCCCTCCCTCTCCCTCCCCTTGTCTTCTCTTCTTAACATCCCCCTTCTCTTACTTGTTCCCAGAATTAACCTATTTTCTTTCCACCCTTAATCTCTACTTTCTCTCCGTAAATTTCTCTAATTTCTCTATTTCTCTCCCTCCCTTTTTACTTGAATGTTACATTTGTTCTACTCAGCCTCATTGCTTTCGCCTTATCCTGCTTAGTTTTTTCTCTGCGTCCTTGTCATAATAACACACTTTCTTCCTCCTCCCTGTTACCTTGCCTCCTTTTCTAATTTTTCTCATATCGTTCTCAGTGTTCCGTTCCGTAGCTGTCTTTCCCACTTTCTCCTTTTGTTATCCCTATTTCTATGTTTGCTCCATTCCCATTTTCTCTCAGCTGTCTCTCTTTTCGTCTCTACTTCCCTGTCTCCCGGCCTTTCTAATCACATCTCCCATATATCTATCCCTTTCACACTGCTTGTATCTCATTTCACCTTACACTGTCTCTTCTTCTCACTCTCTGTCTCATTTCTTTGCTCTCGTTGTTCGCTCCTTGCCTCCCCCCTTCTTATTTTCTCCGTAACTGTCCTTTCATTTCTCATTTTTCCACTCGCTCTCCCTCCCCGCCTGTTGCTCCATGTCTTTTACACACACACTCTGTGTGTGTGTGTGTGTGTGTGTGTGTGTGTGTGTGTGTGTGTGTGTGTGTGTGTGTGTTTAAATGAGGTGTCTGCTACCGCAACATTTAATCACAGCAAATTTTGTGTGTGTGTGTGTGTGTGTGTGTGTGTGTGTGTGTGTGTGTGTGTGTGTGTGTGTGTGTGTGCGCGCGCGTGCGTGCTTCCGTCCCTGTGTCACTCCTATAATATTGTTCCATTCTTTCATCTGCGTGTTTTCTTCCTCTCTGCTTCAGTTTCTTCTCTCACTCACTTTTTTTCATCAGTATTTCTCATGATTGTTCTTAACATTCCAAGTCTCTCTCTCTCTCTCTCTCTCTCTCTCTCTCTCTCTCCCCCCAATTTTTTCCTTACCAAATTTTTCTCTCTCCCACCACAGTCACTTTCTCCTCTACCACATTCCATCTCTCCCTGCTCCCACCTACAGTTACCCTCGTCATTACCTTCCTGTACTTCTTTTTTTTCTCCTCCTCCTTCTCCGTTCCCTCCCATCCTTTCCTTCTCACTATTCTTTCCACATCTCTTTCTCTTCCCTATCTTACATCATTTTACTCTCTCTCTCTCTCTCTCTCTCTCTCTCTCTCTCTCACACACACACACACACACACACACACACACACACACACACACACAGTGTAGTAAACCTTTTTCTAACTTGGTTTATGATATATACTATACTAATCCTTTATTAGTTGGTCGGACAACATCTAATTAGAAAGGTCCTTGAGGTACAGAAACCCCTAGCTGGCTGTGAGCGAGACTACAGAGGGTGCCGGGCGGGGTTATGGGGTCGCAGAGAAAAGTAGGGGGGTTGGGTTGGAATGTGAGACTATGAGGAAGGGAGGAGAAGGGGATATCTCTCCATCGAGCAATGTTACAAACACCTTAGTTCACGGAAAAGGAAACGAACTTATTCCGACGTCTGTACATTCTAAGCAATCAGGAAGGTACGGTCCATGAAAGGAACGCATTATGCTTTCGCATTTTTCATCTCGAGGAAATCTTTGCTTAAGTCACATTGAGAAGAATTACTGTACTCTCTCCCTTTGTCCTGCTACCATCATAGTCAGGTCTACCTACTTCTGCATTTCCATTATATCCTTAAATTCTGCCCTAATACAAATTTTTGGACGTCTCTTAAATTAGATCGCCAACCACTTTCACTCTGTGTAATACTGTCTTCAGGTGACACTACACTGACTGATAACCCAAATGGTTTCGTGTAGTCCAAACAACGGCATAAAGACCTGGCGGTCTACTGGTGAAAGTACTACGATCGGATGTGGCCTGTAAGGCAACCAAGGAGTGTTTGGAATTTGTGGGCCGAGACGGTGCAGAAGTGATTTGCAGTCCTACTGGACCCAGGTTCGAATCCTGGCTTGGGCAGGGAACAGTATAAGGCTCTGAAATTCTTTGAAGCAGATTTTACTGGTCTGCCATTAGACCCGCCGACATGTAAGAGTAACTATGTTAATACCAGTATACTAGTCCTGTGTGAGATAGCCTTAGCATGTATTCAGTATGGACGGTGGATGTCAGCGCTGATGTGGGTGGTATATGGACATGCATAGTACATAAAAGGACTGATGGGCCTCAGGAAACGGGCTGTTAAGCCCATGCCCAGACTCAGACACACACACACACACACACACACACACACACACACACACACACACACACACACACACACACACTCACAAAATGATCACATAATTTCGCTCAGGAGCGGTAAGATGGTCAGTCATGTTAAATGTATGAATTTGTAGCATAGCCTCAGTTCCTTGAGATCCTGATGGGGTAGTAGTAGTAGTTGTTCCCTAGGCAGTCTGGTCCTTAAGGAAGGCCACTGCCGAGACCGGGCTTTCCCATAGAGCTCTCAAGGAGTGTATGTTGTGTTGTTGGCTTAGGTGATTATTTGCAATTCAGTCTTCCATAATGTGCTTAATAGTATGGGTGCTGTGTTACATCCTGGACAGGCATCAGTGACATACCCTTCCAGCCTCTTCTAGTAAGTTAAGAGAGCTGAATGATGCCCACATCTCAGTCTGGCCAGGTGGACCTTGTCCTCACGAGCGAGATAGGATTCAGAAGGGTGGATATCAGAAGGCCGTGCATGCAGCTGTGTGTTGTCTTTAAGTGACTGAATGGAGCAGCGAGTGATCTGAGTATGGTTATGCTTCTAGAAGCTTGTCTGAGGCGGGTGAGGGGGGAGAGATGACAGTATTTGTGTATGATACCGTGAGCTGAGTGTTGTTTTGATGTTCTTTGATGTGTGTGGATGTGCTGCCATGTAGTGTAGTGGATGTTGTGGCTTTGTAGAGGCTGCAGCAAGAACTCGGGTGCCTCTCATGTCTAGGTGATCCTTGACTTTGAGTACATTGGTTTCTTGATGTAGGTGGTCTGTGGGTGTAGTAGCTGTGCAACCTGTGATAATATTTAGAGCCTTGTTCTGTATGGTGTGTAGAATGTTGTAGTGTGTTTTAGTGAGGTTAGGAGCCCAAGTAGGGCTTGCACAATTCATTACCGAATGTATATACTGTTTGTACACTCTAGTTGTGTGGTTTCTTTGTTGTGTCCTAATGTTGTATGAGCAAGTGGCCTCGAGGCATTGAGTCTTGGTGTTATTTTATTTTTAATGTTTGTGATGTGTTGTTTAAATGACATTGATGTATTGTATGTCACATCAAGGATTTTGTGTGTGTGTGTGTGTGTGTGTGTGTGTGTGTGTGTGTGTGTGTGTGTGTGTGTGTGTGTGTGTGTGTGTGTGTATGTGTGTGTGTGTGTTAGGGAAATGTTGTTTATGGTTAGGTGTGGAATTTGTCTGTGTTCTGCTATCCAGTTTGTGAGAAGGGTCACTGTAGATTTGGATGGGACTATTTTGAGCCTGTTTGTGGTGAACCATTCGTGTAGTGTGTTGGGGTAAGGTTGGAGGATGTGTGCAGTTGTGTTTGCATTTTGGTGTGTACATGTAAGTGTTATGTCATCTGCATAGGAAGCTATGTGTACCTGTGCTGTGTGGGGTGTGGGTAAGTCGTGCATGTATAGGTTAAAGAATTTAGGGGACAAAACAGATACTTGGGGGACGCCATTTCTGAAGCTTCTGATGTTCGAAGACTGACCGGCAAATATTATACTTGCACATCTGCCTGCTAAGTAGTTTGCCAGCCATCTTTTTGTTATTGTGCATGTTTTGTTTGTGAGGTTGTGGCGGGGGATGGCATCAAAAACTTTGCTAATGCCTAGTGTGACTAGGGGTGTTCTGTGTGGTGACCTAGCTGAATTCATACCATCAAAACCTTTCTATGTAAGGTCTGTAAAAAATGTGTTTGTGGAGTGTAGTGGCCTAAAACTATGTTGTAATGGGCTAGGAGCGTGTGAGGTGTAACTAGTTGTAGTACCAGTCGTTCAGTGACTTTAGAGGGGGTGCAGAGAAATGTGATGGGGCGGTGTGAGGAAGGTAACGTGGGGTCTTTGTTGGGTTTAGGGATAGTGATGATAATGCCATGCTTCCAGATATTGGGTATTATGTTGTGTGAGTAGCTGTAGTTTGATATGTTGGTGAGTGCTTGTATGCCTTTTGATCCAAGGTGTTTAAGGTGAACGTTGCTTTTGTGTCTGGTCCACAAGCAGATGAGTGCTTAAGGTTGCTAATGATGTGCCTCGTCTGGTTGTAAGTGAAAGGTGCATAGTTTGGGTCTGTAGGGAAGTGTCTTTTATGTCGGATGATATGTCGGTCGTCGCGACAGGGGTTTAGATGGCTGACATGTGAAAAGTGATTGATGAGAGTGCTTGCTTGTTGTTTGTTGTAAGGTATGGTGTCTGTTGTGACAGCAACGTGCAATTGTATAGTGTTGCTGTTGGAAAGTGTGATGCTGTGTTTTGTAGTGTGTGCTGGTGTGTTTTTTTTTTTTAATAACAGAACAGAGGAAGGAAAAACAAATGAATTAAAAAAAAAAAATCCATGCACCAGATTACTGGTGTCCGCTGTTCAAAAAATATCTGTAACAGTTAGACTTGAACAGTAGTAGGTTGAAGTCTGGAGGGAAACTACTCTGGGGAAGCGAGTTCCAGAGAGAGGCAGTTCGGGGAATGAAAGAAATCTGATAGGCAGAGGTTCTGCAGTATGGCTGAGTGACATTCCAGTTATGAGCGCTGCCAGCTGCCCGTGTAGCACGAGGGAAGGCATGGAGAGGTGGCACCATGGACACAACTTCGTCTGAGCATTTACCATAAAAAAATCTGTAAAATAATGCAAGGGAGGCAACATTCCTTCTTACTTGTAGGGAAGGTAGTTTATTAGTAATAGCAGGGTTATTAATAATTCTAACAGCTTTGTTCTGAATTTTGTCTACTTGTTTTAATGCAACCTCTCCACATCCACTCCACAACGGTGAGCAGTATTCAAGCTGAGAGCGCATATGACATATAAATTATAACTAACTGCTCGTCAGTGAAGAAGTTACGGACACTGTACAATAATCCAAGTTTCTTTGAGGCGGTTTTAGCAAGTCATCTGACATGAGAGGTCCAGCTGAGGGCACTGTTAAGTGAGATGCCGAGAATTTCAATACTTTTGGAAATGGGAATAATTGTAGCATTGAAGGTAATATACGATTCTGGCAATACCTGCCTATTAGTAAACTGTATATATTTTGTTTTACTAGCATTAAATGAGACAAGATTGTTTTGTCCCCATTCACTAATCGTGGATAAGTCTTGATTTAAAGAGATGGCTGTACTGAGGTGAGAGTTAGAGATATCGGACTTTTCAAATGGATGTCTGAGTGTGAATGAACTATGAAGTGTTGAGTCATCTGCATATGAATGGATGGGATTGTGGGTGACAGTTAAGAGATCATTAATATGAATGAGAAACAGGGTTGGTGCCAGAACTGATCCCTGTGGCACACCGGTGTTAACTGATTGGAAAGTGGAATATACATCATCTACTTTTACTCTTATTTTTCTATTGCTGAAATATGAGGAAATCAAAGGAACAAAAGAGTTTAGTCCATAGCAAGGGAGTTTGGACAACAGGGAACGGTGCCACACTCTTTCGAAAGCTTTAGAAATATCCAGGGCTACTGCACGAGTTTCACCATGTAGGTCAACTGATTGATGGATGGTATAAGTTAGGAGATTGAGTATGTCAATGGTGGATCTTTCTTGGCGAAAACCATATTGTCAATCACTAATTAAGTTGTTGGATTCAAGATGTTTAACTATGTGCTTATTAATTACAATTAAAAAACCTTACCAAGAGAAGATGTGACAGCTATTGGTCTGTAATCAGAGGGGTCAGAGGAACTTCCTTTCTTTGGAATTGGTTGGATATTGGCTTCTTTCCACGAATTAGGGAATGAAGAAGTACGTATACATAGTCGGAATAGTTTTGCAAGAACAGAGGCAAGTTCTAGGGGACACTTTTTCAAAACAATTGGCGGGATTCTGTCTGGGCCTGGAGCTTTGTTGGTAGGTAAATTGTCTAGGATGAATTTCACGTACCTTGTCTGTATCTTAAGTGGAACATTGTCGGGAGAGGCAAGTTCTAGTGCTGTGACATTCTGGCTGGCTTCCTCTAAGGTAGAATTTCTGGCAAACGTACTGGCAAAGATATCTGCTTTCCCCCATGGGTCATTTGTAATGTTGCCATCTGGAGATTTTAGTGGGGGAATGGATGACGACTTGTTAAAGTTATTATTGAAAGAATTGAGAGTTGACCAGAATATTCTATTGTCATTAGGGTTGTTAAGTAGTTTTGATGCTTGGTTTTGGAGAAAGTTTGATTTAGCAAGATTTATTACAGCTTTTGCATGGTTTCTAGCAATTTTAAATTGAGAGAGCGATTCATATGTTTTTGATTTCAAGTAACAGTTTTATGTTGAAGACTTTTGGGCTGTTGCTCTGGCACAGTTGCTATCAAACCATTTTTGGAGAGTTCGATCTTTAAGTGAATTATTGACTTGGTATGAATAAATCTATACCAGCTAGTATTAAATCGCAAATGTGGGACTGGGTAGAATTGACATCACTAGAGAAGAAAGACTGCCATGGATTGTCGGCAAGATAATTTCTAAATTCATCCCAGTCCGCCTTATCAAAGTGCCATCGGGTCATCCTTATAGGTTCAGAATGGGGAGGTTTGGGAGGGCTAAGTAATGAGGCTTTGATGAGATTGTGGTCAGAGGATCCAAGTGGAGACAATACCTCTATCCTGTACTGATCTGGATTATTTGTCAGGAACAGAGCCAAAAGATGGGCATTATGGTCTGGACTATATGGTATTCTGGTTGGTTGCTTTACCAGTTGCGAGAGATTAAACGATTCTGCAAACAGCTCACACTCTAGACCAGCATCCTCAGTCCTGGCAGAATGCAATAACCATTCAACCTTATGTATGTTAAGATCACCCAAATTGGTAATTTCAGTGTCAAGGGCAAGATTAAGGTTACTCAACTGTGTGGAAATGGAATCAAATACACTGGGTTCAGAAGAAGCATTAGGGGAGCGATAAACTACACAGATATATTTGGTGATATTTTGATAGTTTAGTTTATAAAGCGAGTAATCAAAACTGCGTGAAGTGAAGTTTAAAATGGTGTCAACTGCATATTGGGATTTTATATAACAACAGGTGCCACCCTTATTACAGAGATTGTCAAGTGTTTGGAGATAATTATTCCAGTTTAGTGTTTGCTGTTCTGATATTTTATTGTTTATTTGAGTGTTGAGTTCTTGTATTTGTTGTACAGTGTCTTGTGTGTGGGGTGTTGGGGAGTGTCATAGTGTGTCCCGTTGACTGATGAGGCCTTGAATTTCTGGTGTGAAGGTGGCGTTGTGTCTCTTTCTGTTGCCTCTAGGGATGTGTCTTTTGTCTGCGTTTTGTATAATTGTATTGAAGGTGTGCACAGCAGTGTTGATGTTTGTGATGGATGTACTGTTTAACGTTTCGAAATGTTGTTCTGTTTCATTTGTGAAGACCTCCCAATTGGCTCTCTTATAACTGGTGTATGTATGTCTGTGGCCAGCTGGGGTGATTCTTGTTTTTGTATTGATGATGATTGGGATGTGATCAGATCCAAGGGTTTTGATCATTCTCCAGGACGTTGTGGGGGCGAGGTTTGGGGAGCAAAAGGTGATGTCTGGGGATGATGGGAGGAAGAGGGCTTGGTGTGGGATATTGGTATGTTGATAGAGATTATTCAGTATGAAAAGATGATCTGTCTGGGATTGTAGTACTAACCCTCTGTAGTACGAGCCCTCTGTCTGTGCCTGATAGACAGAAAGGCTGACAGACCTCTGAAACCACTGCCTGGAAAGAAGTGGCAATTTTCAAGATGACCGCAAAGCTGCAGCAAAAAATCGATCTGCAGTGACCTGAATGAATTTGATGAGTTTGGTGCAGATGTTCGAATTTTTCGGATGTGCCTATAGGGGACCTAAATTAATTTCTTTTGGAAGTGAAGCTAACCTGAATGAACCTCACTGTACTTCCGTTGACAGAAATGGCCTTGACTTAACCTGACTACAACATATCTGACGAGTCTTATAGGCTAGTAAACAGAATGTATAAAAGACGACCATAGGGAGATTAATACCAGCTGAAGTACCCTAATTATTTCCAAATTAACTTAAAATAATAGTTAAATTTTAGTAACAGGCTTAAAAGAACCAGACTTATGTGACCAAATGAACGTTATACAGTATATCCTGGATGCACATAGGTATATGAACAATGCTGAATCAGTTAAGCTGCGTGAAACTAAACTTTCCTGAACTATACCCACTTCCCATACAAAATACCAACTACACATTCAGCAGTGGTAAAGTGATAAAGTGTTGGGCTGCCTGTCCATAGCAGGCAAGATCACAGACTGGGGCATGAAGCAGTTTGAGGTTTTCAAATTCCTGAAAACAAATCAAATTAGGCATTGCAGTAAAGACCTAAGTGTAAAGCTTGTGGAAGAAAACTAAGCTTGTGACAATGTGAGGTAGACAGGGTAGGGTATGTATGATACTGCCAGAACTAAGAAAAAATAATAAGGACAAAATCTTATCAATACTGGATTTCTATATATATGGTAAACATCTGAGGAGTGGTTTTTCACCCTGAATAAAGTAAAGAAGACCCCAGGCCCTGAAGACTACTGAAAATAATCACACGGTGCAGATGTAACTACTTGTGAGGATACTGAATGGATAGCAGATATTTATCTTTGAAAAGGGTAATATATTAAGAGAAAAGTTTACCCAAGGTAAATTTTATTATGGTTATTTTTTTTTAAATACTTTCATTGATTATTTGAGAGTTTTCTCATTGTTTCTACCCTCAGAGCCCTAGAAGTGTATTATATTTTCTTCCCGTGTATTTTTATAACGTACTGCGGGATCATATTAAAAATTGATTCTTATTATGATTATTACTTTTGGACGCTTTATGTTGGATCAAAACCCTCTGTATAATATTTATGTAACTATGATGTGGTCAATAAACTATCTATCAATCGATCTACCCATCTTACCGGTACAGTAAACAGGCAGGGCTGATCTAAGTCGTAAGAGGTCTAGTTTTTTTTTTTTTTTTTTTACGTCATATACCTGCGTGGGCTTTTCTAAAAACTCTCCCATCGGTGTAATGGGTTAATCATCACCTTTCTCGTGATTCACTGGAGAAGGAAGTCATATATCTTTGGACTTCCATAGCATAACTCCCTCTACATGAGCCATTTCACTATTAAACCGGACATGTATTAAGTCAGTGGCTAAATGTCATTGATAAATGCATGCGTTAAACATTACACGCCCCAGTGTTACGAGTTATTATCCTTTTATGTAATTAAAAACGTTGAAAACGTTACTTGTACGATGTTACCTAGGTGGTTTGTGCTTCACCCTCTCTCGCTGTTTTCAGGGGACTTATTACTAACATAGTACTAGTGAGAAGTCTCTGGAACCACAGATCTCATGGTTCAACAGAGTTAGAAGGTTGTTCATTATGATAACCTGAACCTGGTTGTAATCTATTGTAATTTAACTGGTCCTGGCCCAGTATAATTTGCACAAACCAGGTGTAGATCAAACTACAGCTTCTCTAGTATAACAGTGAAAACTGAAGAATTATTGCTTGTCATGAGAAGAAGGGAAACAGAAAGGGCATAAGAATATAACAGCATTTACTGTTTTCACTCTCTATGCCAATGTACATTCCTAATCAAAGCACAACAGTTTTGATTTTTTTATCCTTACTGACAAAATGAATTACTTTCTCGGGTAAAATTAAAAAGTAACTATTGCCTCCAGTAAGATAACGCTCTTGAAAGTTTGTTGGCTTAATCAACAGTCGAGTGTATTTAACTTAGCAAACGGTTTTAAAACAGAAGGAGGTAAGTATATTCTTCATTATCACCGTCTCTATGAATGACGGGGGAGGGCGGAGGAAGGCCTTGAAGTTGAGACAACCTTACTAGCTAGAGGGGAAAAAAACGTTCGGGAGTTCAAGATATTAAAAAGTTAAAGTTGTAAATACTTTAGTATTAATTATGAGAAAAATATATGTTATTCTAGTCAAAGGTGGTCTGTATTATGCCAAGGTTATTGCATTCAGCTCACTGTTGTATTTTGTAATATATGTTTGCTATCCAAGCGACTTTATTCAGTTTAGGTGAGTATTACAGTTTTTGACATGTTTAGATAAAGCTTTTATCAATCCATCCACTACCAAGGCACTTTTATAAGTTGAATAAATCTTCTGGTTGCAAGAGTAAATTATAACAGACGACCTTGAGGTGAAGGCATAAGCGGTCAAGATAAGTTACTTAGGAAAATACTTAATAATGTTAGTAATTTGGTGATTTTGAATTTTCATTTTTTTTTTTCATTTTTGATGTTTTTTATTACGTTATGTGAGCTTCCAGGTACCAAAGGAGTCAATGAAGGCTGTGATCAAAATTACTACCGGTAGGTGTAAACCATTGTTCTAATGGTAGTAAGATGAAAAAGTCAACACTTCTATGGGCACATGCAAATTTGTGTAGTAAAAAGATTTACCATTGCAAGATTTTCTTTCTTTTTTAATGAAAAAGGTACAGTTTTTATGTGAATAATTCTTCATATCCCCTTTAGTTCTTATAATATGAGTCAGCAATTTTGTTGAAATGCCTGTGTAAGTTGGCATTGATGTGCCTGGCAATCTACAAATAAGCTTACAGTATTAGAAATAGACCTTGTTATCCTGAATTACAGCTTTGGAAAAAACAATTATAATAACTGCATCCATACAGCTTTACAGTCATTAATGGCGTTGTATTTTGTAATAAAGAAACAAGAACGTCTGTTTTTGCATAAAGAACTTTTTGGATCACACAAATATATTTATACAGCCTGTTTCCTCATTCCATCGATTTTAAATGCAAAAGTTTTTTTTTTTCTGTCCATTCACCTCAGTATACTTTTTACTCGTTGAATATGCCTCAATATTTTTGTTGAGTAAAAGGTTGAAAGGCTAAGTCCATCATGTGACTGGCTTGCATTATGAGATACTACCTATCTATTGTCAGATACCCTAATGCCGTAAGGCAGAGTTTCTTAACTTGGGGTGCTAGCACCCCCAGGGGTGCTGAAATCAATTTTATGGGGTGCTGGAAAATGCTGCATCATTGTTTTTTTTTTCTTATTGGTTTTGCTTTGTATTGGCATCCTTGATTTTTTTTTTTTTTTTTGAGAATGTATAAAATAAACTTTTAGGCAATATTTCATTTCATTTTACTTTTACCCTGCAGTACTGTAGCAACCATAGTCCCAGTAACTAGATGTAAAGGGGTGCTGGCTGGACTGAGACCTTATTACAGGGGGTGCTGAGGTCGGAAAAGGTTAAGAAACGCTGCCGTAAGGGGTGACCACAAGCAAATTGCTTCCATGTCGCCCTGTCCCCCGCCATTTCACTGCCTTGCTTCCGGCTCCCATCCCCCACTCTCATATACCTCTCCACTTCATCCCTCCATCTCATCCTTGGCCTCCCCTTCCCCCTCCCCCCCTCCACTTCTCTCACTTACACTCTCTTCGTCAGTCTCTCGCTCTTCATTCTCTCCACATGGCCAAACCACCTCAATGTGTTTCTCCTAACGCTTCCTATCACATCCACATCTACACCCCAATGCTCCTTCACTTCCTCATTTGTCAGTCTGTCTCTCCATGTGACTCCACATGCTCCTCTCAAATAACTAATTTCCACTGCTCTCACTCTTGACTTGTGTCCCTCCAACAAGGTCCAAGCTTCACCAACATACTTTAGAGTTGGTATCACAAAATTGACATGCAGTAACTTTTTCACTCCCATGCTCACTTCCTTGTTTCTTATCACTGCTTTTAAGGAACCAGCAACCTTTCTTCCTTGTTTTACCCTTTCAAGCACTTCACCCTCTAAACTTCCATCCTCACTCATCACACTACACAAGTACTGAAACAAGCCCACGTTTTCCATTTCCTCCTCATCCAACCTCACTGAACATTCACTGACTTCATATCTCTCTAAGACCATAAATTTACTCTTCTTTATATTCCCCTTTAGATTCCGTTTCTTACACACTTTCCCAAACTCATCCACCAAGCCTAGCAGCTCCCCTTCGTCTTCACTTAGCAACAAAGTATCTGCAAACAACAGTACAGGGAGTTTCCAAACACTGCCCTCTCTCATTAGGGTCGCTCCATCATCTGCTGCCCTACTTTGTAGCCTGTTTCTTTTATAACCCCATCCATATACAGACTGAACAACCATGGAGACATGACACATCCCTGTTTCAGTCCAACCTTCAGATAGAGAAATTTACTCAATTCACTATCCATATGCACTGCAGCCTTAATTCCTTCATACTGTATAACACACAGAAGTTTGATCAAAATCCGTTGAGGGGTTCAGGAGATGCGCGCCCACACCCATATGACCTTGACCTTTGTCCCCTTGACTATGCTGACCTAAATAGTTCATCGTCGCTTCATACTGCATCCTTTGACAAAAGTTTGGTCGAATTCCGTCGTGGGGTTCAGGAGATCCAGAGCCCACAAGTATAACTAACTTCAGTGACTACAGAGGAGGCTCTGTAACATCTCTTCCTTAACCCGTCACGTCCCGAGGCTTTTCGCACCTATGACATCCCCCAGTCCCGAGCCTTTTTGGAAATTTTTTTTTTCTGTTAAAACTTCCGCTTAGGTCGAGAAACGAAGGAAAATCATAAAGAAAGTGGTCCCTGTGGTCTATAAGTGGTCTGTACAGGTGCGGTTTCCCCCCGCAGGTATCGTATTCTGTAATGGGCTGGATATGTGTTTACGTTTTCTGTGGTAAGGAATAATGGGAGAAACAACACACAACACCTCTACATTTATTGAATTTGAACTAATAAACAATAACAGTAACAATATAATGGATTTCAGACACATATATATGAAAAATAAGCATTGTACCATCGCGCGAGCATAGCGAGTTTGGTCCGAGTCGTAACATGCTATATGCTAAGTTTCTGGTATGAGTCAACCTATCATTTTTTCTACTTGTATACTTCTGTTTCAATGACATTTTACCAATTACAACTGTTTGTAAGTGTTTTCAGATGTTTTCATTCATTATGATGACATGCAGCATAAGTTTAGTGCACATCAGCTTAGTAAGCGCACTCACTATGACTCGTATTTCAACATACCAAATTGTTATATCACTTTCCAATTATTTTTCCCTTTACATAGAACCTTTCCTCCACCACTGTAAAGGTTTTCAATTATTTTCATTCATTACGAGGGCATTTAGCGATATGCTAGCGCATATTCACGTAGCAACCACGATCTCAAACACTCGTGTTTCATCATCTACTTTATTTATTCACTCCAATTATATTTTTCCACTTACATTACACACGTTTACACCCCTAGAATGCACTGTACATACTTACTTCCATTTTTTATTCAAGTGAGCGTGAGAATATTGCCTGAAAATACCCTCGCAAGGAATGTTTCGTCATACATAATACTCACACACTTACAGTATATACTAATTCACTCACACACTTATATACTAATTATTCACTTTATCACTTGCTGACTTTTATTTTGACTAATACGTGCCTTATTCATTCGACTGAGCGTCAGGAAATCTTATCTTTATACACACGCTATGAATATTTGACTTAGAATATACATCATCATATACAATAATTTGAACTTATATTATACCCGTAAGAATGTCACATAATAATTATATAATTACGGGCCGTATTTATTGCACTGAGCGACAGAATATCGCATCATACAACCCTCTCTATGTAAGTTTCAACTTAGGGCAGATTTATATACTTACACCCAATGTTTTCACTTATGTTCTACCCGTAAGCACTTTATACTAATATTTGGAGATCCACATGACTGATAATTTCACTGAGCGTCTGTCTGTCGCATTTACCTCATAATTTCAGCGTCCTTTCGCATTCACACCATGCTAAAATTGCATCAACGTGTGATATTCACTAAAACATGGGTGAATACACAGACCCACGTCACACTGCACGCACTCATAGCGGGTGTCCTTCCTCTGTGTCGTGAGTCTCACCTGGGAATTACTGCACATGTGACACCTGCGCTGGGGCCTAGGTCTGTTGGGCTGGGGAGGGATAGGAGTGGGGAAATGGCGGCCGGATATTCTCTGGGGAGTCTGGGTAATAGGGGCAGTGCGGGGGCGCTGTTGGGGCCTTTCAACAGCATACTTAGCAAAGATTTCTCTTGTGAGGTCCCTCACAAACCCTTGAAATGTTTTCTGAACTCCTGTGGTCATGGCGTGAAGGTGGTGGCAATTCAGAGCAGTGATATCTAGTAAGTGAAAGAACAGTTTCTTATACCACTTCATCGTTGTCCTGGCACACTCTACCGTCGATATCATGGAGTCAGACTGGTCCACGAGGCGCATGTTTATATTGTAATCCATTACACACTCAGGTTTCCAAACACGACGCCTGCTCTTGCTATGGTAATCTACAGAATCAGTACGGTGCATCAAGGGGCGGTGAACCGTGGACAAGAGGCTTACTTCTCTGTTGTGGTTCCACATTGTTGCAAGGATGTTGTTGGCTCTGAAGAAGACAACCTCACTCCTTGCAAGTTTCCGCCCTACCTTGACCATGTGACGCCGGTTCACCTTTACGGTTCCACAGACTCCCGTTTCATATGTGTGAAGATGACGAGCTAGAAGAGGGTTAGTGTACCAGTTGTCGAGGTAGAGAACGTGACCGCGATGAAGGTAGTCTTGTATCATCGTCTTTACCACTGCTCCCGAAAGTCCAATACTTCGATCTTCTATTATGTCTGTCTGTGCACCGGTGTACAAGACTATGTCTTGCACGTATCCAGTCCTACAGTCACACATAACAAAGATCTTGAACCCAAAACGGTGCCTTTTGCTGGGTATATACTGTCTGAATGAAATATTGCCTCTCCACAACACGAGACTCTCGTCTATGACGAGATCTCTATAGGGATAGAATGAGGATCGAAAGGTTTGCCTGAGGTGATCAAAGACCAACCGAATTCGCCTCATTTTGTCAGTGTTGTTTGCATTTGCAGGGTCATGAGCATCATAAAAATGGAGGCGACTTAGAATTTGTTGAAACTGATTATGGCTCATCACTTGACCAAATATGGGGGTAAACATAACAGGGTCCCTAGTCCAGTAAGCAGGAATTCTATTCTTTCTTATAATACCCATCAAAAGGACAAGGGCAAAAAATAAGAGCATTTCTGGAAGGGAGACAGGGTAATCATAGATCATAGAATGCCTACTCCTTGTTCCCAATCTTTCACTTTCTAGGCGCTGGGCGCTTGCAAACAGGTTTGTTTGATAAACGATCTGATCTACGAATGCCTCACTGAAAAACAGGTGGAAAAAATCCAACCTGGTGGAATTACTGTGAATACCTGGTGCAATGCAGCCAGATCGCCCTTGCTCAGTGAAGGGATGAATGAGGGGAGAAAAATCACTCCCATCCTCCCAATCCCATGACACAAATCCCTCGTCCCCATCACCGCCTTCGTCTGGGTGGGGAGGAGATCCTGGTTGGGGAGGTGGGGGAGAAGGAGTACGGAGGGCTTCCCCACTGTCACTCCTCTTCCCTCTGCCTTTACCCTTTCCCTTTCCCTTACCCTTAGGGCCTTGAGGAACATTAGGGGGCTGTGGGGATGAAATAGTTGAATATTGGGGAGCAGAAGACGTGCTGGGGAGTGGTTCCTCCCCACCTTCCCCCTCCATTACCACACCACGTGCTCTCTCACGTAACCTAGCTCGACCACGTGTTAGGGGATATTGGGGAGCATAAGACGTGCTTTGGAGTGGTTCCTCCCCACCTTCCCCCTCCCTCACAACCCCACGTGATAAGGAACGCACCCACACTGGCCCACGTGATCCACTCTGCCGCCTCACACTACGTAGGGAGAGCAATGACTCACTCACGCCACTCTCACTTTCCCTAATCCCAGGACTTTCCATTTCACTCCCCACTCCCTCCACTTGACTTCCTAGCTCCCCAAACAGAATGCTAGGCCCATACCTGCTCATACGACGTGGTGTGCGCTCTGGGCCACGATGTGTTATGACCTCCCGTCCATACCACGTGGCAGCACGTCCCACGGCTCCGTCCTCGTCCTCGTCCTCGACCTCGAATTCTCCTTCCAAAGCACGCTGGGGATAGGGATAGGATATAACACGTGCCTTCTTTGCCTCCTGCCCCTCTCTAGCAGCACGGTAAGTCACGTACTGCCGCTTCCTGGGTGACGGAACTTCCTCGTCACTGCTGGTGGTTTCTTCCTCCTCTGGCTGCACATAATCTTTGTCCATCTCCTCGTCATCCAGTGGGGAATCACTGTCGCCGGTAAAGGTGTCCAGGGCGAATTGAATCTCGCTCTCTGAGAGACCTCTCTTAGCCATGTCTGAGCAGAACCGTGGCTACCAGGTGAGTGGACGAGTGGCGAGCTAGCGCGGGTCGCGCGGGGTCGCCGAGTGTCCCTGCCTGGTGGCAGGTAGGGGAAGGTCAGGCGAGGGTACGTACCGCAAATCAAGCGCGAAATTTGAAAATTGTCGAAATTATGCACATTGCAATTGCACAACGTACTGGTATGTCGCCGGGACTGGCAAATGCAAATCGTTGCAACGTACCCATACGTCGTCGGGACGGGGCGGGTTAATGATTTATTTTTGTATATGGATGTTGAACATGCTTCTGCACGTCACTTAGGCAGAGTATGGCGATATTAGACTGATCTAAACAACACACAGAAATGTAGTAAGGTGTAATAAGAAAAATAAATAGCTTGGGAAGAGGTGACAGGGAGCTTCCTTGGCCGACGAGAATACGTAACTAGATCATTGGGCCTCTTTTTCGGGACAGTTCTAGTATTATATTCCAGCTAATGACAACCGGTTGTTGCCCAAAAAGGTTTACATAGAAAAATAGTGGGCATTTTTGTTCATAATGTCCCCTGGTGCAGGAAACTGATCATCCTCACCTTAACCCGTCACGTCCCGAGGTTTTCCGCACCTCCGACATCCCCCAGTCCCGAGGTATTTTCGATTTTTTTTTTTTTGGCTAAAACCTTCGCTTTTGGTGAGAAACATCGAAAATTCATAGAGAAATTGCTCACCTGAGGTTTAAAGTGCCCAATCCAGGTAGGAGTTCCTCCTTACCTGAGTGGGTTTTCTAACATGCTGGCACCAAAGAAAACGAGTTCTATGGGAGGGTAACTATTTTATCCACTCATAAACGGTATTTATTTATTTACTTGGTACGAATGTATATGTAGTATGACAGTATATTGGTTTTCAAGCAGTAATAAAGGCATTATAAGCATTGTTTCACTCACTAACTAATCACCATACCTGACCTATTTTTGCCACACTACTTGATCATTATTTCTGGCTGTTTCTTCTTCTAGTGCTATGTAAACATTGTCCTCCACATTGTCATCGATTGGGGAATCACTCTGGCCCTGAATAACTTTACTAGCCAGGTCACTGGTAACAGGTCCTTTGCCAAGACAATGTCATTAGGGGGGGAGGGGGGAGGTTATGCAGTGTAAGGCATTGTCCCTGCTTGGTATCTTGTACAGGAATAGAGGAAGGTGTCCCGTGTATACATACGAAAAATCACGCGCGAAAATTGAAAATTGTGCAAATTAGGGACCTTGCAATTGCACGACGTACTGGTACGTCGCCGGGACTGGCAAATGCAAATCGTTGCAACCTACCCAAACGTCGATGGGATGGGGCGGGTTCAACATCGGACAATTTTTTTTTTTTTTTTTTTTTTTTTATGTGTCCGACTCTGGGCATAGGCTTCACAGCCTGCTCCCGAGGCCCAGCAGTCCTCCTACATACCATACACCTCTACATGTCACCACTTCGGCGCTAACACCCACCGTCCATATTGAATACATGCTAGGGCTGTCTCATACAGGACTGGTGTATTGGTATTAGCGGGGGTATATTTACGACATGTCGGCGGGTCTTCTGGTAGATCAGTAAAGCCTGATTTAATGAAATTCAAATCCTTAAACTGTTCCCTGCCCCAGCCGGGATTCGAACCTGGGTCCGTTAGGACTGCAGGCCACCTCTCTACCGATTGAGCAATTGCTTGTATACCAGCTCCTATATAGGAGGCTTCGTGACTCCTGGGCTCATATCCTTGTCGGTTGTGGGAGCACCCTAACACCTTTTCTTGAGCAATTTATATTCATTATACCATCCTGTCACATAATGTGTTGTATAAATCTTCCTAACATCGCCATACCCAACATAACTAACGCACAAAGGGATATTGGCCAGCCATATCCAATAGTAAATCGCTGAGGGGGAGATGCTAACGAGCCTCCTTACACGGCGGGAATACTGGCCTTGTTCCTTATCAGTTTCTTCTGCATATTACACCTTAACGTCCTCTTGTGTTTTATTTGTCATTTTACCACGGACACAGTATGCATCAGTGGCATACAGAAAGATACTAAAGTGTAATGTAATACAGAGTGAATCGTCAAGGATGAGGCATTACGAAACCTCTGAGGTGACTAAGAATATGCCCGTAGGTAGTCTAGTGCGTTTCGCGATGTCCGTTCTGTGTACCGTTTTTGCACTTTTTCTCAGACAGGAAAGCCTACTTTGGGATAGGGATGTTTTCTTAGTAATAGGTTAGGTTAGTTGGTTAGTGAGTTTGGTTATTATGTTAAGGTATGTTAGGTCACGGTTGAGAGAGAAAGAGAGAGAGAGAGAATGTCCAGTGTGGGAAAATCAAACTTAGCTGGTTGTGAAGGAAGAGTATACATAGAGGAAATCTGCGTCTAGGCTCCTCACGCCTTTTGTGAACCAATAGAAGACTGGATAACATAAATAGATATATGAATTAACTACTATGGTCATTACCAAAGGATATTGATGTCATTTCTGTGACTGATCCTGTTTCTTTAACCTATCCAACTCATTCCTGGTGGCAGTAGGAATAGGTGACTTTGTTAATCATTACAGTTATTATTACATCATAATGCAGGATTAGAACTTAACCTCATTAGTCTGATAGTTCATTTTGTTTCGTTTCGTTTCTATAGGCTCCAACATGCATGCATGCGTCGATCTTGGTTACCTAATGGCGGCTTTCCATGCTGCACGATCCATTGCAGCCTCCCTGTTCAGTCCCTTAACCCTGAGGTCACAATGTGTGACCTCGTCCCATGTCTTTCTCGGTCTACCCTTCATAACCCCACCCCCAATATTAACACTTCTCACCTTCCTCACCCAATTAACATCCCCCATCACCTCCACATGTCCAAACCATCTCAATCTACCTCTCCTTATCACAACACTAGTACACTCCAGTCCCATCCTACCTCTCAACTCTTCCATCATAAACCCAGCCCCCCCCAGACCTTGCACACAGGGACGCCCTACACATCCACCTAATCACTGTCATTTCTGTACGTCTGAGCCAACGAATATCCTCCTCCTTTACTGCCCAGGTCTCACTACCATACAGCAGTACTCCCCTAACACATGCTGCATACAAAGACCCCTTAGTACGTAGGGAGAGTCGTCTCATTGTCATGAGAGGCAAGTTCCCTGAACTTCTTCCAACCACTTCTCACCCTAGCCACAGAGCTAGCTCCAGCCCCCCTTCAACACACATGTCTCCCAAATAACAAAACTCTTCCACACACTCAAGAGATTCACCACCAAGTTCAATCCTTTCATGCCTGACAATCTCCACCTGCTTTCCCCGACACTCCGTACACATAAAATCAGCATTATCTCGCAGTCTACCTCTGATAGCACTACATCTCTTGTGCATCCTTTTATCACAAACAATGCACAAGATGGAATTACTTCCCACACCCTTGTGGCAAACTGCACATGGCCACTCTGTCACGGGGTTTTTAATTTAAATGTACATTTAAATGATAATTCTCAATGATATTGAAGAGCAGGGACAATGATTGTCTTGCTAAATCAAGCAGTGATTACTTTATACCGGCTTGCTTCGCCGATTTTCTCAGAACGAGAATTTATAAACTTTCTCAACAGTCCACAGCAGAGACTAATTACTCACAAATGCTGATTATTAGTACTGTTAGCCTCTGGAGAAAGTTACTTCACCTCTGACAATAAATAACTAATACTGTTAATGATATCAGGTTCTTGCTGATGCTTAACTCCTAGAAGGCACAACGGATTTTAAGCTTAATACAACAAGACTGGCCTAAGTACCAGTTATGAATGGCAAAACGTTTATGCAAGCTAGGAGCTATAAGGGAAATAAGCTTAATTATGGAGAAATGAAACACGAGTTTACATTAAGCTCTAAGAAAAAGAACTGTTAAATTTATTGATTATAAAGAAATAAATTTAATGTTACATTTCAAAATCAAATTAAAGAGATCGCACTCACTCACTCACTCAAAGCTAAATTCTTATGCCTAGAAAAAAAAACAACATGCGGCACAGCCGGCCAGCATGTGAGGAAACAGCACACTTAACTAAACTCTTAAACCTAGGAAAATACGAAAAGGAAATACTGGTCAATGAATGTAGTGTATCACCAAAGAAGGGTGGGAGCCTGGAGAACTGTAGTCTAGTGGAGTCTGGGTGCTAGCTGACCTCTCACTCTCTCACTGCTGGAGCACAGATCCTCACTCCGTCACGGCAGACACTTGACTGCATTAACTCATGGGAAAAATGGGAGCGCTATAGCCGAATTTTTAATGGCTAGAGTGAGCGAAACGAGCCCAAAACAAATCGCTCAGCGGGAGCGCTAATGTCTTGCACAAAGACAATCACTTATGACAGTGAAAAATTGATCTGAAAATACTCCCAACCGAATGAGCGGTTAATTAAATGATAAACTGGGATTCCACTAGAGTTCGCGGTTTCCCACAAAAGCCAATGTCACTAGCTGACTTGTGACATTACGCTCCTGCAAAATTACATTTTTTCCTTATGGGAAAAAATTTGTGGATAAATATATATATATGTACACATCCTAACTCAGTCACACAAGATTCACACTGTGGTGTGTGCTATCCTGCTACAGGAGAAAATCACTATCGCCAACGAGCGTAAAAAACTCGTATTTACGTTAATAGAGGCAAGCTTGAGGGAAAAAACTCCATGACGACGGTGAAAATCCTGTACTCAGGTCAAACTGAGCGAAAGTTCACTACATTTACATTAACAACTAATTGTTATGTAGCGTAATGTATGTAATACACGGTGTAGGTGTGACAGTTGTGGTGTAACTGTACCTACTTGTAAAATCACATAATACAAATTTATAGTAATTAATGACGACGAGGCAGAAGAGAAGGGGTGGCAGCATGCGACAGGAATGGCCAGCTGATCTGCACGGCAATGCTGCACCCGCCAGCTACACTTCCAAAAGGAATTAAGGTGGAGCATCAAAACTGTTATTTCTCTCACTCTCTCTCTGCCTAGCAATCAGTACTTATGTCATTATTAACCAGGAAACATAATTCTTGAATTCACAAATTGCTTAGAACCCTTATAGTTTACTGCTTAAAGCTTATTAACTAGGAAAAAAGCCAGTTCTTGAATTACTCAAATCTCTTAGAATGGGCAGTTTACTAGTTAACCTAACGTTATTAACCAGGAAATGTGCCAGTTCTTGAATTGCTCAAATTTCTTAGAACGGGTAGTTTACTGGTTAACCTAACTCTACACTTACGACTAATACAGGAAGCTGAGAATTGCTACGCAATCTTGGGCAGGTCACGTTTTAACACCCACTGTGGGTGTGAACACTCATGTGGATAATGTGCATGCTCCGGGAATCCTCAGAGAGGCCCACAGCTCGAGACGTTCCACAAGGTAATTCATACACAGCCTCGGACTGTCTCTGCAGGGTTCTCAAACTTCCCCCTTAACCTATGGTATATAAGTATGTACAGGCCCTGGACATACTGTGTCCTGTGGGGCCAACAAGTGAGACGTCAGGTGTACACTTTTAACTGGGAACCAGGCTGGTCCTTGGATTACTCAAATCTCTGAGTCCGCCTATCTTACGGAACCCAGCATACAACAGTTGCTAGTTAGTAACCAGTTAGTAGGTGAGACATCAGGTCTACACTCACATTACCACTGCCCTGTCTCTCAATTGACTCAGAGATTACTAGTGTGGTTTCAAATGGCACAGGAAGGACATGTCCCTGAATAGTGGTGTTAGTTTGACACACACTGCAGGAACGCACAAAACTATCTATGTCTCGTCCCATCCCTGGCCAGAAAAAGTCAGCTCGGATATGGCCCTGGGTCTTCCTTTTGCCCATGTGACCTCCTGAGGCTGAACAATGACCCCATTCTAACACTGCTTGGCGGTACTTGGCAGGAACGAGAAACTGCTGTCGAACCTCGCCCTCGGGTGTTCGTGACTCACGGTAGAGCCGTCCTTGTTTACGAAGGAACTTGGCTCGACCTCCCCATGAATACTTAATCACTCTACCCTTTTGTTTCTTCCACACGACAGCAAGTGTTGGGTCAGAATGTTGTTCTTGAACAACAATTTGGCTACACATCAGATCTTGCGGTGATTCAATGGTCACTGGGGTGACACAGTCTGGAGCCTCAGCCAAAGGCTTGTGTTACTGTAGCCGAAGTCTGAGTAGCATCATGTTGGTGTCAACTATCCTTGACACTGGGAATGTTGCCTATAATAAGGTCAAATATAGGTTCTGGCATGACAACTGCGAGCGTCGTACCAGTATAAAATGGAGATGCCACTTGGATATGTGCCTCACGGAACAATCTCACTGATCCATCAATAAGGTTAGCTTGGCTCTGTCGACCTGTGTACTGCTCAGGCCGAACTAGACTCTGCTTGACAGAGCAACCTGAAGATCCATTATCTCTCAGGACCTTCACAGGAATGTCTCCCACAAACTCTGGCTGAACAAGGAAGGTACTGTCACCTGTGGGAGGGCCTGTGAAGGAAGCAGCTAGCCACTCATGAGGCTGCTGAATTGATGCGGCAAACATGGTGCCCTGAGAATTTGATACTTGAGGGGTCGTACTCACTGCCTGTGGAGATGGAACATTGGCCATCTGTGGAGGGGGGTTCACTGTCACTGTGGGACTAGTGAACTGTGGGGGAGTACCTGTACTGGTAGGGACGTGACCACCGTGCTGCTGCTGAGGAATGAAGACTGCATTTGCTTCCTGCCTCTTTTGAGCTGGTGGTGAAAAAATTTGTCCCGACGGTCGGTTGCATGGCTGATACTGCTGCTGGTTAGGGTACTTGTTGTACCTCTTCCACTCAGGTTTCTGAGTGTTTTGCCCCTGGTCCTTCCACTGCTGTTTTGGACCTTGACCATTATTCTGAGAATGGCCTTGTTGGTGGGGTTCAATTTGAGACGGTTTCCCAGATTTATCAGCTTTTCTGTTCCAGGTGTTTTGCTTACAAGTTTGATACCCGTATGCAGTGAAATATGCGTCAGCCTTTTCTACCATTTGCCTGGCATCTTTCACCTGGCAGATCTTAAGCTGTGCTATGAGCTCAGCAGGCCACGACCTCTCTAGCTGTGTACACAGCATAAGGTCATTTATCCCCTCACGGTGGAAGGAGTTTCATCTTTCTCCATCCACTCATTCAAGTAAGCAGTGAGACGGTCGAGGAACTGAACAGGTGTCTCCTTGTCTTGGAGACAAGCTCGCATGAACTGAACTTTGGCGTCATTTACTGTGAGACCATACGCCTTAATGAGTGCAGCTTTCATCATGTCATACGTGAGATTGTCTCCACAAATTCTGTGGAGAATATCGAGGGCAGGGCCCTCAAATAAACTAAGAAATTGGAGCCGCTTAGCTGCCTCATCCAGTTGATACATGTCTGCCATTTTCTCAAAACGAGCTATGTACGGCTCGATTCACTCGCCTTCCTTGTATGAAGGAAGCTTGATGCGTGGGGTCGCCATAACATGTGCAGGGAGAACGCTCGTGGAGCTTGGACCAACTGCACCAGATGTGTCTGAAGCCAAGGAATCTCGCTTGAGCTTCAGCACTTCAAGTTCATGTTTTTTGCGTGCTTCTCGCTCAGCACGTTCGTGTTCTCGTTCTCTCTCTCGTTCCTCACGCTGTTCTCGCTCGTGTTGTAAGGCGAGTTCGCGTTGTTTCTGCTCGTGTTCGCGTTGTTCTCGCTCGTATTCGCGCTGTTCTCGCTCGTGTTCGCGTTGGATTCTACGCTCGTCATCGAGCATCTTTCTCACGTTCCTGCTCGTAATTAAACCGTGAGAGGACGTAGGTTTGAATTTTTTCTGGGTCAGTGAGGCCCATATCTTTCGCTTCATTTACATAGACACTGGCTGCCATGATGCTAGCTCAATCTAAATAACTAGGTACTCAGTACTGACTGCGGCTTCGCAAACGAATGCTAATAACACAAGTAAAGAATACAGACACAAGCTAGTGGTGACCAGTCTTATCTAGTTAACTGGCAAAGAATAAAGCAAAAATGCAAATGACTGGGAAGACTCAGTAATTAACACAATGGGTACGGCGACTTCCCAGGAGCGAATAAAATCGTCTGCCGTTACCAAGAATAAAGTACTAAATAGAGTTAAGTACTCTATGGATTAATAAAGCAGAAATTCACTTGCTAAACTAACGACAGACACCAGTAAGCTTGTGCCTATAAACTTTAATGATAAATACCTAAATATGAGCGAGTGAGTATTATCTCGTGAATAGCTTTAGAGCTAGGAGTTAATATCCTGGAATGAGGTCACCAATTGTCACGGGGTTTTTAAAATAAATGCAATTATTAAGTGATAGTGTTCAATAATATTGAAGAGCAGGGACAATGATTGTCTTGCTAAATCAAGCAGTGATTACTTTATACCGGCTTGCTTCTCCGATTTTCTCAGAATGAGAATTTATAAACTTTCTCAACAGTACACAGCAGAGACTAATTACTCACAAATGCTGATTATTAGTACTGTTAGCCTCTGGAGAAAGTTACTTCACCCCTGACAATAAATAACTAATACTATTAATGATATCAGGTTGTTGCTGATGCTTAACTCCTAGAAGGCACAACGGATTTTAAGCTTAATACAACAAGACTGGCCTAAGTACCAGTTATGAATGGCCAAACGTTTATGCAAGCTAGGAGCTATAAGGGAAATAAGCTTAATTATGGAGAAATGAAACACGAATTTACATTAAGCTCTAAGAAAAAGAACTGTTAAATTTATTGATTACAAATAAATAAATTTAACGTTACATTTCAAAATCAAATTAAAGAGATCGCACTCACTCACTCACTCAAAGCTAAATTCTTACCCTTAGAAAAAAACAACAACATGTGGCGCAGCCGGTCAGCATGTGAGGAAACAGCACACTTAACTAAACTCTTAAACCTAGGAAAATACGAAAAGGAAATACTGGTCAATGAATGTGGTGTATCACCAAAGAAGGGTGGGAGCCTGTAGAACTGTAGTCTAGTGGAGTCTGGGTGCTAGCTGACCTCTCACTCTCTCACTGCTGGAGCACAGATCCTCACTCCGTCACGACAGACACTTGACTGCATTAACTCGTGGGAAAAACGGGAGCGCTATAGCCGAATTTTTAATGGCTAGAGTGAGCGAAACGCGCCCAAAACAAATCGCTCAGCGGAAGCGCTAATGTCTTGCACAAAGATGATCACTTATGACAGTGAAAAATTGATTTGATAAGACTTCCGACCGAATGAGCGGTTAACTAAATGATAAACTGGGATTCCACTAGAGTTTGCGGTTTCCCACAAAAGCCAATGTCACTAGCCGACTTGAGACACATTCGCACTCGTCTTTGACAGTACCGCCACCAACTCTAGATATCAATCACTTTTGTTTTATCTGCATTTACCCTTAAGCCCTTAAGCCCCATACCATCTCTCCACATTCTAAACCTTCCTCTGCCTCCCTTTCGTTCTCTGCAATCAACATCAAATCATCAGCATACAATATCTCCCATGGGAATCCGTTTCTAAAGTCACGTGAGAGGGCTTCAAGTACCATGATAAACAACATGGGACTCAAAACTAACCCCTGATCCACACCACCATTCACAGAAAACTCATCACTCAAATCTCCATTCACTCTTACCTGGGTGCGAGCACCCACATACATAGCCATAACCACCCTAACCAGCCACTCCTCCAAGCCAAGCTTTCTCATTGCCCACTTCACCACCTCTCTAGGGACTCTGTCAAAGGCCTTTTCCAAATCAACAAAAACAAAATACAGATCCCTTCTTCTACCAATTTATTTTTCCTGAAGCTGTTGAACAATGAATATGGCATCAGTGGTTCCCCTACCTGGCATAAACCCAAACTGCATCTCATCAATATTCACTCTTTCTCTAATCATACCTTCTAAAACTCTCTCCATTACCTTCATTATCTGATCTAAAAGCTTTATACCTCTATAGTTTCCTCTTTCCAGGACATCACCCTTCCCTTTATACACATTTACAATTACACTCTTCAGCCAATCATCTGGGACGACACACTCATAAATAATCATATTTATCAGGTCAGTGACTAACATCACCCCTATATCTCCTGAGGCCTTCAACATTTCGGCAGTTAACCCAGACACACCTGCTGCCTTCCCCACCTTCATCCTGCCTATTGCCTCACTCACAGCAGCAGCATCAATCAAAGGGCAAGGGCCAGACACTGGATTTGCTGGCTCCAAACCTTCCCTGTCCCAGACAAACTCCTCATTCAACAACCGGTTATAATGCTCTCTCCATGCATCTTTAATATCCTCACTGTTCACCACTACCCTTCCTTCATCATTCTTCACACACTGCTCACCTATAATATCCCGATATCCCTTTTCACATGACCTGCCACCTTAAATATCATAATTTTCCTTTCCCAATGACTTAGGTTATCAAGAAAAAGTCTCTGTGACTCAGACTTCGCCCTGTATATCTTTCTTCTAGCCCTATGCTTGCCAGACAAGTATTCCTCCTTGCTACCATCCTTCTTCCATTCCCGGAAATGCCTTCTTTTCTCCATAATCCCGCCCCATCCCGACGTTTATCATGGTCCTTGAAGCCCTTTCACGTGACTTTAGAAACGGACTCCCGTGGGAATTGTTGTATATTGATGATTTGGTGTTGATTGCAGAGAACAAAAGAGAGGCGGAGGAAAGGTTTAAGAAGTGGAAAGATGGTATGGGGTACAAGGGTTTAACCCGCCCCATCCTGACGCTTTCTGGGCAGTGGTACGCCCAAGCCCCGACATTTTTGGACCTTTTTTTTTTTTTTGGCTCAAACATCCGCTTTGGGTGAGAAATATAAAAAATTCATAGAGAAATCGCTCACCTGAGGTTTAAAATACTCGATTCAGATACAGGTACCTCCTTACCTGACTGGGTTTTCTAACAGGCTGGCACAAAAGCAAACGAGTTCTATGGGAGGGTAACTATTTTATCCACTCGTAAACAGTATTTATTTACTTGGTACGAATTTATATGTAGTACAAGAGTATATTGGTTTTCAAACAGTAATATAGGCATTATAAGCACTGTTTCACTCACTAACTCATCACCATTCATGACCTTTTTTTCCCTCATTACCTGATCATCATTTCTGACTGTTTCTTCCTCTAATGCTATGTAAACTTTGTCCTCCACATTGTCATCGATTGGGGAATCACTCTGGCCCTGAATGTCTTTATTGGCCAGGTCACTGGTAACAGGTGAATCGCCAAGACAATGGCGTGCAGGGGGGGGGGAGAGGTTATGCGGTGTAAGGCATTGTCCCTGCTTGGCATCTTGTAGAGGAATAGAGGAAGGTGTCCCGTGTATACATGCCAAAAATCACTCGCGAAATCACTCGCGAAAATTGAAAATTGTGCAAATTAGGGACCTTGCAATGTTGCCGCGTTAATTTACGTCTCCAGGATATGAGTGCACATCATGTGAGGACGTGAATTCACGTCTCCAGGACGTGGTGGGTTAACTGCGGCTTCTGCACCCTCATCCAACCACCAAGTAGCTTTATGTCTTGGTGGTCCTCTTGTCCAACCGCATGTTACATCAGTAACTCTCATGAGATTGTTCTTGAGGGGTCTGTACTGTTCATTAACGCCCCTGTCTACAGCTCCCTGTTCAGCCACCACTCTCCCCATCTTGCTATAGAAGGCATCCCTTACTACTTGGTTTTTCAGCTTCCACATTTTCCTCCTAGGTACATAAGTCCTCTTTTTCATCACTTGTTCTTTAAGCACCATATCACAAGTCAATAGTTTGTGCTGCTGCACACATTCCTCACTTCCTATAGCTTTAACATCCCTCACTAGCCTCCTCTCAGCCCTCCTAACCAGAAAATAATCTGTCTGACTGCTATTTCCCCTAGACTCATACGTAATTAACCTACTCTCTCTTTTTCTCTAAAATATGTGTTGCACACAATCATGTCCTTTGCCTCCCCAAACTCGAGTATCCTTTCCCCTTCCGCATTCCTTATACGATACGCACATCCCCCATGTACTCTTTCATAACCTTGTGCTGCTTCACCTACATGATCATTTCAGTCCCCCCCCCAAAAAACACTATCTCATCATCCCACATACCACCTACTACACATATTAAATCATCCCAAAATCTTTCTTTCTCAGCTTCATCCAGTCGTGCCTGAGGAGCATATGCCGATATAATTGCAGCTATCTTTCTACAGAATAGAACTTTCACTACCAATATCCTGTCGCTTACTCCTATAACATTCATTCCACCCATTTCTCCGCAACCATCACACCAACACCCCCATATCCGTCTGTCCCCTCCTGCCAAAACAACTTATAGTACCGTAACAGTCCTTCCCAACTATCTTTCTGGCTGAACCACCCCTGTACAGGACGTCCTGCAAACACGCCACATCCACCCACCTCCTACTGAATGCCTCAACGACTTACCCCGCTCTTCCCCTCAAACTTCCCACATTCCATGAACCCACCCTCATCCCCCTGGGTGATTTACTGTCCTCAGGCTTGCTTTGAAACATATTCTTGTGTTCTGTCATAGTCTGTATTAATAAGGGGGGCCAGACATACCACAAGCCCCACTCACTGCACGGTCCCAGGTCCAGGCAATGGATCTGGGACTCCTAGCCCACCAGCTTACCAGTGGCTGTGGTAGTGGCCTCTGGGCATGCTGCCAGGACAGCTGCAGGGACACCCTCCAAGCGCTCCTTTGTGCTGCAACTATCCCGTTATTATACACCTACTGATAGGGCAGCCTTCTGAGGCGCTACTCCCAGGTTCAGGCCCCTCTCTATTGGGCGACAGCTGGAGCCTAGGAACCTCAATGTCCTGTACCCTCTAGCACATGCTCGAGCCCCATCTCGCTCTGGACCCATGATCTATGCCGGCGGAACCCCCGTCACGCCTCTCACCAGAAGTTCGCCACTAGGTAGCGGGGGCAAAGTTTTCTGGCCGCATGCCCTTGCTGGCGCCAACACCTGTAACGTAGTGGGACACGTTGTGTGAAATGTAAAGTGCATGTAGTGCAGTGCATAAGATAGCTGAAGGAAATGTTTCGGAGAGTATGCTGGTCTACTCTCCATGTTACTGTCACTCTGAAAAGGTCAGCAAAGGGGCTGGTTAGATAGCTAGTGAAACAGGAGTTCCAGCTTTCCCTATCACCAGCATTCCCATTCCTCTCGGGAGTACCACCCTGTTCGGCTCGTGCTACAGCCTCATCTCATGTCAGATCACTTGCTAAAACCGCGTCAAAGAAACTAGGATTTTTGTACATAGTCCTTCGTTTTTCCTTCTTCCATTCATTAATTATTAAAAAAATAAGTTCGCCATAATCTATTAAAGTCATGTGCGCTCTCAGCTTGAATACTGCTCATCCTTGTGGAATGGATGTGGAGAAGTTCCATTAAAACAACTAAGAGAAATTCAGAACAAATCTGGTAGAAATATTAATATCCTGCTATTACTAATAAATGATATCTCCTTTAAGTAATAAGGAATGTTGCCTCCCTTGCATTATTTTACAGATATTTTTATTGCTAATGCTCAGACAAAGTTGCATCAGTTGTGCCACCTCTCCATGCCTTCCCTCGTGCTACACGGGCATCTGATAGCACTTATGACTGTAATGTCACTTAGCAATATTGCAGAACTTCTGCCTATCAGAATTCTTTCACTTCGAGAACTGCATCTCTCTGAAACTCACTTCCCCACATTTGTTTCCCCCCAAACTTCAACCTACAGCTGTTGAAGTCAAACTATTACAGATATTTTATGAAAAGAGGATACCAGTACTCCGGTGTATGGATTAGTTTATTTATTCATTTGTTTTCCTTCCTCTGTTCTGTTAATATATATATATATATATATATATATATATATATATATATATATATATATATATATATATATATATATATATATATATATATATATATATCTTAATTTGAGAGAGAGAGAGAGAGAGAGAGAGTGAGACAGACAGACAGACAGACAGACAGAAACAGAGAGAGAGAGTCAGGGATACCGACGCCCAGATCCCCGAAAGGGTGGCCACAGACAAAACGCCTCCAAGTAGCTGTCACCCACCATTTAACAGACTACCCCCCTCTCTCATATTCCTCTCAACTTCAACCTCCAACTTATCCTCGTTCTCCCCCTCCCTCTCCCTCCCTTCCCTTCACTTACATACATCCTCCTAGCCAGTCTCTCACCCTGCATTCTCTCCACATGTCCAAACCACCTCACTGTATTTCTCCTAATTTTCTCAGTGACATCCACATCCACCTCACAACGTTCTTTCACTTCTTCATACGTCAGCTTGTCCCTCCATGTCTCTCCACATACTTCTATCAAGTAATTCATATATATATATATATATATATATATATATATATATATATATATATATATATATATATATATATATATATATTATATCATCTCGTCTCATCTCATCAGCCGCTTGAGTGTCCACTGCAGGACTTGTCTATCCCTACCGAAATGAGGATGATACAGCCATTAGTCCAAGTTTCTTTGAGGCGGGTTTAGCAAGTGATCTAACATGAGAGGTCCAGCTGAGGGCACTGTTAAGTGAGACGCCGAGAATTTCGATACTTTTGAAGATGGGAATATTAGTAGTACTGAAGGTAATACATTAATCTGGCAATATCTGTCTATTAGTAAATTGTATATATATTTAGTTTTACTAGCATTAAATGAGACAAGGTTGTTTTATCTCCATTCGCTGATCGTAGATAGGTCTTGAGAAGAAGAGATATTAGACTTTGTAAATGGGTGTCTGAATGTGAATGAACTATGTAGTGTTGAGTCATCTGCATATGAGTGGATGGGACTGTGGATGACAGATAAGAGATCATTAATATGAACCAAGAACAGGGTGAAGTGCTTGAAAGGGTACAGCAGGGAAGAAAGGTTGCTGGTTCTTTGAATGCAGTGATAAGAAACAGGGAAGTGAGCATGGAAGTGAAAAAGTTACTACATGACAGTATTGTGATACCAACTCTAACGTACGGAAGTGAAGCTTGGACGTTGTTGGAAGGACATAGGTCAAGAGTGAGAGCAGTGGAAATGAGTTATTTAAGAGGAGCCTGTGGAGTCACATGGAGAGACAGGCTGACGAATGAGGATATAAAGGAGTGTTGTGGTGTGGATGTGGATGTGATAGAAAGCGTTATGAGGAACACACTGAGGTGGTTTGGCCATGTGGAGAGGATGGATGGTGAAAGACTGACGAAGAGAGTGTATGTGAGTGAGGTGGAGGGAGGAAGAGGGAGGGGGAGGCCGAGGATGAGTTGGAGGGATGGGGTGGAGAGGTATATGAGAGAGGGGGGTGTGAGTTGGGAGCAGGGCAGTGAAATGGCGGGGGACAGGGCGACTTGGAGGCGATTTGTTTGTGGCCACCCCAAACGGGATTGAGGCGTCTGGCAATAGATAGATAGAGAGAAGAACAGGGTTGGTGCCAGAACTGATCCCTGGGGCACGCCGGGGTTAATTGAGTGGAAATTGGATATTAGATCATCTACTTTTACTCTTATTTTCCTATCACTGAGATATGAGGAAATATATATATATATATATATATATATATATATATATATATATATATATATATATATATATATATACATACAGTATATATATTTGATATAAATAGGTGGGTGGATAAATAGATAGGTAGAGATAGGTATATATACTCATTTTTACACACACAGACCAATATATATGCTAAACCAAATAAAGCTGCTATTGTGTATTACATTACAGCCACACATATGTGGAACGCTCAGCAACGAAATATCATTTGATATTATTTTTAAAAATTGAAACTCCGATAATACTTCAGCAAATATGGTCAGATATACTTCCCATAGGTCACAAAGTACTTGGATGTGTTTATGTGTGATACTAATAATAGTTTTTATATCGATTACCCACTGCATACAATAGCATAAAATACACAGCACCTTCATCTAATGTCCTAACCCAGCGGTTGGCAGGCCTTTTTTTTTTTTTTTTTTTTTTCAATCGCACGTCCCTCCGCCATGCATGACATATCCACTTGCAACCCGCCCCCCAACTGTGGTCATCGTATCCACCTCACCAATTCTGCCATCATCTGACTCTTTCATATGTATTCTTATTTTTAATGTTGCAGGTTCAAATGGACGTTAACACAGTTGCATACAAGCTGCGTAGCCCTTCTTCTGCAGTTCACAGTCTCATTGTTCAAGGAATAGGGAGGGACGTCTATATTTTAACTGGTATTCGGTTTGCCTTGTAATGTAAGATTTACTGATATCTTTAATTTTCTCTCTAAACGACCACACTAGGAGAGAAAGGGAAGAAGGCGACCAGGTGAAAGGCAAGAAAAGAAACTAACTTATTACCTGGATATAAACAAAAATGTGCTCTGAGGGCTTAAAAACAAAATATATAAATATAAAATACGCACACACACACACACACACACACACACACACACACACACACAGATACTTGTTCAAGCCACAACACTATTTTTTCATCAGAGTCATTACACTCGCCTTCAAAACTGCTCACGTCCTCCTATGGAAGCATGCTCCCTAATTTCAGAACCACTGTCCTAATCTAATGGTGTGAAAAGGCTGACCATGGTTGGTGCTGAGAGCACCGACACTCCACTAAGCATCACTGAGGCAGGAGTGAAGCGTTGACCTAAAAGGACAGACCACTTTATCTTTACCCCGACCATCTCCAGGTCCCTGTGGCTCTTACTACTACAGCTTGTTTTCTGCGCATCTCTTAGGAGAGAACTCGCCTCCTCCACACATGCAGAATGTCCCAGCTCAAGCTTCAATCCGGAACACATGACTGGGAGTCCAGTGCCCTGTAAATAACATTACCATGTGTGTGTGTGTGTGTGTGTGTGTGTGTGTGTGTGTGTGTGTGTGTGTGTGTGTGTGTGTGTGTGTGTGTGTGTGTGTGTGTGTGTGTGTGTGTGTGTGTGTGTGTGTGTGTGTGTGGAGTGGGTATGGGTACTGTATGTTGGACTGAAGCACCGAAAAGAACCAAAAAGCGTTTGGGCATGTTTACTAATCAATAGCAGATATTTGGATCTCTCTGTCTCTTTCTCTCCCTCTCTCTCTCGAGAGAGAGAGAGGGAGAGAGAGAGACTGACTGGTTGCTTGGAAAGTGCAGGCGAATAAGGAATATTAACACCAGGGCTCGTAAGAACATCTTTAATGGTGATGTTTCGTAATATCTCATTGCATCATCAGACCTAAAAATAATATATTTTAGCTATGGTAAAAATATTAACATCTTTGATCAAACTTTGTGTCGAAAATAACTAAAAAATATTCTAAGACAAATGGATATCCTATCTAAGTCATAATGAAATAATAAAAACATATTCATACACTAAAATGCTCAAATCAGTTGAGTGAAGGCAAAGAACATTCAGGTAAATTTCCAAGATAAGAATACATTCAAACCCTTAACCCAAGGTGTCCCGTCGATGTATGACTACGTTGCAACATTATGTAACTGCCAGTCTCATCGACGTACTGGTACATTGCGCAATTGCATGGTTAATTTTTTGCACAATTTTCAAATCTCATGCTTGATTTTGGGTATGTTGGGTCGCGCAACCTTCCCCTACCTGCCACCAGACAGGGACACTTGGTGACCCAACCTCGGCTTGGTCACTCACCTGTTAGCAGTGACCTAGGTCAGACATGGCGCACAAAGGTCTCTTGGAGGAGGAAATTCAAGCCGCCCTGGACGCCTTCACAGGCAACAGTGATTCGCCTCTTGATGACAAGGTGGTGGACAAGGATTATGTCCAAGCAGAGGAGGAGGAAACTAAGAGCAGTGATGATGAGGTCCCATCCCCCAGGAAGCGGCGCTACGTGACCTATCGTGCTGCTAGAGAGGGCCAGCCTGCACCAAAACATCATGCAACAACCTCTTGGTAGCCCCTATGTGATGTGGAGCCCGAATTCGAGGACGAGGACGATGAGGAGGATGGAGCCGTGGAACATGCTGCCTCGTGGTATGGCTGCGAGATTATCACGCATCGTGGCCCCGAGAGCACAGCACGTCGTACTAGCAGGTATGGGCCTGGTGTTTTGTTTGGGGAGGGCGGAAGTGATATGGAGGGAGTGGGGAGTGAAATGGAAAGTTTAGGAGTGAGCACTGAAAGTGAGAGTGGCGGGAGTGAGTCATCGCTCTCCCGTGGTGGTGTGAGGCGGCGGGCCGTATCACATGGGTCAGTGTGGGTGCGTGGTGAATCACGTGGTGTGGTGGTGGCGCGGGGAGGTGAGGAGGAGCCACTCCCCAGCATGTCTTATGCTTCCCAGTATTCTCGGACTTCCTCCCCACAGCCCCCTGATGTTCCCCAAGGCCGTAAGGGTAAGGGAAAGGGGAAGGGTAAAGGCCGAGGGAAGAGGAGTGCGAGTTGGGAAGCCCTCCACACTGCTCGTCCCCAACCTCCCCCACCGGCATCTCCTCCCCACCCCGACGAAGGCGACGATGGGGACGATGGGGGCGAGGGTTATATGAGTTGGAATTGGCAAGATGGCAGTGATTTTTCTCCCATCATTCACCCCTTCACTGAGCAGAGGTGCGCTGGCTGCATGGCTCCAGGAATTCACCGTTGTTCCACCAGGCTGGATTTTTTTCCACCTGCTCTTCAGTGAGGGTTTTGTGGAGCAGATAGTAGAACAAACCAACCGTTTTGCTAGCAGCCAGTGCCGTGAGAGTGAAAGACTGGGCACAAGGAGCAGGCATTCCATCATTTATGATTACCCTGTCTCCCTTGCAGAAATGTTTTTATTTTTTGCCTTGGTACTTTTGATGGGTATTGTACGTAAAAACAGAATTCCAGCATACTGGACAAGGGACCCTATCATGCAGACACCAATATTTGGCAAAATCATGAGCCGTAATCGGTTTCAGCAAATTCTAAGCTCCCTCCACTTTTACGATGCTGATGATCCTGCCAGTGCAAATGACACTGAAAAGATGAGGCGAATTAGGTTGGTTTTTTATCACCTATGGCAAACATTCCATTCCTCATTGTATCCCTATACAGACCTTCTCATTGACGAGAGTCCCCTGTTGTTGAGAGGCAATATTTCCTTTCGGCAATATATATCCAGCAAAAGGCACCTTTTTGAGTTCAAGATCTTTGTTATGTGTGACTGTAGGACTGGTTATGTGCAAGACATAGTATTGTACACTGGTGCACAGACAGACATAATAGAAGATCGGAGTATTGGACTCTCTGGAGTAGTGGTAAAGACAATGATTGAAGACTGCCTTCATCGTGGTCACGTCCTTTACGTGGATAACCGGTACACTAGCCCTCTTCTCACTCGTTATCTACACCTGCATGACACGGGACTCTGTGGTACCATCAAGGTGAACCTGCGTCACATGCTCAAGGTGGGGCGGAAACTAGAAAAAATGAGGTGGTCTTCTTCCAGGCTAACAATATCCTAGCTACAGTGTGGAACCACAACAAAGAAGTTAGCCTCTTGTCCACAGTTCACCGCCCATTGATGCACCGTACTGAGTCCATGGATTACCGCAGCGAGAGCAGGCATCACATCTGGAAACCTGAGTGTGTGCTTGAGTATAACATCAACATGTGCCTGGTGGACCAGTCAGACTTCATGATATCCACTGTCGAGTGTGCCGGGACCACGATGAAGTGGTACAAGAAGCTCTTCTTTCACCTACTAGATAAAGGCTAACTGCTCTCAATTGCCAACACCTGCACGCCATGACAACAGGAATGCAGGAAACCTTTGAACGGTTTGTGAGGGAGCTTACAGGTAAGATTTTTGCCAGGTATGAGGTCGAGAGGCCCCAACAATGCACACACACTGCCCCTACCGCCCAAACTCCCCTGAGAATATCCACCCGCCATTTCCCCACTCCTATACCTCCCCAGCCAAATAAACCTAGGCCCCAACGCAGGTGTTATGTGTGTAGTAATTCCCGTGTGAGACCCACCACTCAGAGGAAAGACAGCCGCTATGAGTGCGTTGAGTGTGACATGGGTCTCTGCATTCACCCTTGTTCCAGTATCACACCTTGATGCAGTTATGATATGGTGTGAATGCGATATGATGCTCATACTCAGGAAGAAATGCGACATACAGACGCTCAGTGTAATTATAAGCCCATAAATATGTAAATAGTAGTATAAAAGTGGACACGGGTGTAATGTAAGTGGAAAATTATGTAAGTGCATAAATATATTCTAAGTCTAAACATTCCTAGCAAGTGTATATAGATTCAATATTCTGACACTCAGTGGAATAAATAAGGCCCGTAAATATGTAAATAGTAGTATAAAAGTGTAAATGGGTGTAATGTAAGTGGAAAATTATGTAAGTGCATAAATATATTCTAAGTCGAAACATTCCTAGCAAGTGTATAGAGATGCAATATTCTGATGCTCTGTGGAATAAATAAGGCCCGTAAATATGTAAATAGTTGTATGAAGTGGAAATGGGTGTAATGTAAGTCGGGAAGTATATTGGGAGTGAAGAAATAAAGCATAGGTTGAAACACGAGTGGTAGCGATTGTGCTTGCTACGTGAATATGCACTAGCATTTCACTAAATACCCTCATAAGGAATGTAAATAAGTGAAAACATTTACACTGATTGAAGAAAGTTTCAATGTCATAAAAACAATACTATGAAAGTAAAAAAAAAAATAATGTATGTTGAGGGAAGTATCATAGTGGGTGCGCTGAATAAGCAGATGTGTGCAGTAGTTATGCTAAATATCATCGTATTGAATGAAAACAACTGAAAACATTTACATACAGTCAAATATGGTAAAATGTCATTGAAACAGTATTATGCAAGTAAATAAAATTATATGTTTACTGAAACAAGAAACTTAGCAACTAGCGTGTGACCAATATGACCAAACTCGCTATGCTCGTGCACTGGAACAATGCTTATTTTTCCAGTATATATCATTGAAAACCATTATATTGTTGTTGTGATTGTTTATTAGTTCAAAATCAATAAATGTAGATGTGTTCTTTGTTGTTTCTCCCAAAATTACCTACCATAGAAAACGTGAGAGCCTCACACGTCAGTGACATAATACGATACCTGACACAGGGTGCCTCACCTGTTCTGACCACTTATGGACCCCGGTAAGCCTTTTCTTGGTGATTTTCCTTTGTTTCTCAACAAAAGCCGAGGTTTTAGCCAAAAGAATTTTTTCCCAAAATAGCTCGGGATTGGAGGGTATCAGAGGTGGGAAATCGGTCGGGACGTGACGGGTTAGAACACAGAAGCTGAACAGAAGAATTATTGTCACTGATATTGGGTTTGTAGAGGTGTCTCCACGATGGAGAGGACAGAGCTGTACTGGCTTCTAGCAAGGACTGTGAAAGAGGTTCGGTTGACAGGTGTTCGTGTGTGTGTGAGTGTTGTCTGATGACATTAAAAGGTGGTTTTGTGATTGGTCTACCTGTTCCATCTGATGTACAGTCAACAAGAGTTCCACCTGGATCACCTACTCATGGGATATGGTTAATGTGGCAACAGCACGTGTGTGTGTGTTCCTATGTACAGTTACCTCCACTTCTAACGAGTACAGCGGGTGGTGTGTGTGGTGAAATGTGGCACCACTGTGTTTATTTACGTCGTAGTAATAGTAAGTGAATGGGCAGATCTGGCAGAGCTTCCCCTCCGCTACAGTATCCAGTCCCCACAGAAAAATGTTCTATGTAGTCATACTCTGCAAATACAAGTGTCTGCCACGTATCTGTAGTGGAAGGTAGGGAGACGAACAAATAGCAATGCCATTGGCTCCCATTGTTTCTCTGACAGATGACTCTTAGGTGAGGTGGAACAGAGGGGAGGGGGGACAGGTGGTGGGGGCGCATGTATCGAAACTGTCGTGTATCGTTTAGAATGATGAAGGGTGTGAATATATAGATGTTCTGAGGTGATCTGTAACTCCGTATGCAATAATGTGTACTGGATGAATGTTCGAGTCTTAATGTTCTTCATACAATGTGGTGAACAACTGTAGTGGAGCATGAATGTTAGGTGTGATGTCCGGTGTCTCGAAACGTGGTTCACCTGAGTCTAGTAAGTTTGTGACTCAACTGCTGTAACATTTTTATGGCTGAACCAGGGTGACCATAAATGATTTATGACTATGCATGTGACACAACGGTCATGCTATGTTGTGCATCATCCAGTGTGTGTGTGTTTTTTTTAGGGGGGGGGGGCAGAAACAATCATTACATTCGCAAACCACGGTATAAGTAGATGTCCTGTTGCATAGGAGTATAGCTACTTTGAGTGCTGGACACCTGTTGGCTTGTTGTGCGACAATGTTGTGCAGTCATCATACTGATGAATCACGCGGAGGTAATGAGATACTGTATTTGCATAATGAATGCGTATCTTGTATTATAATAATTGAAATAACGGTGTTATTGGTGTCCAGTCCACAAATGATGTCGCTTTCTTCGAGGTCCTATTTCAACACCCACAAACACTGATCATAGTATATTATATTCTCTTTAAAACATTCGTACATTAGTTTTCATACAAGCATTACATATTCAGGCTCCCTTTAGCTCCAGACGCATTATACTACTTAACTGTGTGTCTACACTCACACACTGTTCATCTAGAGGGAGCAATATTTCCTTTCCCATGCATGTCTGTCCGTTGTCTGCCGAGATAACACAAGGTATTATATCGATGGCGTGGTGCTGCTAGGAGAGTGTAAAACTGAGTATTGGCTGTGTGTGTTTACAGGGAGTTTGGTATAATACACTTCACCGACTTATTCACATTCCTGCCAAGATAGCAGCCAAAGTCGCGGTTTGGTGACCATACTGACTGACCATTGAAAACACTTTCACCTCCCAGCAGTCTGAATGAGGTCCTGTTTTCAACCACTAGAAACATTAAGTAATACAGTGAACAATGCAGTTTTTATGTGTAAAGTAAGGAGTGTTTCAGGCACCATGTCATCATACAGGCTTATACAGTATAAGACAGCCAAGGATAAGCTTGACTTACGGTAGGCTAAGTGTTGAGTGCTGCTGAAGCATCCAAGTAAACGTAAGCAACACTGGTGCACCAGCACCTGGATGGTAAAACCCAACCACCCCACTTTAGGCAAAATATCCCCGGGTTCTGAAGCTACCCCATGTCGTCCAGTAGATTTATACGAAGTCATTGATAAGGCTGCAATCTCGTTGTAGGGATGCGATATGATAAGGAAGTCAGTATCAGGTCTTGTTACCCATTAGGCTATACGAGGAAGGGCCTGAATATTGTAAGAGAGAGAGAGAGAGAGAGAGAGAGAGAGAGAGTCTCTCTCTCTCTCTCTGTTTCGGGACAGTTTGAACTTTTTAAGCCACAGGGGTTAATAGACAGAGAAAAATTTAGGAAGCCCTTTATTATAAAGCATATTTGTTATGTACTCTAATTCCTTATGAAGCTGAAAATAATCTGAACAAATATGGTATGCTCGGTTAGTCAGAGCTGTTACCAAATTATGTTTATAATTAATTGGAATGAATAAGATGAATTTCGTGCATAATCCTGTGAATGTTGGTTTCCGGTAGACATTGGTAGTGAAAGTGGTACCTGTTCTGGTGATATCTATATCTAAAAATGGAGGTTTATTATCCTTTTTTGTCTCAGCTGTGAATTCTATGTTTGAATGTCTCTAGTTAAGGTAGTTTTAAAATCGTGGTATGTGATCCGGAGATTGAAAAAGTAAAAAGGTGTCATCAGTATACCTCCGATAAAACAATAGCTTAAAATCCTCTGGGCAATCTTTAATCCAGTTCTGCTCATGAAAGCTTAACTAAATGTTACTTAGTGTTGGGGCAAGGGAGTTTAACACTGCTATCCCATCTACCTGTCTGTAGGCTTGCTCACAGATTAAAAATATGCAGTCTCAACAGCTAAATTCAGTAATTTACGCTTTTTTTTTTTTTCAATACTGAGCCGGAAACTGTCCTCCGACTTAAAAAGTTCTCTGATGCAAATAACAATAGTCTCATTTATCGGGTTATTGGTAAATAGAGATTTAATATCAAAACTGGCCATAACACAACTGTCGATGTTTAACGCTGTTATTTCCCTAACGAAAGAAAAGGTGTCCCTGCAAGTGTACTGGTTATTGGAAATGGGTCTGAAAACTGGTACCAAATATTAGCAATGTTCCAATTATAGGTTCCTATGGCAGATATGACTGGTCTTAGAGGACATCCTACCTTGTGGACTTTGGGGAGCCCATACATTATGCCTGGCTTTGAACCACTCGATCGTAGGTGTGAGTATACTTCGTTACATAAAATCTCTTCTTCCACCATCTTTGTGAGTAATCTGTTAACCTTGTCCTCTGACTTTAGTATTAATGTAAATATGTCATCATTTGCTCTAGTAAATGTAGTTGCATCCTGTCCAAAATAACTAACCATTCCCTTTATCCGGTTTAACAGTTACAGTATTAATGAAAAATCAAGACTGAGATTTTTTAAGGCTAAGTATTCATCTTTACTGAGGCTGTCAAATTTGCAATGTGAACCTAGTGAATAAAATTACTCAAATGCTAAGTGGCGGATGGAGTTTTTAAAATAGTTCGTCCCCCTCTTCACTGGGTATGAAAGTTTCTCATGTAATTTTTCAAACTCACGGAAATGGTTCACAAATTTTGGTTTACTTGGAGTAATAGAAAATTTAGGTCCATTAGACTGAGCAGACTTCAACTGGGGAAAGAACTCTACTTGAGAAATTAATGATTACATTGTCTAGAGGCAGATTGACACGAAAATTATAACCTAGTTTAGTTAACTTAGATATCTGAACAAACTCCACCTTTGATATCGCTGTGTAATTTCGTTTGGTAGCTAGACACTTCAGGTGGTTAAAGTTAATCCATGAAACCTTTGATTTAAGTTTATCCCATAAATCATTAACTTTTCTGTTGGTCTGTTTCAAATGTTTCTCATTGTTCCTAACTTCGGTACGCAAAAAGAACTTCTGACATTTTCTGTATGATCTTGAGTGTTGTAAGCGATGGTTAGAGAGCTTAAAACTTTGAAATTTCGGCACTAGATTTTGTTCTCAACAACACTTCAGAAAACAGAGATCACATTGTCGTTTCCGATGCTTGAAGTCAAGGTGGTCAACTTCTCTGAACAGGGTAAGCTTTCCAAGCAACCAGTCACTCACCATTGTAATTACATACCGTTATGGACGACCAGTGCATACCCTGTTCAGAAATATAAAGAGGTAAACATAGTTTTCACCTGAGAAACAAGGTATGCAAGCTTCTCAGCAACACATTTCCACAAATAGATTTCAGTCATTTTTAGTACAAGAAATACAGGCACCCTCTTCATAATCAAAGACAAGGTACCCATACAACCTAGAGTCCTCTGTTGTTCACAGATATACGTGTGATAGCTACCAGGTGTCATATAGCGGAATGACAGAGAGACATCTAAAAACACGCATACATGAACATGAACACTTATGTACATCAGTTTGAACAGGCAGACCAATCACTAAACCACCTTTTAGTGCAACCAGACAACACACACACACACACACACACACACACACAGAAGAAGAGAAGAACACTTTTTTTTACAAAGTAATATGATTGCAGGTACGAAAGTGGTACATAAACAGGAGGGAATAAAAAAGAGGAAGGTAGTAGAACCATGTCATGGCAAGTATATAAACAAGATGATAAAGTTGATGTACTCAAATGTAGATGGAATGGTATCTAAATTATTAGAGATGAATGGTTATGTCAGAGAAAATGACATAACAAAATTAACACCAAGGATATCAAATGACATGCTAAACTTAGAGGAATATAATATATGGAGAAGATATAGAAACTTAAAAAAAGGAGGAGGAATTATAATATTAACCAAGAAAAATCTAAAAGTCAATGAAATAAAACTAGATATACCTTCACAAGTAGAACTGATTGCAGTAGAGATCAACACATCAGAAGGGAAAGTAATTGTAGCCAATCTGTACATGCCACTCAAATCATATACATGGGAAAGATACGAATATGAGGACCTAGCTGAGAGTACAATTCAGAGTTTAAGATCATTACTACATAAAATGGAAGAGAAATTGGAAAGAATTATACTAACTGGAGATTTTAATACAAATATAAATTGGAATACTCTAGATATAATTAGCCAAGAAAGCTGTTGGGACCAAAAGCTCCTGGATCTCGTGCAGGAGTTTTTCCTAACGCAACATGTGAGGGAAACCACCAGAAAAAGGGGACTCAATATACCTTCAATGCTAGATCTCATATTTACTAGGCAAGAAAATGATATTGACAGTTTAATATATCACCCTCCACTCGGCAAAAGCGACCATGCGGTACTAAATTGCAAACTTCAGGATAGCATATGACATAGTTAACAGCAATGAAAGTTACAAAAAGAGTCTAAACTATAAAAAGTGAAATTATCATGACCTAAAGAATGATTTCTTAGAAGTTGATTGGGAAAATGAGCTTAGAGGACAAGATTTAAATGCTGTATATAAAAAATTTTATGAATTTTTTGAAATAGGAGTCCAGAAGTACATCCCACAGCACAAAGAAGCAGATAAGAAAATGCAGAAATGGTTCAATATAGAATGTAATAAATCAAAAGAAAGAAGAGATTTGTTGTGGAATAGATACAGAAGGCACAATAGTGAAAGGGCATATAATAATTACAAACAGGCAAGAAATGATTATACAAGAATTAGGAGGGAAGCCCAGAAACAGTTTGAGGAGGATATCATAAATAAAAGTAGTGATCAACTGAAACTATTTTACAGCTACATCAGAAGCAAAACCAATGTAAAAGATATAATTCAATCAATTACGGAAGAGGGAATCACCTATACACAAGAGAAAGATATTTGTGAAGTACTAAATAAGAATTTCCAATCGGTTTTTACAGAAGAAAAAAATTTTGAGAGGGACTATGTGGAACATGCATGCCCACATATACTACCAGATATACAAATATCAGAAAAAGTAATACAGGAGGAGTTAAGTAAATTAGACAGAGGAAAAGCAAATGGTCATGATGAAATTTCATGTTGGGTGCTACGAGAATGTGCAAAGGAGTTAAGTAAACCATTATTTTTAATTTTCAAGAAATCCTTAAGTCAAGGTAAACTACCTGATATTTGGAAGAAAGCAAATATTGTCCCCATATTCACGAAAGGGAATAGACAAAATCCACTCAACTACCGACCAGTATCACTGACCAGTGTTGTAAGCAAGGTATTAGAAAAGCTTATAAGAAAAGCTTGGGTAAATCATCTAGAAGAAAACAATATGATAACAGAAAGACAGTTTGGTTTCAGAAAAGGAAAATCATGTGTTACTAATCCGTTGAGCTACTATGACAGAGTAACAGACATAATACAGGAAAGAGAAGGATGGGTGGACAGTATCTATTTAGATTTCAAGAAAGCATTTGACACAGTACCACACCAAAGACTTTTATGGAAACTGTACCATCAAGGAGGAATTCGAGGCAAACTGTTTTGTTGGATGAAAGATTTTCTCATGAAAAGAGAAATGAGAACAGTACTAAGGGGAAACTACTCATCATGGAAAGATGTGACTAGCGGAGTACCACAGGGCTCAGTGCCGGCACCAATCATGTTTTTAGTGTATATAAATGACATAGACAGTAATACTGGAAATGAAAGCTATCTAAATATGTTTGCAGATGATGCAAAAATACAAAGGAGAATTAGTAACACAGACTCTTGTAAAGAGCTACAAGAAGAATTAAATAAACTTCATGAATGGAGTAATACATGGCAAATGGAATTCAATGTGGACAAGTGGCATGTAATCAAGTTTGGTAAAAGTGGAAAAAGACCTGATTGGGATTATACGTTAGGAAATAAAACCCTACACACATCAGAACGAGAGAAGGACCTAGGTGTGATTATCAATAACAGACTATCTCCGGCTGACCACATCAGTGAGAAGGTACGGAACATGTATACACTGCTTGCAAATATGAGAATAGCATTCACATACAAAAATGAAGACATGCTATGAAGGATAATAACATTACTCATCAGACCAACCCTGGAGTATGCATCAGTAGTCTGGAGTCCTCATCTCAAAAAACACATAGACAAGATTGAAAAAGTTCAAAGGGCCGCTACAAGATGGATACCAAGCTTAAGGGATCTAAGCTACGAAGAAAGACTAAATAAACTGAATCTACCAACACTACAGGAGAGAAGGAAAAGAGGTGACACGATAATGCTATATAAATGCATATCAGGGAAGGAGAAAATAGACATAAATGGTTACCTAACATATGGGGAAGTATCAGCAAGAGGACACTGCAAAAAACTGCATAAGAAGAGAGGTGATAAGGACGTGAGGAAATTCAGTTTCTCAAACAGAGCAATTGATCATTGGAATGCATTGCCGAATGAAATAGTGTGTGCCAAAATAATTCACAAATTTAAGGATATGTACGATAAATATGGTTTCAGACACGGGACAGTACGAGCTTGACTCATTCCTGTAAAGATACAATTAGGTAAGAACAATTAGGTAAGGTAAGAACACACACACACACACCCTGTCAAGCGAACCTCTTTCACAGTCCTTACTAGAAGCCAGTACAGCTCTGACCTCCTCACCCTGCTGAGGAGGGAAGGGGTCACCTTGATGCAGTGGCAGGGCTTGAAGCCTGGCTGGCAGTGCCACCTACTCTGGAGGCATGTCTACCTATGAAGGGTTCGGCATCTGTTGGCCCGTGGACCAAGCACCATCTACATCACTGGTGGAGGAGGCCTGCTGGTGATGTTAGTCCCTGCCCATTTGCCATCAAGGGCGGGACTATTGCCTCCGTACATGTTTGCCGTGCATTGCGTCCCATAATGCTGGGAGTCAGGAGTCCTGGGGGTTGAGTGATGCTGGACACTGTCCCCTACAGCTAGCAATACACCCCTTTGGTCCCCCATTCTGGCTAGACGGGAGGCCTGGTTGGGCCCGACCAGGTCAATCGACTGATCATGCATTGGCTAGGGTCAAGTGGGCACTGGGGGGCCTGGTGGCTCCTATCGTCCTGGAGTCACTCTTGCCCGGGTCCCTTAGTGGTTACCTGCATATGCTCTCCCACTACCTCTGGGGTCGCCAGTGGTGTTATCCCTGACACATGACCTCCTCTCGTTGGGCTCCAAGGTGGATGGAGGTGTGGGGGAAGGAAGTTAGATTTTGAATATATGGCATCTTCTATTAATAATGTTGTTGACGACGTGGCACCTGCTCCTGGACACTCCTCAGGATCCTGCTCCCTCATTGCCACTCTGGAACCTTTCCAGGTCCCTGGGGACTTTTATCCTCTGCCCCAGCCTTGAACTGGGACAAGAAAGAAGTAACCTCTGGCTGGTTCGGCTCTGGAGTTTGGCACGGAAAACATGGTGGAAGAGAATTTTTCAAACTATCTAGTGCTGAAACCCTCTGCTGGTGGCTCTGTGCTGGATATTGATATCCCAAGGGGATGGTAACCTTACTGAGGTGTCCTCTGGAGAAGAGAACTCCCACCTTCATTCTCTGACCTCTGTATCTGGTCACAGTATGACTTGTTTACCCCATGCCACCTTTAACCAGTGTAAGGGAGTCATTTACTCCCGGGAACTCATTTGATACCCTGAGACTCGGTTGTTGGAGGAACTAAGCTTTTATATTGTCAACCTTTACAGGATGCAGAAGAAGACAGGGTATTCTGACACCACCTCAAACACTTTTCCTGACCTTTGACCAATTAACGACGCCTGATTCTGTGAAACTTGCTTGGCTATCTCTTGCTGTGATGCCCTATGTTCCATCCCCAAGGAGATGTTTTCAGTTAGCCACTTTTGTCGCCATGTGCAAGCTGGCCTTCCTTGTGTATGTGTTTCTTGTGGTTGCTCCTCCCATGCTGGTGACTATCAGGCTCCTACTAAAAGCTACCATCGTGGGGGTGCCCATGCTGCCTCCTTCCGGCACTGTCCTCGTTACGCATTTGAGAAAGAGATTTTGACTATACATACTAATGAGAAAGTTTCCTTTCCTGAGGCAAGAAGGAGAGCCCAAACTCGATTTTTCCAGCCCAGAATTTCTGAAGTCTGTCCTCTATGGTGCATCTGTGCAGCGTCCTGTGTCTAGGACTCTGCCTCTATCTGTGCCATCTACTGCTCCCCTCTCTGTGATTTGCATACTGATGTTGCTGAAACTCCTGTTACTTGTGAGGTGAATGGTAACCCGCATTCCTCAACTAATGTTTCTGCCTCCATTTTAGTGAGAGAAGGTTGACACCCTTCCGTGGTGGTGGCAGACGTTCATGTCAATGCTTCTCCTTGTCCTGACATGTCCAAAAAAAAAAAAAAAAAACGGCATCTCTCCTGTCTGTGGCAAGTGTCGCTGTGGCTTCTCAGAATGCTCCCTGAGGCCATGCCACTAAAGGTTTCGGTTGGGGAGCCCACTACCCATTCTCTTCAGGATTCTCAGGGGCCTGGGCAAGTGCAGGCTGAGGATAGTATTTTGCTGATGGTCCGGACCCCACCAGACAATGGTGATCCCCAGGTTGTTGATGCGCCTCCTCAGTTGCATGAGGCCTTGCCCTCTTGGGATTCTAGTACTGTGGGATGTGCTACTGATCATACTCCTCCATGTGATAGCACTGCTTGCCCTGTTCTGGCTAAGACAGCTTCTGGTCCCCCCCACCAAACAATCTCTTGCTCCACCACAGAAGAAGACCATTGTCCAGCCTTCTTCTTCCTCCCATTTGCCATCTACAAAACCGGGTATCTCGGGTTCCTCCTCCAGGGGGTTAGCTGTGGTTAGAAAACTTGTTACTAAATCTAACCCTCGGCCAGATACTTGGAAACCCGTCAAGGTTCCCAGTGTCCAGAACTCTGGCACTGGAAGTAACCTGATATAATGCTATTCCATTATGGGATCTATAATTCAGTGGAATTGTCGTGGCTTACGTGCTAGTTGGGAGGAATTGCGTAGTCTTATTACCCACTATTCCCCAGAATGCATATGGATCCAGGAGACCATGGTTGGGGATGCTGTTCCTTCCGGTCCTCCTGGTTACCATGTATTTTATTCTGATCCTCTTCTTGGCCAAGGACATCATGGTGATGCCCTCCAAGTTCACTGGGATGTGCCATTCACTTGTGTGAGTCTTTCAACTCCACTGCAGGCTGTTGCCATTCAGATTTTCCTTCGCCGTCAATATATGCTGTGTAGTCTTTATCTCCCTCCAAGTGCTTCTGTTGAGAAGGTAGATGTTGTTCACCTTGTTCGTGACCTTCCATCCCCATTGCTTTTACAGGGCGATCTGAATGGTCGTTACCCGCTGTGGGGTGACAGTATGACCAACCCTGGAGGTGCTACACTGGCCTCTTTGGTGGAGGATGAGGAGTTGGGAGTGTTGAATTCAGGTGAAATGTGCTCTTTCATAATCAGACTGGTGTTTTCACGGCCAATGATTTGTCTCTGTGCTCAGCTACTCCTGTTTTAGATTTTAGGTGGGGGTGTGTTGCCAGATTTGCATGACAGTCACCACTTCCCAGTTCTTGTAACTTTGGATGAGTGTGAGCCACAATGTCGTCTTCTTTGCTGATGCCTGGATAAGGCAAACTGGCCACTGTTCAAGGAGTTATGCTGATGAAGCAGTGGCATATACAACGATGTAATGGACTCAGTAGCTCTTTTATCTCTTCCCATGACTTCTGGTCGATTGGTTAAATGTCCAGTTCCCTAGTGGACCTCTGAATGCACGTCTGCAGTGAGAGCCAAACGGGTCGCCTTCTCTAGGCTTTGTCATCATCGTGGGGACACTCAGTATTTGGTGGCTTTTCAGAAGGCATGTGCTCATGCATGTCGTGTGTTGAAGAAGCCAGACTTGCTTCATGGGGGGAGTACAATTCCTCTCTTCACTCTAGGACTTCTCTCACCCAAGTGTGGAACCGGGTCAGAAAGATTTCTAGCAAATTTTCTGTTCCTTCTCCTGTTTTTTCTGATGAAGATGGGACTGTGACTGATCCCGTTGTTGTTGCTGAAGCATTTGATAAGCATTTTGCTGCTCCATCTAAAAAGGACACAGAATCACTTTTGGCGTGCCAACGTCAGCGTTTGGAATCTTGTAGCCTCAGCATCACATCTTCTGCAAAAGAGTCTTACAATGTCCCCTATTCTGTTTTTGAGCTTCGGGCGGCTTTGTTATAGTGTCATGATTCGTCTCCAGGCTGTGATGATATTCCATTTGCACTTTTATGTCATATGCCTGACGAATTCCTTTCCTTTTTAATGACACTATATGACAGAATTTGGTGTGCTGGTGAGTTTCCATCTTCTTGAAGTGTGGCTGTGGTAATCCCCATCCCTAAGTCCGGAAAAGATCATCTGCAGACAACAAATTATCGTCCCATCTCTCTAACCTCTTGTGTTTGTAAGGTGCTAGAGAAGATGGTAAATGGCCAGTGCATGTCGTATTTAGATAGCGACAATTACTTATCACCAGTCCAGTATGGTTTTCAAAAATTGCGATCTACCACTGATGCCCTACTGTCCTTGATATCTTCTGTCTGTAGGCTTTCTCCACTAACCAACACCAGGTCACTGTCTTATTCGATCTGGAGAAGGCATACGACACTGCCTGGAGTCATGGTATTTTACTTTCTCTTCATGAGAGTGGTCTTTGTAGGCGCTTACCTGTTTTTATCTAACTATTTTTTAAGGGTCCGAGTGGGAGGAGTGCTTCCTAAATGCCCGTGCACTAGAAGATGAGGTACCGCAGGGGAGTATCCTTAGTGTTACTCTCTTTGCTGTGGCCATCAATAGTGTAATTAGTGTACTTCCTGATGCTATATGTTGATGACCTCTCAATTTCCTTTCCTGCATCTAGAATGTCTCTGATAGAGAGGAAGTTGCAGCTGGATATTAACAAAATTTCTGAGTGGGCTGAATCTCGTGGCTTCAGTTCTGTTTTTTTTTTTTTTAACAAAGACAGTGGTTATGCATTTTTGTCGTCTTCAGGGGGTTCACCCAGATCCTGACTTGTGTCTCTATGGTTGGAGAATATCCTGTCTGGCTCTTACATTTGATAGACGACTAACTTGGGTCCCTCAAATTCGTTCTGTTAAGGTGGATTGTATTAAAGCTTTGAGTCTTTTGAAGGTTTTGGCTCACACCTCGTGGGGTGCTGACCGTCAAACCCTCCTTTTACACAGGTCTCATATCCTTCCAAAATTTGAATATGGGTGTGAGATCTACTCCTGTGCAACAGATGCCCGTCTTCTGTTGTTAAATTCTATACATCATGCTGGTTTGCGTCTGGCAACTGGGACATTCAGGTCATCCCCGATTTCAAGTTTGTTAGTGGAGCCTGGTGTCCTCCCTTTGGATTTACATCACTAGTCATTGGTGACGAGGTGTTGGTATCGTCTTCACTTCATTCTGGACTCAGTTTCTTGTGCCATCATCTCCCAGGATTCCTGATCATCTGTTTATGACACAAATCCTAGTTTCCCGAAACCCTTTGATAACAGGGTGCAGTCCATTATGTTAGCCCTCTCTGTTCCGAGACTGGCAGTCTGCCCATACCAGATCCAAAGGGTGGATTTTTGACTACTCGCTCGTGTGACATTTTGTAGGTCCGTTGTAAATAGAAAGGGTTCACTTCCCCTGCAGGTGTCCCTCTCTCTCTTCTTAGAACATACCTCAACTCATAAGGTCTCTGTCCCTGTCTATACAGACGGATCAAAGACTGATACTGGCGTAGGCTTTGGTGTTATCTTCCCTTCCTTTAGTAGGAAGGCTAGTCTCCCTGGTATTGCTTCAGTGTATATGGTAGAAATGTTTTCGATTTTACTTGCTCTCCAAACAATTTTTACGCTTACTCAATCCGCTTTTGTGATTTTTAGTGACTCTGGTAGTGCTCTTTCCACATTGGAGTCTTTTAATGCATCCCATCTACTAGTTCTATCGATTTTAGAGTGTCTTTTTCTTATTGGCCTTCATGACCTTTATGTGGATTAGTGTTGGTTTCCTGCGCATGTTGATGTGGTGGGCAATGGGAGGGCAGATACTGTAGCAAAAGCTGTGTCTTCTCGACGGCCCCCAACCGACTACCCACTTCCTGCTTCTGATGTAACACCTTACTAGCGGTATGCGATTCGTAAGTGTTGGCAGAGACAGTGGGATGGTGTTGCTCATAAAAAGCTAAAAGAAATTTTTCAGACAGTGGTTGTGCCAAGGGTTCTCCCCTCCATGCCTCGGCAATTGGAGGTGTCCTTTGCCAGGCTTTGCACTGGGCACTCTCAGCTGACACATGGGTTCCTGATGAGTGGTGGGACTCAACCATATTGTGATGATTGCCCTGTTACGATTACTGTCCGTCACTTGCTGGTCGAGTATGTAAGTTGGAGGGACTTCCGTCGGAGACTTCTCCATAAGCATCAAGGGACAGATGGTGCCTACTGTCTGTCCTCAATGCTTGATGGAACCTCCGGCGATTTTACTGATGTTTTTAGTTTTCTCCAGAGGCAGGCCTCCTTGCACTTCTATAAGTCATTGATATTTTATAAACTATTCTTTTATTATTTTAAGTGTTTTTACATCTGCGAATGGGTATTAACTTAATTTTCTTTTAAATATGCACATTTTATTTGTGGTATCTTTTATCTTGCTGTCTGGTGGAATATGACCCTGGCAATTGCGCTGCCAGATTTTTAATAATGTTCAGTCAATCAAGTGGACCTCCCCATCATGGAGACACTTTATACACACCTCTACAGTGGAATATGATCCTGGCAATTGCGCTGCCAGATTTTTAATAATGTTCAGTCAATCAAGTGGACCTCCCCATCATGGAGACACTTTATACACACCTCTACAAACCCATTATCGGTGACAATAGTTCTTCTGTTCAGTTGCTGTGTTTTTAAAGGTTTGAATGTATTCTTATCTTGAAAACTTACCTGAATATTTTTTGCTTTCACTCAAGTGGATTGAGCATGTTAGTGTATGAATAAGATTTATATTTTTTCAACTTGTCCCTATAACATCAGTCGTGGGACAGGATTACGACGGGTCCATGAAAGAAAATAGGACAAAATCCTGCGATGATCATGAGACTGTCCTACAATATTTGGGTGTCCTGCGACGAAAAATAGTGTCGTAGAGGCCTGTTGCTTTGGTCCGGACCAAAATCAAAATTTTGTTGTGCGATTTTTTTCGCTCGTGGCGATGTCGTAGCATAATCGTACGACTGTCCTATGACATGCGTATGATTATCGTGCGATTTTAGGGTTTTCCAAGGCCCTCAAAATCATATGATAATCGTATGCATGTCATAGGACAGTCTTACGACTATCGGAGGATTATCACGGGATATTGGATTATCGGAGGGTTATCCTGCGATAATGCTGCGATAATCTTCTGAATATAGCAAGACAAAAATATCCTCGTGCAACAGTCGCAAAATAGTCGTGAGATGCAGGACAAAAAATAATTGCAAAAAATTTAACAGCAATTTCATCAATTGTATTGCAAATAAATTGTTGTAAAATTAAATATTTACCCATTGAACCCAACTTCTTAGCCTTTGCCTGGAGGAGACGATGCTTCTTCTCTGAATCCATGTAATCATCCCTCATCTTGTCATAAAGTATGGGGTTGTTGGAGTAGAATTCAGCCAGGTTAACTGTACAGCATATGGTAACTTTTGCTCCTTCGCTGCCTTGAACTTGCCCTTGCCAACTCCGCCATCGTCATCGTCATCACCGTCATCATCTGGGTCGTCTGGCTCCTCATCTGGGGCTGGGGCTTCCTGGGTCTCCTGCACAACCAAATCCGGGGCTACCTCCTGCTCCTCCTCCTCAGCCGGCCTCTTCCTGCCCTTGCCCCCTCCCTTTGCCCTTGCATTTTAGAACCATTTTCTCACAGTTTCTCAAACAAATTATTTAAATCCTGCAGAAACTCTTGGAAATTCTTGGAGAGAAAGAAGAGAACCTGAGCCCGCATGAGCCTTTTATACCCTTCAATCATCTTACAAATGACATACGATTGTCATACGACGGTCCTGCGATGCTTCTTTGACGGTTATTTTGTCTTGTGACAATCACAGGACGAAAGAACCATTGTACGAGAAACATAGGAGATTCGCAGGAAAATCGCGAGACAATCGTAGTATTTACCTATGATAAAGTGTCATTTTTTCCCACAACGGACGCACAACGTGATATTCCTTTGTAACTGCAGCTAAGATTGTACCCACCCCACCTTCATGGCCCTAGAATTTCATACAATGGAAAATATCCTGCAACGTATGTGACAGGGGCTTTAGGTAGGATATCCATTTGTCTTAGAATATTTATTACTTATTTTCGAAACAAAGTTTGATCAAAGGCGAAACTATTTTTTCATAGCTAAATCATCTTATTTTTTGGCCTGATGATGCAATGAGATATTGCAAAACGTCACCATTAACCCTGAAACAGTACACCTAGTTGCGCCTATACACTATTAGGACACCTGGATCTCACAGACCCACAAAATAGAACAAAAAAAAAAAAAAAAACTTGTGTTTTATTTACTGAATCTTTGACCAATCTACAACCTTTTTGGTTCAATTTTCTATGCAATAATGAATATACAATTAAAATTAACATTTAAAGCATTTTAGGCAAATTATTGAAAAAAAAAGATGTACAGTTTCTGTTTACATGGACCCCATAAGAAAAGAAACGACACAATGATGCTCACACTGCTGTCAAAGTTAGTGGCATGAAGGGTCTTCGTGGTGTGGAGAGGGCAGTTCACAAGGTGAAAAAATTTGCATCACACAACCGTAAATTTCAGCCCCCCTTATCCGGTACACCTGGGTCTCACAGACCCGACCACGACTTTAGTGTTATACACCAAAACAGAAGGAGACCTGGAAAACCACACAGCCACCTTTAGCATGGGCATCCAAACTTAGGAAGCTATTGGGAAGGACAAGGGTCCCTGGCATATAGTAGCTGCTAAACCAGTAAGTGCCAAAAGTGGCCAGGTCTCTCAGACCCAGGTGTACTGTTTAAGGGAGGTGTTCCCACAAACCCTGTTGTTGATATTCCCTGTATATATATATATATATATATATATATATATATATATATATATATATATATATATATATATATATATATATATATATATATATATATACCTAGGCTGATTCCCCCAAGTAAAGGGAGGTAGCCGAGACAGGACGACACACTCCCCATTTACTCGTCCATTCAAACACATTCATTCGCATCTTAGCCCCAAAGGGGAGAACGGACAGATCCTCACCGCACCACACCGCACAAGGGTCAACTGCGCAATGCAATCAGTGACATCCGCAGCAGGGCCCGACAGCAGAACTGGTTTACCCCTGCCACATCATAACAGACCCATCCCCTTACCCGCACCTGACCTGACTAGTTGATCAGACCAAATGCAGGAGAATATCCCCTCAGGGCTGCGTCATCACTTATTCATTCACAATTTCTCTCCATTTATTTCTGTCACGCACAGCCACTCTTCCTTGCTCAACAGACATCCCTCTCGCATCCAGCGCTCTCTTCACACTGTCCATCCATCCTATTCGTGGTCTTCCTCTCAGCCTTACACCTCTCACATTAGATCTAGTTATCTTTTTAACCAATCGCTCATTATCCATTCTCTCCATATGCCCAAACCATCGCAACACCCTCTGCTCAACTCTACCAGCCATCTCCCGAACAACTCCAGTTCTCCTTCGCACTTCATCATTTCGCACCCGATCCCTATGCGTCACTCCACACATACTCCTCAGACACCTCATCTCCATTACATTCAAACTTTTCCTCTCTGCTACACCCATATTCCATGTTTCAGCCCCATATAACGCAGTCGGTACCACAACACCCTCATATAACCTTCTCTTTACATCCATTCTAAGCGAACGACATTTAAACACTTTTTTCATTCCTCCCAGCACCTTTCCTACTTCATTTATTCTAAACTTCACTTCTGCATCTATTCTTCCATCCACAGCAACATGTGACCCTAGATATTTCAAACAATCTACCTCCTCAAGCAACTCACCATTCAAAACTATATTCATCCCCCTACAATCTATCAACCTCGCACACTTCATCACTTTACTTTTATTCTCATTTACTTTCAATTTCCTCCTTTCACACACCCTTCCAAACTCCTCTACCAACTGTCTCAATCTCTCCTCTGAATCAGTCACCAGTGCAGTATCATCTGCAAACAGCAGCTGCTTCAGATTCCACTCTCCACCATCAACATTCACCAGACTCAGACCTCCACCTAAAACTCTTGCATTCACCTCCCTTACAACACCATCCATGTAAATATTAAACAACCAAGGTGACATCACACATCCCTGTCGCAGCCCCACTCTCACGGGAAACCAATCACTCACAGCATTTCCCACTCTTACACACGCTCTACTATTTACATAAAAACTTTTCACCCCTTTTAGTAACCTACCATCAAGTCCATACAATCTTAAAACAGTCCACAAAGCCTCCCTATCAATTCTATCATACGCTTTCTCTAAATCCATAAATGCCCAAAACACATCCTTGCCTTTCGCTAAATACTTTTCACACACTTGTCTCACAGCAAACACCTGATCAACGCAACCCCTCCCTCTCCTAAAGCCACACTGCTCATCACCAATCACTCCCTCTGTACCCTCTCTAACTCTCATAATTAACACTCTACCATACACCTTACCTACAACACTCAACAGACTTTATACAACGGGACCACACAAGCACTTGCCCAGTCAATTGGCACCATACCTTTCTCAAAGCACAGATTCAACAATCTTACTAACCAGTCAACAATAGTCACTCCACCACCCTTCAGGCATTCCACAGCACACCCATCCATACCTGCAGCTTTCCCTGTTTTCATCTCCTTTACTGCCTTCTCCACTTCCTCCTTCGTGATCAAAGAATCATTCAACTCTCCCAACACATTTATTCCTTGCACCCTTCCATCCGCCCCAATCTCAGCCACTCTTTCCTCCTCTACATTGAACAATTTTTCAAAATACTCTGCTCATCTCTTCCTTACTGCATCCATCTCAATTAACATCCTTCCATCCTCTGCTTTTACTCGTTCTTCCTTCCCAGACTCTCCCTTTCGCACCCTTTTCACCTCCTTCCGAAACATTTTCTTATTCTGTTGAAAATTCTCTGTCAGCTGCCTACCCCACCTCTCATCTGCTGCCACTTTAGCATCACGCACAGCCCATCTCGCTCTATTCCTCTTCTCCTTATACCTTTCATATGACATCTCATCCTTCCTCTGCAGCCACACTTCATATGCACGTCTCTTCTCAGCCACAGCCATACTTACTTCCTCGCACCACCATTCTCTTCCTTTTCTTACACCACCACCCACACGTCTCACACCACACACCTCTTCTGCATGCCCCACCACAGCACTCATAAACAACTGCCATTCCTCCTCCACGCTGCCATTTTCCTGATCTTTCACTCCGTTCCACTCATGTTTCAATTTCTCCTGATACTCTATCTTTTTCGCTCTTTTATCCAACTCACTGACTTTCAAAACCTCCCTGCCACACCTAACCCTCCTAGCTCTCACCCATCTCTTACCTACTCTTAACTTTCCCTCCACCAGGTAGTGGTCAGACATACCTCCACCCTCCCCTCTCAGAACTCTCACATCCAACAATCTTCCTATTACATTCCTACACACAACCACATAGTCCATCAAAGCTCTATCAACAACCCTTCCACCCTCCTGTCTCACCCATGTATACTTATAAATATCTTTCTTCTCAAACAGCGTATTCCCAATCACCACCTCTCTCTCAACACACATCGCTATCATTCGTTCCCCATTTTCATTTCTTCCAGGCACACCATGCATACCAACTACGCCTTCAACTGCTACATTTCCCACTCTAGCATTCAAATCTCTCATCATTACCACATTCACATTCGCTTCAAAACTTTGCAGACACTCATCAGCATCATTTCAGAAAGACTCCCTCTCTTCTTCATCCTTTTCACTACCAGGCCCATATGCACTCACAAACACCCACAACTCACGTTCAAATTTCGCTTTCACCCACATCAGTCTCGGTGACACCTCCTTCCATTCAATCACACATTGCTGTACTTCCGGACCCACTAACAAGGCCACACCTTCTCTTGCCCTTCCTCTATCAACACCTGACAATCTTCCATTCACACTTCCAAACATAGATTCCCCCTTCCCTTTCATCTTCGTTTCACTCAAAGCTAACACATCCAACTTTCTTCTCACAAACATTCTCCCAATCTCCTCCCTTTTAGCCTCAATCGTACTACATCCACGCACATTCATAGACCCAATCTTCAGGGTACGGGGATAACTCCATCCCCCATCCCTTTCTCTGGCCTGTCTCTTTTTAGGAACTAAAAAACAGAGGAGGGGGTCCCTAGTCCCCTCACCCCGCCCCTTTTAGTCGCCTTTTACGACACGCAGGGAATACGGTGGCAGTATTCTTCCTAACACAACCTGGCCGCAGAGTAGTAGTACCACCCCATAGTGCGGCCAGGTTGTGTCCCCCCCGCCACAGGCCCCGCGTGGAGAATGATATACAAGCGCCAACCCCTTACAAATTGAGATAGTGCTATCCCTTGTCCCTTAGACAATGAACTTTCGCATGCACGTGATGAATGGGTAGAAACTTCAATCACAACAGGGTAGGAAAGCCATTATACACACACATAGTTTCCATCCTTAGCCAGGTTCCTGCATTTCCACAAAACCTTGATGGGAATTGATATACAAACGCCACTAGGCCGCACACACAAACGCGCGTGATTTATAATATTCGCCAGGCGCCTCCTGCTTTTATTGGCGTCGTCTCCAGCTACTGTGTGTGTGTGCGAACTGTAGTGAGACAGATTAGCTTCCAGTCTTGTCCCCAGCCTGTTTATTTCCTGCATAAGTCACGTGTTTGCTTGGATTCTGCATTATTGCTCAGTTTTGATTGTATTTTAGCCAACTAACCACGTCCAGTGACAGCGAATGCCCTCCACTTGTAAGGGAATTGTTCCTAGGCTGCTTTATTCAAAGAAAAAGACAAAAACTATACAGCCTCTCATAAGGGTAGGCGTTGCCCCTGTACCGCCAGTAACCCTTAATGACAATGAAAGTGAATCGAGTAAATGTACAGCAGATGACTCCATTCTTGATCCCCATTACATTCCTGGTAATAATACTGTAACAGTTGTCGATTCTGAAATCGATCAACAGGGTGGTGCAGTTGTTAATTCTGTAATAGATCAGCCGGGTGATACACCATGATGTGATGATACAGGTTCATCCTCTGTTAGTGATGGTGAAAGTCCTACTGCTAGTATAAGTCAGGTTCTTCGTAGTGATAGTAAACGAGGTGAAAGTGCTATTGTGCCAGGGATGAAGATCGTTATGATGGTAATGATGGTGGTGCAACTGGTGTTAGTGGTGTTGCAGCTGTTGGTGAGGTTACTGAAGCTGATGGTGAGAGGGATGGAGAGGGACGTGCATTAGCTGGACTGCTAGGTAGAAAAAGACCTCACAAACCTGAATGTTGGAAAAGGGAGGTAGCAAAGAGGAAACGCATGTTGGGTGAACGGTATGTGAGTGCTTACACTGACAAAGTGGTGGAAAAAAGAAGAATAGGTAATGTCTGCGCTGATGGGTGCTTCACAAAGTTGGGGGAAGATGTTGTAAAGGCGATTTTTGAGGCATTTTGGAAAATTGGTGACTGGTTTGTACAAAATACATACCTCCTTAGTCTTATTCATCAGTGTCAATAAAGAGGAAAAGAATAAAAAAGGAAGTGAGCACTAGGCCTTGCAATAACCACTACATAGTAAAACATAATGGTAAGGAACACCGTGTGTGCAAGACTGCATTACTCTCCATTCATGGCATAGAAATAGGGAAGCTGCATTACCTCAAAGAAAAAGTGACAAGCACAGGCACGGTCATTGCAGATAAAAGAGGGAAGTCTACCCCTGCCAACAAAATGCCAGAGGTTACTGTGCAGTGAGTACATGAACACATTAAGATGCTCCCTGTGACCCAAAGCCATTATACAAGGGCTAAGTCGAGACACCGTGTGTACCTGCCAACGTTAACAAGCATCCCAAAGTTGTGTGCAAAATACAATGAGTTCATGATGGAAAAGTATCCAGGGGAGACTAAAGTTAATGAACATTATTATAGAGACCAAACAATACAACATTGGTATTGCCTCTCCTGTAATCGGCTCCTGTTCAACATGTGATGTGACCAAGACCGAAATTCAACGCACTCAAACACAGGGGAATGACATAAGTACACTGGAGGATAAGCTTCGTGATCACAAAAGAAAAACAGAAGAGGCACACAACTTACTTCGCACCTTGAAAGATGACCCAGATCCAGAGAGGAGAGTTATCTGCATTGATTTCCAGCAAACCTTGCCATATCCCGGCCTTACAACGGGAATGGCATATTACAAAAAAAAAGTTATGGGTATTTAACATTTGTATCCACGATGTTAAGAGCGGCCTGTCAACCATGTTTGTGTGGGAAGAAACAGTGGCTGGACGAGGATCGGAGGAAATAGGCAGTTGTTGGCTAAAGTGGCTTGCTTTAGAGCGAAATGTGAACTTCAACAAAATAACTATTTTTGCAGATAATTGTGGGGGACAAAACAAAAACATTGTCTTGGAGCTAACGACATTAAAACACATTCACAGCGGCAGATTGAACCTAGTTGAGTTCACTTTTTTTGTTTCAGACCATTCTTACATGAAGCGTGGTAGGGCGTTTGGTATCACAGAAAAACGAATACGGATTGTTGATGCTCTTCTGACCCCATATGACTACATAGACATTATCCGTGATTTCCACAAGAAATTCAGGGTCTTGCACATGCAAAGGGAAGACTTCTTAGACCTCAAAGCCCTAACTAATGTCATTACAGTCCGGAGGGCCTCTGAGGGAAACATTTCCAAGGCATCCCAAATAATTGTCAATGATTCGTACAAAGAAGGATACCTCCTCAAGGACCACTACAGTACAAGTGACACAGTGGCCACCAAAGTACGTGTTCAGCCTGGCAAGCGCAGCTTCGAGCAAGGGAACTTCAGTCTGGACACAGTGAGGCTGAAGTCCAAGTACGAAGAAGAACGATTGCTTGAGGTAGGAAAAATAAAGGACCTGAAGGTACTCCTGCAGCTCTATGTTCCTCCAGACAAAAGGGCATGGGTGGAAGGACTTGTGGCACGACAAGGTCAACTTAGGGGTCATGTGAGTGCACATGACGAGGACGAGGAGAAAGGTGACCCACACTGTAACACCATAGACTATGTTTATGATGATACAGAAGCCGCCTAAGTGGCAGTGCAGATTTTTGAATGGACCTGAACTACTCTACTGATTGTGCATTGGACCATGCATTCTCGTAACACTAATGCAGTAGAAAAAATAAGTGCTTTCTTTGTTTTGCAAAAATAAAACAAAAACAATACGGAACATTATAAATTAACACATATTTTCCTATGTTACTGTCAGTGGTCTTGATGTAACAGCTTGTGAATATGATTATTCTATTTATTGCAACATTGCAAACATTCCTTTATTGCAAATATATATTTGTCCATAATGTTGATTAACTTATTGTCGTTGGATAAATCATTGCATAAAACTTTAAACAGTCAAGCGAATATAAAATTAGTTTTCAAACATAAAGGAATACTATAGGTATGCTAGGATATGTGTTTTGGCTGTGCAACGGTTGCACAATTGCAAGTAAAGTGTTTTGTTTTTATTATTTTGATCCTCATAATAAATGGGAACTGCAAAATTGAGTTTATTAACCCCCCAAAGAGCAGGATTATGTGAACACCAACTGTTTTCAAATGCTGCAATCAGCATCCTACTAGGATATGCGATTTCTGGCACTACAGCATATAAAAATTGCACACGTATCATTCTCCGAGAGAAATAAGCATCATCTTATCTGTACCTCTGAAAGTGATATCTGGCACTATATTAAAACGGCGCTTGTGCATCATTCTCCACATGGGGTTCTATGAGAGCGGCGCTTGTCTATCATTCTCCGCGTGGGGTTCTTTAACGGCACTTGTGTATCATTCTCCATGCGGAATTAGCATCATTTTACCTATAACTTTGAACGCTATTACTGGCATTTTATAAAAACGGCGCTTGTATATCATTCTCCACGCGGGGCCTCATATATACAGTGTATGTAATATATATATATATATATATATATATATATATATATATATATTGTTAGGGTGGGTAGGGTTGGTGAGGTTGGAGTGATGGGTGCGGTGGTTCTGTGCATCGCCACCGTGAATAGGTAGGATGGATAATAGGGGTGGGGTGGGTTGGTTCGGTGGTGTGTATCGAGTGGGTTGGGGTGGGTTGTGTGGGTAGATGGATTGGTGCGTGGGTGCGTGGGATGGGCTGGGTGGGAAAGTGGCTGCATCGGTGAGTGGTTTGGGAGAGGTTGGTGTGTTAGATTTGGATGGGTTAACCTCGATGGATGAGTGGGGTTTGAAAGCTGGGTGGAATAGAGGGTGACTGGGGTTGGATAAGAAGAGTAGTTGGGTGTGTGGATGGGCAGGATGGACGTGTGTGTCCGTGAAAGGAATAGGTTGGTATGATGGGTGGATGCCCAGCTTGAGTTGGTTAAGTGAGGAGAGGGGATGGCATTGTTGAGTGAGCAGGGTTGGTGACATTCGTGGGTGGGGGGGTTGGGTGGCCGAGGTCGGTGGGCAAGAATTGTCGCCGGAATGGTTGAGCAGAGTGGGTTATAGTGTGACTGAGATGACTGCTTGATCAGGGTGCTGTGGGTTGATGGGTTGGATTGAAATTGGGCAAGGTGGGTAAGTGAGTGCATTGATGTGTTGGTGCCATTGTTGGGCGAGGTTAATGGGTGGTATTCGTGGGTGGGCAGGGTGCATGGCCAGGATCAGGGGGCATGGAGGGTCGTCCAAGTAGCATGGTTGGGTGCGTGGCCAGGGTGCAGTTTTATCCTTCTTCGGATATTATTGATCATCCTGTCATACTGGCAGCGTCGGATCGAGTTATCAAGGAAAGTCTCGACAACGTCACATGTTCGTCATCTCCCTATACAAAATAAAGTATCATGGTAGGTTAACGCTAAGTTAGTCCTAGGTTGGTTAGGTATACTGTAGGTCGGTTAAATGTCAAAACACAGCTTTTCTGACGATTTTTTGTTGTTTTCATAAGCCAAATTGTTTCCATCTATTCACAAGCGAAGATGCAACATGCCAAATCATTCACACTGAACTCACTCCAACCGTGCCAGTATGACTGGATGAATGAGTGCTGCGGAAGAGAGAGAGAGAGAGAGAGAGAGAGAGAGAGAAATACGCGTCCGGGGTGGGGTCGGTGAGTTGTATTGGGTGGGGTGAGTGGGTAAATGAATGCAGGAGAGGGACTTATATGGCTAGTAATCATATAAAATGTCTCTCTTACTTGGATTTAGTACATCGTTTAAAAGACGACGGATAAATATTTGAATATATACACCTGGGTCATTTTACAGAAACCTGCTAAAACTTCAAAATAATCTCTCTACATGGAACTGAAGGCGTATCTGTGCACGTAATAATAACCTTGATAAAATGAATAAAACTGATATTCAATGCGGCATGAGAGAGAGAGAGAGAGAGAGAGAGAGAGAGATTTGATTCTTCCACTTCGCAAATCAGTGCTTTGGTGGGGATAAGTAGGGTGTTTGTGTGTGTCTGCGGGGGAGGGGAGGTGGACGTGTGCGATTAACCTACCCCCTAGTGACAGACCATTGGCAATCTCCCTGTGCCCCTATTAGTATTCATGATTGTAAGCAACAGATTTTAAGCCTACTGGACGGTCATAACCCTTATTAGATGTGGGACTGTCTAGCCATTCAATCACCACTAAGGATTTTTACACTCAAGGTGATTCATTCCAACGAAGCCTCATACAGTACTTCATTTTAACAACTAAGGATTTTTATATACAAGGAGATCTGCTTTATTAAGCACCATGTAATGTTTCAGTGTAGTTTCCTAAGGATTTATCATGCAAGACTTTAACTCCTGAGAATCCCAACAGAGTACTTGACTTTAGCAAAATCCCGTATAGTCCAGATGTTTACCACATTTGTACTTGTTCAGTACTGTGGGTAAGTTTCCTCGTGTTTGGTCGTGGAGCACAGCGGCACTAGTTACTTCGATGTCTAAGAGTTGAATTAAAGATTCTGAGATAACTGATGAGTTTATCTGAACAATATATGTGAAATAAATGGGAAGTTGCTAAATGCCGTGAACAGTATGTATGAGGGGGCTAAAGCTGCAGTGCGTGTGGATAGTGAATTGGGTGAATTTTTCTATTTGAATATTGAATTGAAACAGGGATGTTTCATGTCCCCATGTTCTTGTATGGATGAGGTTATAAAAAGGCTACAAGGTAGGGCAGTGAATATTGGAGCAACTTTAATGAGAGAAGGCAACGTTTGGAAACTTCCGGTAATGGTGTTTGTAGGTGATACTGTATTAAATGAAGAGGAAGGGGAACTGCAAGGCTTGGTGAATGAGTTTAGGAGAGTGCGTACCAAACGGAATCAAAATGTGAATGTGGGGAAGAGTAAAATTATGGTCTTCGAAAAAAATGAAGTCACTGGATATACAGTGAGGTTGGATGATGGGGAAATAGAAAATGTGAGTGTATTTAAATACTTGGGTATTGTGATGAGTATGGATGGAAGTTTGGAGGATGAAGTGCTTGAAAGGGTACAAAAAGAAAGAAAGGTTGCTGGTTCTTTGAAAGCAGTGCTAAGAAACAGGGAAGTGAGCAGGGAAGTAAAAAAGTTGTTGCATGACAGTATTGTGATACCAACTCTAATGTATGGAAGTGTATCTTGGACCTTGTTGGAAGGACACAAGTCAAGAGTGAGAGTAGTGGAAATGAGTTATTTGAGAGAAGCATGTGGAGTTACACGAAGAGTGAGACTGACGAATGAGGAAGTGAAGGAGTATTGTGGTGTAGATATGGATGTGATAGTGTAATCAGAAATACACTGAGGTGGTTCGGCCATGTGGAGAGGATGAAGAACGAGAGACTAACGAGAAGAGTGTATTTGAGTGAGTTGGAAGGGGGGAGAGGGAGGGGGTGGCCAAGGATCAAGTGGAGGGACGAAGTGAAAAGGTATATGAGAGAGATTGGGTGTCAGTTGGGAGCAGGGCAGTGAAATGGCGGGGGACCGGGTGACATGGAGGGGTTTTTATTTTTTATTTTATTTTATTCTTATTGCCACCCCTTACGGGATTAAGGCGCCTGGCAATAGATAGACAGATAGATCTGAGCCATCTGCTTCATTAATACTGTGTTGTTGTTGTTGGTGGTGGTGGTGGTGGTGGTTTGTGTAAATGGTTGTGGAAATGACTGTTGTTACCATCGTTGCTGCAGCAGGATCATCTGTATATGAACTCAATTGACTGCATTTTAAAGCTGTCCTTTTATTGAGATCCAGCATTGCCATTTCGAGGGACAGGGTGTTAAGGGATGTTTATAGGAAGGCAATGGAACTGTCCAATTATATCGATGCCACATCATGAAGGCTTCCTTCTCTAATACCTCTCTATATTGGCTTGTCAGATGTCAACAACGTATTTGTAACTTGCTGTACTGTCTCCATTTCAATGCATGATGGATGAAGAAAAAAACGCATTTGTATTTTCTGCTATAAATTTAATGGTAAAAAGTGCGTTATTGGGGCCATATAGCTTTCACTTAATAGTGCATTTCTTGCCTAAGAGGTGCAAGAATACTTAATGTTAAAATTTTTTTCTGTTACGAACTGTTACAGATCTGAAAAAAAAGTGATTTTTTTTTTTTTTTTGAATCTGACTTTGCATACACATCATACGAATATAAGGACTTGTGAACTAGTTTCTTTTTTCTTGGGGCTTAAAATACAATATTAATACACTGTTTACCTCTGGACCCCTTTTCTACATTATTCATGTTTCCTCCAAATTACTCATATTGTATCATCCTCTCCACTACAAAGGCCACACTGCCCAGGGTGATGCCCACCAGGAGAAGCAGCAGAGGTCCCTGCATATGGACAATAGACAGACTCCTGAAATTAGTTTGGCTGTGTTCTGTTCCATCCTGCTGTTTTATTTCTTCTCTCTGTTTTATTCGACTTTCCCGTGCAGCGGCTTCCAGTGTTTCCTTTTTCCACTGCTCATACAGACCAGCCTGAAAACAGAAACTTGTAGTAGTGAGTCGTTGAAGAACTTAGACTTCGTCAGGCCCATATGTAGTGATATTCTAGTTTTTATGTGAACTGTTAAGGAATCTCTTAACGAATAGGCTTGTAACATTTATATTTATTATTTTGTCATCTGATGCACTGGGCATGCTGAATTTATGCGTAGTCACCTGATATACTCATAGCATTCCATGCAGTGCTTAGTGCAGTGGTTTTCAACCTTTTTTCTCTCAGGGCACACCAAGCCAGGCGTAAAATGGGCGAGGCACACCATCAGTATTTCAAAGTAGAACTAATGACGCATCATACGTCAAGCATGTTAATTACTGTTACTTATTTATTATTTTTTTATGGATTATCATGGTTTTCAAAATATACTTCTGCATATTTATTACTCCAAAATTACAGTGAAATATGATGTCCTTGACAAAGTTACCAGCTATCAAACACATTAAAAATTATGCAGATTTACAACACAAGATAGTGATTTTATTCACGCAAAAATAAATGACCTTCTCATGGATACAAATACCATTGGGAAATGAAACATATCCTTGATAGAGTTACTAGCCATTAGAAATAATATGAAGATTTGAAACTAAAGATACTAATTTTATTCGAGCACAATAACCATTAAAAATAAAAGGCCTATTCAAACAGAAATATCAGTGGGAAATGAAACATGATGTCCTTGATAAAGTACTACCCATTAGAAATGTACATGAAAATTTTAAACTGAAGATATTGATTTCATTTAAGTAAAAACATGACTAAAAATAAAAGCCTTCTCCATACATACAGATATCAATGGGAAATTTGACCTTGGTGTTGTTTCATAATGTGCCTCATCCGAGGTCGAATGGTGGAGAGGCATACCCTCAAGTCCTCCTCCAGTGTCTGAAGTCGCGACCTGTTCTTGTTTTTTACTGTGTTCATTGCAGAGAAGCCAGCCTCACACAGATAGGAAGTTGAGAAAGGAAGAAGAGCTCCAACTGCTTTCATAGTAATGGTAGGGTATTGGTCTCGAAGGGACAACCAGAAAGTAGTCATGTTTGTGGATTCATGCTTTAGTTTTAGTGCTCTGTCATTCCTGATTTCTGACAGCTCATCCTCTTTGGTAACTGTTACCTCAGCTGACTCGTACGTACTTGCCACAAACGGATTTCTTACCCAGTCCAAACACGATATCTCAAGTGATGGAAATACTTTTCAATGTTCTTAGTAGCAACAAGCTTTGTAGAATCAACATAAGAAGATTTTTGTCCTGTCTGCAATCTCTTGTTAATTCAAACATTTCAACTTTGTTCTTTTTTTTTTTTTTTTATTCTGGATCCCCACAACATTAGTTTTTCCTTAAATGCATAAATTTTATCTGTACAAGTAAGAATGTTTTCGTTCTTTCCCTGCATACTCTTATTGAGAGTGTTCAGTGCTTGAAAAATTTCAGCTAGGAATGCCACTTTATTGCACCAGGTTTCATCACTAAGTAGGTCAGCCAGTTGAGACCCTTCTGAAGTTAAAAATATAAGATCATCTCTTAGTTCATAAAACCTTGAAAGAACTCGCCCTCGAGATAGCCACCTCACTTCTGTGTGCAGTAGCAGGTGTGTGTGAGCAGATTCCATGGCAGAACAAAGACTTGAAAAAAGCCTTGATTTTAAAGGTCTACTTTTGATATAGTTAACTATTCTGATTGTCTCATCTAATACTTGCTGCAACTCAGGAACTAATGATTTTGAAATAAGGGCCTCTCTATACAGGAAATAATGTGTAAAAACAATGCCAGGGTTTTTCTGTTTTGCAAGTGCAATGAATCCTTTTATGCTCCCTGACATGGAAGGGGCACCATCTGTGCAGATACTCATGCATGATTTCCATGACAAATCATTTGAGCTGAAATAGCTGTCAACCACTTCAAAATATCTTGACCTCTTGTTGTTTCTGGAAGTGGTTGGAAAATAAAAACTGCTCAGTAATGTCTTCATTACAAACAAACCTGATAAATGCTAAGAGTTGAGCTTTTCCAGTGATGTCAGTTGACTCATCCAACTGGATGGCAAAAATTCTCACTTCTTTGATACGAGCTGTGACCTGTGACTCAACGTCTTGAGACACATCAGAAATACGACGACTGATGGTGTTATCTGACATTAGGATTTTCAAAATCTCTTTTTCACATTTTTCACCAAACATGATGTTCACAATTTTGCTACATGCTGGTAATATTACTGACTCTGCAATTGTATGTGATTTAAATATTTTGGCAACTAATTCTGCAACAGCATAACTTGCTTCTTGAGCTTTGGCAGATACAGTCGTGATTCTGGTGATTTGTTGAGACTGGCGTGTTTGGTCAGGGATAAGCCTTTTAAGATATTCAGTTGATTTCTCACATAAATGAGAGTGCTTTGTCTGAAGATGTCTTTTAAGTTTACTTGGAACCATCACTTGATTCGCTAGTCTTTCGCCACAAACAACACAGACAGGATGTGGTTCCTCTTCTCCAGATGAAGTGAATCCGAAGGACAAGTAGTCTTCTTTATACTGTCGCACAACTGATTTGGAAGTAATACTGTCTGTCCTAATTGTCTTGCTTCCAGAATTAGTTCCGGCCACACTAGCTTCACTGCCCTCATCTTCTAACGTTCGTTTCTTAATTACAAATCTATCCATACCTCCTGATCTTTACTTTTAAGACGTATACAAGGAAGAGGGGCGCCGGGCAGCGCATCCAAGTGCCGCTTTGGTGAAGGCCCATCTGGCTGAGAATATCCGTTAGCCCGGATGCCCGGCGGAATAAGGGTAACCAGTTCGTACATACAGTGTGATATGCCCCCCACAAATAGGGTATAATATAAATTCACAATTAATTAAATTCACTGTCATTAAACTGTGACACATGATAGTGTCATACTCATAGATGTCACATTTGCCATGTGCACGTTGTTTGAGGGAGGCTCAGTCTTCCTACCCCAATTCCCACGGCACACCTGCAGTTGCTTCGCGGCACACTAGTTGAAAATCACTGGCTTAGTGACATTACAACATTTTAAGAATAGATATTGTTCTACAACTCTGATAAAGCAATATCATTACGTATAATGCATCACTCTAGGCTGGTCACCCCTGTCCCTCATTCAGAGTAAAGTGTCTTCTTGGGCCATAGTTCAGGCAACAGCTAAGAATAATGTACTGCCCCCTAGTACTCAGTGTTACCATCACCATGTTTCTTCAGTCTGTTTGGACTATTTCGATATGCCGTACAGTGGCCTAAAATAATATGGCCTCTACTTGCCCCTGTGTAGTATACTTTTGAATAGTTAGGCAGCACAGTCAGTAATCACTTCTTTATTTAATAGTTAGGGAACGAAGGGGGGGTTTCAAGAATAGTCCCCCAGTATCCCTGCTTGTCGTATGAGGTGACTAAAAGGGTTGGCAGGGGGTTAGTTCCCCTCCCCGCAAAACAGCTAACTAAAATGATGAACAAGAAGCCTCGGACAAGGACTGACCAAAAAGATGACGACCAAGGACCGGACTAAGGACATGGTACGGATCGCGACGTGGAATGTAAGGGGTGTGAATGATGAGGTGAAAAAGAGAGAGATTGTCCACGTGCTTGAGGGTGCAAAAGTGGATGTATGTGGAGTAACTGAAAGTAAATGGAGAGGAAAGAGTGTGAGGGAGTATGGATGGGGTATATGTGCACGAGTACGTGACAATGAGAGGGCAAAAGAAGGAGTGTGTACTGTTGTAAGTAAAAGATGGAAGAAGAACATAAGAGAGTATGGATCAGTTGGCTCAAGGATTATGTGGGTAAGATTGAAAATTGGAATACAAATGTAGGCGATGGTGTGCGTGTATGTGCCAACGCAAAATCGTGCAAGCAGATTGAGAGAACAGTTCTGGACAAATGTGGAAATGTGCATGGAAAAGTTTGAAAGGAATGAGAGACTGTTTTTGATTGGTGATGTGAATGGTAAAGTAGGGAATGTGAAGGTGGATGGAATAGTTGGTGAGTGGGATGTGCCTGCTGAGATAGATGAGAATGGAAGTGAGTTAGTGGACATTTGTGCCGGGAGGGGGTTGGTGATAGCCAATACCCTCTTCAGGCACAAAATGATCCACAGATATACATGGCGAGTGATGAGAAGGGTGAGTGGTGAACTGAATGAAAGGAAGGCAATGAATGATTATGTGTGTGTGGATGAAAGGATGCGAAGATGTGTAATGGATGCAAGAGCTTATAAAGGTTGGGGGAGTGGACTTTCTGACCACTACTTGGTGGTGGCCAGAACTAAGGTCCAAGTAAGATGGAGAAATAGAAGAAGGGAAGGACAGGAGGAAGGAGTAGTTGCAAGGAGAGTGGAAAGGTTACAGGAGGATGAGAGAAAGGCAGAATATAAGAGAGAAGTGGAGGAACGATTGGGAAAATATGAATTGGAGCAGATGGGGGATGTGGAAGGTGTGTGCAAGATATTCACAGAAGAAATATATGCAGCATGTGATGTGGTGTGTGGGGTGAAGAGAACACGGAAGGGACTGCATGGAACAGCATAGTGGAATGAAGAGGTGAGAGAGGCTGTGGCACAAAAGAAGAAAGCATACAATGAATGGATAAGAAATAGGGGCATGGGAGAAGATGAGAGGCAGAAGAGAGATGTCACAAATTTGCGCAAGTTCGTGACTGTGTACTTTGGTGAGAAAACCACAAACTCTAGTGGAATTCCCACTGGGCATCACTCAGTTCAACAGTCCTCGTATTCACTTCGATCTGGAAGGTTTTCAGAACATTTGTCACAGTTTCATAAGTGACCATTCCTACACACGACATTAGTGCTTTCACTGAGTGATTTATTGCATGTATATCGTTCGCCCTCTCTCCGTTGACCGTTGAAGTTAGGCCATGCCTACTTCCGGCAAACACGGCCAGCTCTTACCTCTTTTCCCCATTTGAACTTAGTCAGCTTTCAATCACCTCCAGGATAGGATCGTTTGTGCCCAGCGTTGAGCATCGTCTCCATTGTACAGTGAATTCCTGGATCTCCACCTAGACGGTGAATTATGAAGTGAGCTTGCAGCGAATAGTAGCGCTTAGTGATTCAACACACAGACTCTCAGTCTTTCGACAGCTCTATTCCTTCCGCTGACCAGTATTTCCGTTCGTTTTTCCAGGCTTAAGTCTGATTAGCTTTTGAATGAGCGAGTGAGTGTATTCTCTTTGTTATTTGAATTCATGAGTCCCTCAGTGACTGTTAATTCCCCTTTTGAATTCAATTTGAGACTCGTATAACATAAAATTATTTTATTGTAATGAATAAATTTACAGTTCTTTTCTTTAAGCTTAAGGCAATTAGAATCGTATTTTATTCCTCCACATTAAGCTTACTTTAGTTGCCGCTCCTAGTTTGCACAAACTCTTTACATTATTCATAACTGGTACTTAGACCAGTTCTTTTGTATCAAACTTAAATCAGTTGTGCCAGCCAGGAGTTAAGCACCGGCAAGAACCTGTCCATTATGATTAGTATTAGTTATTGATTGTCAGGGGTGGAGTCACTTTTTCAAGAGGCTGACTGTACTAACAATCAGTGCTCGTGAGTAATTAGTCTCTGCTGTGTACTGTTGAGAAAGTTTATAAATTCTCGTCCTTAGAGGATCGGTGAAGTATGCCAGAATAAAAAAAACTCACTACTTGATTTTCACAAGTCAATTCCTTGTCTTTACATTCGAGCAATATCAAGCATATTTCATTCTTAAATTCACACATCTCCCTGTGACATCTGGCAACCTCACCAAGATATTATCTCCTAACTCTAAAGTTATTAACAAAATAATACTCACTCACTCACACCTAGGTATATGTTATCATTAAAGTCTATAGGCACTATCTTACAGATGGTTACTGATTCATCTCTATTAATTTTACGTAATAGTTTTCCCAGTCAGTTGCATTTTTTTTTCTATTTTCTCTATCAGCTTAACTAGATAAAACTGGTCACCACCAACTTCTGCCTATATTCTTTACTTTTGATTATTAGTATTTCTTTGCAAAACAGCAGTCAGTACTCATTCTTTAGTTCACTCAGCCTTAGCTGAGTTAGCACTATGGCTATTAATACATATGTACAGGAATCCAAAGATATGGGGTTTACCGACCCCAAGGAAATTAAAGTATATGTGCTCTCACAGTTTTTAACAGCAGTGTGAGAGTGATGCCCTTGAATTCAGCGTGAACATGAGCGAGAACAACATGAGAGAAAACGTGAACACGAATGTGCCGAGCGCGAGGCACGTTAGAAACATGAACTTGAGATACTGAAACTCAACCAAGACTCCTTGGCTTCAGACACATCTGGTGCAGCTAACCCAAGCTCCACGAGGATTCTCCCTGCACATATTCTGGCAACCCCACACCTCAAGCTTCCTTCATACAAGGAAGGCGAGCGAATAGAGCCATTCATAGCTCGTTTCGAAGACATGGCACAGCTGTACCAGCTGAATGAGGCAGCTAAGCGGCTCCAGTTTCTTAGCATGTTTGAGGGCCCTGCCCTGAATATTCTCCACAGAATTCATGGAGACTCTCTCACGTATGAGATGATGAAGGCTGCACTCATCAAAGCATATGGTCTCACAGCTGACGACGCCAGGAGTGAGTTTATGAGGGTGTGTCTACAAGAAAAGGAGACTGCTGTTCAGTTCCTCAATCAGCTTACTGCTTGTTTAGATGAGTGGATGGAGAAAGATGATACCTATTGCACGCGAGAGGGAATAATCGACCCTATGCTGCTTACGGAGCTAGAAAAGTTGTGGCCTGTTGAGCTTATGGCTCAGCTTAAGATCTGCCAGGTAAGGGATGCCAGCCAAATGGTGGAGAAGGCTGATGTATTCTTCACTGCATACGGGTACCAAACTCGTAAGCAACACACCTGGAACAGGAAAGCTGACAAATCTGGGAAACCATCTCAGACTGAACCCCAGCATCAAGGCCATTCCCAGAATAATGGCCAAGGTCCAAACAATCCGCAGAAGAAAGACCAGGGGCAAAATACCCAGAAACCTGAGTGGAAGCAGTACGACAAGCAGAACCCTAACCAGCAGCAGTATTTCAAGCAGCAGCAGAGCAAGGACACACCACATAACCCTCAGTCAGGACAATTGAGTTTAGTGTATCAGAGGCGGATGTGAATGCAGCCTTCATTTCACAACAAGCACACAATGGTGCCGTCCCCACCAGTACAGGTACTTCTCCACAGTTCAGTAGTCCCCCAGCGACAGTGAACTCTCCGACACATGTGGTCAGTGTTCCAACTCAGTGGTGAGCACGACCCCTCAGGCATCTAGCTCTCAGGGCGCCACGTTTGCTGCATCGTTCGTTCTGCAGTCTCATCAGTGACTGGCTGCTACCTCCTCAGACTCTTCTACCAGCAACACTGCCATTCTTGTTCAGCCATGGTTTGTGGGAGGTGTTACCATAAATGTTCTAATAGATAATGGTTCCTGAGGTTGCTCTGTCAAGAAGAGTTTAGTTCAGCCTGACAAGTACACAGGTAAACAGATCCAAGTTAGACTTATTGATGGATCAGTGAGATTGTTCCCTGAGGCACGTATCCAGGTGGCATCTCCTTTCTTCGCTGGCTTGACAGCTGCTGTTGTCATGCCAGAACCTTTATTTGACATTATTATTGGTAACATACCAGGTGTCAAGAATAGCTGCACTGTAGATGTTGCTACTCAGACTTCGGCTGTTGCGGTAACACGAGCCATGGCCAAGGCTCCGAACTGTATCACCCCACTGACCGCCACAACACCGTGAGATCTGATTTGTAGTAACCATTATCACTCCACTGACCGCCACAACACCGTGAGATCTGATTTGTAGTAACCAAGAACAACAGACTGACCCGACACTTGCCTCAGTGTGTAAGAAGTTGGAGGGTAAGGTGATTAAGTATTCATGGGGAGGTCAAGCCAGGTTCCTTTGTAGGCGAGGGCGGCTGTACCATGAGTCACAAACACCCCAGGGCGAGGTTCGACTGCAGTTTGTCATTCCCGCGAAGTATCGCCGAGCAATGTTTGAATTAGGTCATTGTTCAGTGATGGGAGGTCACATGGGCCAAAAGAAAATGTCTGACTGTATCCATGCTGACTCTTTCTGGCCAGGAATGAAACAGGAAATAATTAGGCTTGTGCATTCCTGTGATGTGTGTCACCATATCACCAACTGGGGACGTGTCCATCCTGCGCCATTGAAACCAAAGCCTATAATCTCTGAACCGTTCGAGAGAGTAGCAGTTGACTTTGTTGGGCCAATTTCTCCTAGGGCTAGTGATGGATCAAAGTATACCTTCACTATCGTTGATTTCAGCACACGATGGCCTGAAGCCATGGCCCTTAACCCTTAGCCGCCGGGGGGTTCCTGGCCACCGCACACTCCTCCCAACTGGCGATTCCAGAGATTTTGGGGAAAATATCGTTACTCCAAACCCTTATACCTGACAAACTATAATAGCTAGAGATTCAAGTAAAAGTTCATAAGACTCATCAACTCTTCCTCTTTCCAATGAAGGTATCCCGAGGTCTCTAAGTGGTCCCGTCGATGAGTAACGATGAGTTGAAGACGAGTGGTTTTTCATGTTTTGGCTCGCTGCTCTGAGCGCGAGCCACTGGCTGTGGCCTTGGCCCAGCCGGCTAGCGTTGGCAGCACTGCCTGGAGTGGTGATTGTAACACTGCCCGAGCGTCCTTGGATGGAATGCGGAAGATTCCACTCGTTTTTTCTACTCCTCCTTACTCACCGCCGTGAAAATGAGTCATCACCCGGTTCATGTGGCTCACTCAAGGATTTACCGTCCGCTCCATTATGCCTCTATGTCCCGTAGGTGTGTGGGAAAGGAAATATCTCATCGTTTTTCTGTACTCACTTCTTCCGTAAATAATCATATTTCTCCTTTGCTATGACACTTAGAATTGCACTGTACATCACCATTACGCGTAATTACACTTTAACAAGTAAATGTTGTTGCTCTTTCATGTATTATTGTAGAGTATGAGGTAATTATTTGTATTGTAAATCAGACTGTTTTGTACTAATCAGGGTTTTAGTGAAAATCATATATGTTTCACACAACTAACATTATTTGTACTTCACATCACAGATACACTGATGCTCGTATTTGGCACAATCTCCCTGAGTATTGAGTGAAATAATTTAGGTATAGCCAAGCAGGTATTGTTCTTTGTGGCCTACTCACAAGTGGTTTTCTTTCAGGTAACACGTAGGCAAACGCAAAGAATTTCCAATAATTTTCTAACCAATATCCAATACACAGTATCAATTTCTGTATTACACTTACTATAAATCACTTATATGCACTTGTAGAACTTATTATAAAAGACTTACATCTTAGCACTTACTATACTTCACTCATACTATCACACTTTTCACTCATTTATGAAAATACACAAACTTGTGCATTGCTGTACATTATTTACACTTCCCCACACACCTGTTCAGCACTCACGCTCGGAGTGATACTCTGAGAAGAATTTGGGGCATAGGGGGACCTTGCATTCTGCACATTGATACGAGGTCTCTTTTCGTGCTGGGGAACGGCGTTTGATTGTGCGGCAGACGTGGCCAGACGACCTACTGTATGCCAGACGACCTACTGCTGTTTTCCCGATCTCCACAATCTTATGCCGACAGAAATACTCAGCACAGCTGAGCCTGTGTGCTGTAGCCACTGTCCCCCGCCTAGCACCTGTCACCTGAGCAGTTGAATATTGCTCAAGGAGTTCGCATGCAAGCTCTCTCAAACTCTCGTAATGAGAGAGGTTTCCTGACAAGCTCCTTGAACAGTATGAAACTGTTCAGGACGGCGATATCAAGAAGATGTAAGAACGCCTTCTTGTACCACCTGCAGGACTTAAGTAGGCTATCGACCTCACCAATTTGCATGTCTGATTTATCAACCAGCCGCATGTTGATATTGTAATCGTTCACTGCATCTGGCTTTACCACGGGTTCTCTGGTCCTGTAGTCTGTTTGACCAGTTTCCTCCAGCAAACCCTTATGAAATGTAGACAACATGTTAACCCGTCTCTTGTCATGCCAGAGAAGGGCTAACATGTTCCCACATTTCTTTGTCAGAAGGGCTCCTTTCTCAGTATTTGCCGGAAATACTGGGAAATTCTTTCTGTTTGCCCTAACAGTTCCACAGGACTCAGTACCATGGTCAAGCAAATACTTTGTCAATGCCGGGGCTGTGCAATAATTATCGGTATACAAAATGTGGTGCCTGTTGAAATACCTTTCCATCAGCACTTTCATTACTGATGCAAAGAATCCATGAGGATCATCGCTAGGTATATCAACATCTGCTGCCGAGTAAACTATTACATCCAGCACATATCCAGTTTTACAGTCACAAAGTACAAATAAATTGAGGCCAAATCTGTGACACTTTGATGGCACGTACTGAATAAATGCAAGCCTGCCCCTGAATAACACCAGCAACTTGTCAATAACCACTTTCTGGAACAGACAGAAAACCCTGGAGAATGACTCTTTCAGGATTGTCAAGACTGGTCTTATTTTCCATAACCTGTCGTTCGGTGCAGGCCCGTAATTTCGATTGAAATGTAGGAACCTTAGGATTGCCAGGTACCTATCACGGGCCATGTACTTGCCGAAGACAGGTGTGCCAGCGAGTTCATCCACAGACCAATAGTCATGGAGCACATGTTTTCTATGTGCGCCATCAGCATGGTCAGGGTGAGCCACATAAACGTCTCCCCCACCTCAACAGGTATCCATTCACGCATGTGTGTGCTCTCACTTGCAGGTACGTCCAGCAAATGCACGCACATGGCCTGGTGGAAATTCCATCCACCAGATGCTGCATAACTGCAGTCCTGAAAATTGCCTTGAATAGACTACTAATAGTCCAGGGCCTGGGGGGAAGTGCATCCTCCTGCACACCTGCACCCTCCTCATCAAATGCCAGCACAGACAGCTCAAAGCCAGCACCATCCTCCCACAGAAATATATCCACTCTACCCAAGTGTGGAAGAGCAGGCTGTCTGGCAGTTGCACTGCCCTTTCCCATTACTCGTGCACGACCACGTGCACGGCCACTGGCAGGGGGGAGGGGAGGAGAGGGAGAGGGAGAGGGAGTGGTGGGGGAGTAAGTGGGTGATGACTCACCTGATGCGGAACTTTCCACAGAAGAGGCTCAGCACTACATATCACCACGTGGCTCCACTCTAGGCAATACTACTCCTGAAGGGCCTGGTTGAGGCGATTCTGCCCTTGAAATGGTAGGCTGAGGCGTGGGGGAGCGGTGGAGGTAGATATGTCGGCGAGCAGGCGGGGAGAGTGTGGGGGAAATGGCTCCACGGCATTTTTTCTGCAGATGTCCGCCAGGCCTACGGCCACTTTCCCGATCTCTTGGGTCATCTAGCGCTTCCTCATCACCAAAATCATCACTCTCGTAGGCTGTCCCTTCCTCCTGTAGAAGTTGGAGAGTCCTCTCTGGCATCGGAGAGCGAGCAGGGGTTGGAGGGCGAGAGAGCTCACTCTCCTCCTGGTAGCTCTCTTTACTCTCTGATGACATACTTTCACTAAGTGTCCCTAGTTTCGTCTAGGGTACGTCCTATGGCACTATCACTAAGCCCTTTCCCTGGTACAATGGGCATGACTTAAATAGCTGGGGTCGATGAGGCGATCGGCCCTTCATGTGGTGGAACGGAATCGGACGACATCGAGGAAGATGACATGGCTCCTCTCGCTACCACTGCCGAGTACAAACTGAACCGCGCAACCAAGGGGCGCCAATGGGTCCTACCTCCCCCGTAGGCATCACAGAAAATGGTCCTGTGCTCAAACAGTGGTGGGAAGGTGAGTGGAGTATAGCACGTCAACCGGCAGCCCTGCGTGCCCGAATCCTGTCGTGTATACATGTCAACCAGTAGATAAGGTTTATGAATATAGAGGCCGTCACTGTTGCTGAAGCATTGATTGAAGTGTTCTGTCACGTAGGTATCCCCAAGGAAGTTTTAAGCGACTGGGGTTTGCAGTTCACCTCTGCAATGATGAACGAAGCATTCAGGTTGTTGTCCATCTGAGGCTTGCAATCTACGCCCTATCATCCCATGTGTAACGCGTTGTGTGAGAGGTTCAATGGGACTCTCAAGAAGATGTTAAAGCGCCTGGCCACTGAACAGCCAAAGGAATGGCCACGGTTCATTGCTCCTCTTCTATTTGCTAACTGGGAAGCCCCACAGCATTCTTTGAAGTTCTCACCTTTTGAACTGGTCTATGGAAGGTTGGTCTGTGGACCACTTCAAGTCCTTCGCGAGTTATGGGATGATGAAGAACTCGACCCTGAAGTCATGATCACCTACACCTACGTCCTTGATTTAGCTGACTGCCTCCAGTCGATATGTGAGTTAGCTAAGGCAGAATTGATCAAGGCGTGCAAAGTTCAGAAAGCTTATTACGATAAGAAGGCAAAGCTTCGGAAGTTCAGTCCAGGTGATAAATGCTTGATGTTACTCCGCACTGCCCAGAACAAGTTGTTGGCACAGTGGAAGGGTCCATATGAAGTAGTAGATTGCATTTCAGGCCTCAACTACATAATTCAGATGGGAAATCTTCGTAAAAGGTTCCACGTTAACATGTTGAAGGCTTATCATGAGTCAAACCCTGAGGAGACTGGCCCACGATTAGTCGATGACAGTGACCAGCCACAGGAGTGATCCCAGCTGATGACCATGATGACGAGCCCTTAACCATTCAGTCCCGTCAGGAGGAGACTGTCGGAGATGTCTTACTTAACACTGACTTAGCATTAGGTGACCAAAATGCCATAAGGTCACTGCTCTGTCGGTATGCTGATGTCTTCTCCGACCAACCTAGATTCGCAAAGGTTGAGTGTCACAAAACTGAGTTGACAAGCAATACTCCCATAAAGGTTAACCCGTTGGCTGCGGTATTTTGTTAAAAGGGACCCTTTGCCTGTGCAGCTATCTCGCCAAAACTCAGCTCTTGCAAAACAACATGAAATATTATCAGTGTACTCGCCATATATCTGTGTATCCTCTGGTAAACATTTTTTTTTCTAAAGTGCCGTGGTAATGGTGAAGTTGTGAACAGAAGTTAGAGAAGATGGTGACATAAAGCATCTTACATTTACCTAGTGTGAGGGAAAATGAAGCATCAGAGCGAACCCTAAAGTAAACTGAATACGCCGATTCAAATGTAAACCACATCGGGAAATGGGTGTACTGATAAAGTAGTGGCTGATGTGGACCGTGGAAAATAAGAACAATATGTGGACATGGATATGGCATGGATATGAATGCTAGGGTGATGTATAAGTCACACCAACACTTCGACATAACTGTACACCTGATAATAGCTCGCTAAAATGTCCTGATATGTTCACAAGTTAGCTAGCTAGTGACACTAATAATTTGTCATGTGTGTGTGTGTGTGTGTGTGTGTGTGTGTGTGTGTGTGTGTGTGTCCTGAGCAGCCTATAAAGTAAGTCGGTGCAAACACAAACTAAATGGAAAAAAGGGGGAGTGCTGATGAAAAAGTTCATGTGTACTGTGAAAAACAAGCAAAAAGCCCACTGGCCACACCACGCCCCTCATGCAAGTTACCCATGCTCTGACACACACACACACACACACACACACACACACACACACACACACACACACACACACACACAGGTAGTAGACCCTGTCATGACAAGTATATAAACAAGATGATTAAGTTGATGTACTCAAATGTGGATGGAATGATATCTAAATTATTAGAGATGAATGATTATGTCAGAGAAAATGAACCACAAATAATATGCCTAACTGAAACAAAATTAACACCAAGGATATTGAATGACATCCTACTCTTAGAAGATTATAATATATGGAGAAGAGATAGGAACTTAAAAAAAGGAGGAGGAATTATAATATTAACTAAGAAAAATTTAAAAGTCAAAGAAATAGAATTAGACATACTCTCACAAGTAGAACTGATTGCAGTAGAGATAAATACATCTGAAGGGAAAGTTATTTTAGCCAATTTGTACATGCCACCCAGATCAAACACATGGGAAAGAGACGAATATGAGCACCTGGCGGAGAGTACAATTCAGAGTTTAAGAACCTTACTACATAAAATGGAAGAGAAATAAAAAAGAATTATACTAACTGGAGATTTTAATACAAACATAAATTGGAATACTCTAGATATAATAAGCCAAGAAAGCTGTTGGGACCAAAAGGTCCTGGATCTTGTGCAAGAGTTTTTCCTAATGCAACATGTAAGGGAAAGCACCAGAAAAAGAAGACGATGTACCGTCAATGCTGGATCTCATATTTACTAGGCAAGAAAACGATTTTGACAATTTAATATATCACCCTCCATTCTGCAAAAGCGACCATGCTGTACTAAATTGCAACTTCAGGATTGCATATGACATAGATAACTGCAATGAAAGTTACAAAAAGAGTCTAAACTATAAAAAGGGAAAGTACCATGACCTAAAGAAGTACTTCTTAGAAATAGCTTGGGAAAAGGAGCTTAGAGGACAAGATTTAAATCCTATATATGAAAAATTCTGTGAACTTTATGAAATAGGAGTCAAGAAGTACATCCCACAGCACAAAGAAGCAGAAAAGAAAATAAAGGAATGGGTCAATACACAATGTAAAAAATCAAAAGAAAAAAGAGATTTGTCGTGGAATAGATACAGAAGACACAATAGTGAGAGGGCATATAATAATTACAAACAGGCAAGAAACGATTATACATGAATAAGGAGGGAAGCCCAAAAACAGTTTTAGGAGGATATCATAAATAAAAGTAGTAATCAACCAAAGCTATTTTACAGCTACATCAGAAGCAAAACCAAAGTAAAAGATAAAATACAATCCATTATGGATGATGGAATCACTTATACACAAGAGAAGGATATTTGTGAAGCACTAAACAAGAATTTCCAATCAGTTTTTACTCTATCTATCTATATACCTAGGCTGCTTCCCCCAAGGAAAGGGAGGTAGCCGAGACAGGACGACTCACTCTCCATTTACTCATCCATTCAAACACATTCATTCGCATCTTAGCTCCAAAGGGGAGAACGGACAGATCCTCACCGCACCACACCGCACAAGGGTCAACTGCACAATGCAATCAGTGACATCCGCAGCAGGGCCCGACAGCAGAACTGGTTTACCCCTGCCACATCATAACAGACCCATCCCCTTACCCGCACCTGACCTGACTAGCTGATCAGACCAAATGCAGGAGAATATCCCCTCAGGGCTGCGTCATCACTTATTCATTCACAATTTCTCTCCATTTATTTCTGTCATGCACAGCCACTCTTCCTTGCTCAACAGACATCCCTCTCGCATCCAGTGCTCTCTTCACACTGTCCATCCATTCTATTCGTGGTCTTCCTCTCAGCCTTACACCTCTCACATCAGATCTAGTTATCTTTTTCACCAATCGCTCATTATCCATTCTCTCCATATGCCCAAACCATTGCAACACCCTCTGCTCAACTCTACCAGCCATCTTCCTAACAACTCCAGTTCTCCTTCGCACTTCATCATTTCGCACTCGATCCATACACGTCACTCCACACATACTCCTCAGACATCTCATCTCCATTACATTCAAACTTTTCCTCTCTGCTACACCCATATTCCATGTTTCAGCCCCATATAACGCAGTCGGTACCACAACACCCTCATACAGCCTTCTCTTTACATCCATTCTAAGCGAACGACATTTAAACACTTTTTTCATTCCTCCCAGCACCTTTCCTACTTCATTTATTCTAAACTTCACTTCTGCATCTATTCTTCGATCCACAGCAACATGTGACCCTAGATATTTAAAACAATCTACCTCCTCAAGCAACTCACCATTCAAAACTATATTCATCCCCCTACCATCTATCAACCTCGTACACTTCATCACTTTACTCTTATTGTCATTTACTTTCAATTTCCTCCTTTCACACACCCTTCCAAACTCTTCTACCAACTGTCTCATTCTCTCCTCTGAATCAGTCACCAGTGCAGTATCATCTGCAAACAGCAGCTGCTTCAGATTCCACTCTCCTCCATCAACATTTACCAGACTCAGACCACCTAAAACTCTTGCATTCACCTCCCTTACAACACCATCCATGTAAATATTAAATAACCAAGGCGACATCACACATCCCTGTCGCAGCCCCACTCTCACGGGAAACCAATCACTCACAGCATTTCCCACTCTTACACACGCTCTACTATTTACATAAAAACTTTTCACCCCTTTTAGTAACCTACCATCAAGTCCATACAATCTTAAAACAGTCCACAAAGCCTCCCTATCAATTCTATCATACAATCAATCAATCAATCATTTCCTGTGGCACCCTTGGGGATGCATAGGGCCTCGATGAACTCACACCACCACATCCTATCTTGTGCTAACTCCTCAAGATCTCCCCAACACTCATCTCCAGCTTCCTGTCTCATTGTCCTCACCCACGTCTCTTTTAGCCTTCCTCTACCTCTCGTACCAAGTGCCACCCACCCTGGTGTACCTCGTACTATTCCCTGTCTCCTATACTGTACACATGTCCTAGCCACTTCCATCGTGAGAACCTAACATATTCATCGACCGGCTGCACTCCCGTTATTTCTCTAATTCTACTATTTGGTATCCTTTCCCACCACTTAACTCCTAATATTCTTCTAAGTGCTTTGTTTTCAAACACCAAGAATTTATTTTCCGTAGTCACTGTGCTGTACCAAGACTCGTGTCCAAAAATTAAGATACTCCTAACCATTACCTTATAAAGTTTGATTTTTGTATGCACAGAGAAATTGTTATTATTCCAAATATTTTTAAGCATTCCCATTGCCTGATTAGCCTTCTTTAACCTTTCCTCGAATTCAAAGTTCAAAGAACCATCCTTGGCTAAATAAGTACCTAAATATTTAAACTTATCAACTTGCTTTACAACCATACCTCCAATTACACATTCCTGCACATTTTCCATATTCATATTGATTATTTCAGTTTTTCCACAATTAATAACCAAACCCACTTTGCGATCTTCACTCACCAAACAGTCCAACACTCTCTGCATCTCTTCTGGCCCATCACAAATCAAAACTATATAATCTGCATAATCTAAATCCAAAAGTTTCCTGTTCTCTCCCCAAAGTATACCTGCACCGGTTTCTGTTCCAACGCGTTTCATAATGCAATCAATGACCAATATAAATAGTAAAGGCCATAGAACACCACCTTGAATTACTCCGGACTTGACTTCAAACGAATCACTCAGACAACCATCAACCATCACTTTACAAAATGTGTCCTCATGCATGTTCATAATGACCCTCACAAACTCCTCTGGTATTCCATAATGTCTCATGATCTTCCCCATAGTCTCTCTCGAAACACTATCAAAAGCCTTTTCAAAATCAACAAAAGAAAGACTTAACGGCACTCTCATTTCATTAACTTGCTGCATCAAATGCCTAACTATAAAGATCTGATCATTGCAACCACGTCCCTTTCTAAAACCAGCCTGTTCATCCCTCAGAATACCCTCAACCACCGGCTCCAACCTATTTAACAACACTCTACTGAAAACTTTCAAAGCTATCGGTGACAAAGAGATTCCCCTCCAATTACCACATTCACTCAGGTCTCCCTTCTTCGGAACTTTAACAATTACACCATTCTTCCAAACTGATGGTAGTAACTCCGTCACCCATATCTTATTGAATAGCTTGGTCAAGATCATTATTAATCTATCCCCCTCCACTTTAAACATTTCCGGAAATAAACCATCCTCCCCTGGTGCCTTATTATTCTTTAACTGTTTTACTGCTTTCTCCACTTCTGCACGCCTCAACTCTCCTGTTTCTATATTTAAATCTTCCTGAGCAGACGGTATATCCTCTTCTGGTGGTATTGGTCTATTAAGAACTGTCTCAAAATGCTCTTTCCATCTATTTTTAATATCTCCATCTTTGGTCAATAAATTTCCTTCCCTGTCTCTAACTGGTATTTCCTTGCGTTTACCTGCATTACCACTCAGTTCTCTAATCGATTCATATGCTATTCTTTGACTCTGTCCATTATTTTTGTTTATTAAGATTTCAGTCTCTGCAACCTTTTCATCCACACATCTTCTTTTATCTCTCCTAGCTAACCTTCTTACTTCTGAATTCAAACTCCAGTACGCAGCTCTTGCTAATTCAATCTCTCGTTCATCAACGCATTGCATCTCACTCCTCAATTTAGCCTCACCTCTCTTTTTTATCATATTCCACGTTTCCTCTGATATCCATTTCTTTCTCCTGAATCTATGTCTCTTTCCAATCGTACATTCAGCAGTCTCATGCAAAACTTTGTTCACATCCTCCCACATCTCATCTACACTTCTCTCCCCCTCTTCCAACGTTTCCAACACCAAAAACCTATTTCTGCATTCTAATCTGAATTCCTCCTTTTCTTCTCCTTCCCTTATAAGCTTAACAATATCGTATCTACCAACACCAGATTTTTCCTTCTTCTGATTTTTAAGTTTAAACATTATTTTTGCAATGCTGAGTTGATGGTCACTACCAATATCCGCTCCCCGTTTAACATGAACATCTAGCAGAGAACTTCTATGCCTCCTACTGATAGCGATGTGATCAATCTGATTTTTATATTTTCCACACGGCGACACCCAAGTTGTCTTGTGTATATTGCAATGCTGAAAGAGTGTGCCCCCGATGACTAAGTCATTTGCTAGACAGAAGCTTCCAAACCTCACTCCGTTTTCACTCATCCTACTACCAACTCCCATCTTACCCATACATGCCTCAGATCCCTCATTTGAACAGCCCATTACTGCATTAATGTCTCCAACGCAGATCAAAACATCATGTCTAGGTACCCTTCCTACTCCTTCTTGAAACTTTTCATAAAATGTGTCTTTCCTTTCATCGAGTGCATCATTTGTAGGTGCATAACACACAAACAGACTGATGTTGCCATGATTTGATTTAAACCGTGCGTATAACAATCGCTCATCTATAGGATCCCACTCACATAAAGCCTTATTTGCCTTACAACTCAGCAACAATCCAACTCCCTGATGATGCATTCCAACCTGTCGGCCAGATATCATACGCTTTCTCTAAATCCATAAATGCCCAAAACACATCCTTGCCTTTCGCTAAATACTTTTCACACACTTGTCTCACAGCAAACACCTGATCAACGCATCCCCTCCCTCTCCTAAAGCCACACTGCTCATCACTAATCACTCCCTCTGTACCCTCTCTAACTCTCATAATTAACACTCTACCATACACTTTACCTACAACACTCAACAGACTTATACCCCTAAAGCTAGTACATTCATACTTATCACCCTTGCCTTTATACAACGGGACCACACAAGCACTTGCCCAGTCAATTGGCACCATACCTTTCTCAAAGCACACATTCAACAATCTTACTAACCAGTCAACAATAGTCACTCCACCACCCTTCAGGCATTCCACAGCACACCCATCCATACCTGCAGCTTTCCCTGTTTTCATCTCCTTTACTGCCTTCTCCACTTCCTCCTTCGTGATCAAAGAATCATTCAACTCTCCCAACACATTTATTCCTTGCACCCTTCTATCCGCCACAATCTCAGCCACCCTTTCCTCCTCTACATTTAACAATCTTTCAAAATACTCTGTCAATCTCTTCCTTACTGCATCCATCTCAGTTAACATCCTTCCATCCTCTGCTTTTACTCGTTCTTCCTTCCCAGACTCTCCCTTTCGCACCCTTTTCATCTCCTTCCAAAACATTTTCTTATTCTGTTGAAAATTCTCTGTCAGCCGCCTACCCCACCTCTCATCTGCTGCCACTTTAGCATCACGCACAGCCCTTCTCGCTCTATTCCTCTTTTCCTTATACCTTTCATATGACATCTCATCCTTCCTCTGCAGCCACACTTCATATGCACGTCTCTTCTCAGCCACAGCAATACTTACTTCCTCGCACCACCATTCACTTCCTTTTCTTACACCACCACCCACACGTCTCACACCACACACCTCTTCTGCATGCCCCATCACAGCACTCTTAAACAACTGCCATTCCTCCTCCACGCTGCCATTTTCTCGATCTTTCACTGCGTTCCACTCATCTTTCAATTTCTCCTGATACTCTATCTTTTTCTCTCTTTTATCCAACTCACTTTCAAAATCTCCCTGCCACACCTAACCCTCCTAGCTCTCACCCATCTCTTACCTACTCTTAACTTTCCCTCCACCAGGTAGTGGTTAGACATACCTCCACCCTCCCCTCTCAGAACTCTCACATCCAACAATCTTCCTATTACATTCCTAGACACAACCACATAGTCCATCAAGGCTCTATCAACAACCCTTCCACCCTCCTGTCTCACCCATGTATACTTATAAATATCTTTCTACTCAAACAGCGTATTCCCAATCACCATCTCTCGCTCAACACACATCGCTATCATTCGTTCCCCATTTTCATTTCTTCCAGGCACACCATGCATACCAACTACGCCTTCAACTGCTACATTTCCCACTCTAGCATTCAGATCTCCCATCACTACCACATTCACATTCGCTCCAAAACTCTGCAGACACTCATCAACATCATTCCAGAAAGACTCCATCTCTTCTTCATCCCTTTCACTACCAGGCCCATATGCACTCACAAACACCCACAACTCACTTTCAAATTTCGCTTTCACCCACATCAGTCTCGATGACACTTCCTTCCATTCAATCACACACTGCTGTACTTCCGGACTCACTAACAAGGCCACACCTTCTCTTGCCCTTCCTCTATCAACACCTGACAATCTTCCATTCACACTTCCAAACATAGATTCCCCCTTCCCTTTCATCTTGGTTTCACTCAAAGCTAACACATCCAACTTTCTTCTCACAAACATTCTCCCAATCTCCTCCCTTTTAGCCTCAATTGTACTACATCCACGCACATTCATAGACCCAATCTTCAGGGTACGGGGATAACTCCATCCCCCATCCCTTTCTCTGGCCTGTCTCTTTTTAGGAACTAAAAAACAGAGGAGGGGGTCCCTTGTCCCCTCACCCCGCCCCTTTTAGTCGCCTTTTACGACACGCAGGGAATACGGTGGCAGTATTCTTCCTAACAACCTGGCCGCAGAGTAGTAGTACCACCCCATAGTGCGGCCAGGTTGTGTCCCCCCCGCCACAGGGGGAAAAAAAATTTTGAGAGGGATTATGTGGAACATGCATGCCCACACATACTACCAGATATACAAACATCAGAATAAGATATACAGGAGGACCTAAGTAAATTAGACAAAGGAAAAGTAAATGGTCCTGATGAAATTTCACGCTGGGTGCTATGTGAATGTGCAAAGGAGTTAAGTAAACCATTTTTTTTTTAATTTTCAAGAAATCCTTGAGTCAAGGTAAACTACCTGATATCTGGAAGAAAGCAAACATTCTTCCCTTAATCAAGAAAGGAAATAGACAAAATCCACTCAACTACTGACCAGTATCACTAACCAGTGTTGTAAGTAAGGTATTGGAAAAGCTTATAAGAAAAGCTTGGGTAAATCATCTAGAAGAAAACAATATGATAACAGAAAGACAGTTTGGTTTCAGAAAAGGAAAATCATGTGTTACTAATTTGTTGAGCTACTATGACAGAGTAACAGACACATTACAGGAAAGAGAAGGATGGGTGGACAGTATCTATTTACATTTCAAGAAAGCATTTGACACAGTACCACACCAAAGACTTTTATGGAAACTATACCATCAAGGAGGAATTAGAGGCAATCTGTATTGTTGGATGCAAGATTTTCTCATGAAAAGGAAAATGAGAACAGTACTAAGGGGAAATTACTCATCATGGAAAGAAGTGACTAGTGGAGTAGCACAGGGCTCAGTGCTGGCACCAATCATGATTTTAGTGTATATATATATATATATATATATATATATATATATATATATATATATATATATGATATAGACAGTAACACTGGAAATGAAAGCTATCTAAATATGTTTGCAGATGATGCAAAAACACAAAGGAGAATTACTAATACAGACTCTTGTAAAGAGCTACAAGAAGAATTAAATAAACTTCATGAATGGAGTAATACATGGCAAATGGAATTCAATGTGGACAAGTGTCATGTAATCATGTTTCGTAAAAGTGGAAAAAGACCTGATTGGGATTATATGTTAGGAAATAAAACCCTACACACATCAGAAAGAGAGAAGGACTAGGTGTGATTGTCAATAACAGACTATCTCCGGCTGACCACATCAGTGAGAAGGTACGGAACAAGTATACACTGCTTGCCAATATGAGAATATCGTTTACATACATAAATGAAGACATACTAAGAAAGATAATAACATCATTCATCAGACCAACCCTGGAGTATGCATCAGTAGTCTGGAGTCCTCATCTCAAAAAACGAATAGGTAAGATTGAAAAAGTTCAAAGGGCCGCTACAAGATGGGTACCAAGCTTAATGGATCTAAGCTATGAAGAAAGACTAAATAAACTGAATCTACCAACACTACAGGAGAGAAGGAAAAGAGGTGACATGATTTTGCTATATAAATGCATATCAGGGAAGGAGAAAATATACATGAATGATTATTTAACGTATGGGGAATGATCAGCAAGTGGACACTGCAAAAAATTGCATAAAAAGAGGTGATAAAGACATAAGGAAACTTAGTTTCCCAAATAGAGCAATTGATCAATGGAATGCACTACCGAATGAAATAGTGTGTGCCAAAACAATTCACAAATTTAAGGATATGTACGATAAATATGGTTTAAGACACGGGACGGTACGAGCTTGACTCATTCCTGTAAAGATACAATTAGGTAAGAACAATTAGGTAAGAACACACACCCACACAAGAAAAAGTGTGGATATGGGTATGGAAACAAACCATACGGGGAAAAAAAAAGGGGTGTACTGATGAAAGAGAAAGAGATAGAGAGAGAGAGAGAGAGAGAGAGAGAGAGAGAAAGAGAGAGAGAGAACACTGGTGTAAGATGGGAGAGACAAAAACGGGCTCGCTCAGGTTACCACAGGGCAGGTGAGGGTAATGGATAAACGGACGAAGGCGGGGCTGCCGGAAATCAAGTGTGCAGAGTGAATTTTTATTTTTTTTATTTTATTCTTTTATGCGAGGAAGAAGGAACCAAAGGCCATGAGCCCGCAGTAATAGTTCCCTCCAAGAGAAAAACAAAATACAATAGAGAGCCAAATTCAAGATCCGATCATTTTGAGATGCCTGGACACACTGCATTTGAAAGACTGGAGATCATAGGCAGCAGGAAACACAGACAGAGGGAGACAGTTCCAGAGCTGACCTGTTGCATAAATGAAAGACTGGGAGTAACGGTTAACTCATGCATTAGAGAGTTGGACTAAAAAGGGACGAGAGTTTGCTGCCAGACGGGTGCTACGCGCCCGTCGTAGAGGTGGAGGAATGCAAGCAGACAGTTCAGAGGAGCAGTGACCATTAAAGTAGCGATAGAAAAGAGATAAAGATGCAACAGTGCGGTGAAGAGACAGAGGTTGAAGGGAGTCAGTAAGAGGAGGAGAGTTAATGAGACGAAAAACCTTTGACTCCACCCTATTGAGAAGAGCTGTATGTGGGGAGCCTCCCCACACATGAGAGTTGTACTCCACACAGGTGCGGATAAAACCCCTGTATAGAGTCAACAATTGTGCAGGGGTAAAGAAAGAGCGGAGTCAGCTTAGCACACCCAATCTCTTGGAAGCAGATTTTACAAGAGATGTAATATGATCTTTCCAAGATAAGTCCCGAGTAAATGAAACCCCAAGCATGTTCAAGGATGATGCAGGATTAAGCTGAATATTATTAAACATTAGTGGGTATACCTGTGGAAGATTTTGTCGGGTTGATAGGTGTATGAACTGAGTCTTAGATGCATTAAAAACAACCATATTATTTTTACCCCAGTCAGAGATACGAGCCAAGTCATACATTAGGTGTGCCATAACCTCATCCCTTGATTGCTGAAGTAACTGTTGAGATGGGCATTGCGGGAACCGAATGGAAAGGTGAAGGGTGGAGTCATCAGCGTATGAGTGGATAGGGTTAGATGTACAGCTTAGAAGATTATTGATGAATAAAAGGAAGAGAGTTGGTGATAGGACAGAGCCCTGAGGAACACCACCGTTGATAGATCTAGGAGAAGAACGATGGCCGTCTACAACAGCGGCTATAGAACGACCAGAAAGGAAGCTAGCGATGAAGGCACAGATAGAAGAATAGAAACTGTAGGAGGGCAGTTTGGAAATTAAAGATTTATGCCAGACTCGATCGAAAGCCTTTGAGATGTCAAATGCAATGGCAAAGCTTTCGCCAAAGTCCCGAAAGGAGGATGACCAGGAATCTGAAAGGTAGATGAGAAGATCGCCAGTGGAGCGTCCCTGACGGAACTCGTACTGACGATCGGATAGAAGGTTGTGATAGAAAAGATGCCTTAAAATTTTTCTATTGAGAATTGAATCGAAAACTTTTGAAATACAGGACGTTAAAGCAATTGGACGATAGTTGGAGGGTTGGGAGTGGGCACCCTTCTTTGAGACTGGCTGAATGAGAGCAAACTTCCAGCAAGAAGGAAAGGTACAAGTTGACAGACAAAGGCGAAAGAGTTTGCCTAGGCAGAGTGTAAGCACAGAAGCACAGTTCTTGAGAACAACAGGAGGGACCCCATCAGGCCCATATGCCTTGTTAGTACTGAGGTCATTGATGGCAGAAAATACATCAACTGAAGAAACTTTAATGTCAGCCATGAGGAAGTCAGAGGGGGGAAGTGATGGAGGAACAGCACCGGAATCGTCTAAGGTGGAATTGGAGGAGAAAGTCTGTGCGAAGAGATCTGCTTTATCAGTAGAAGAAATAGCTACAAAACCATCAGAGTAGAAAAGAGGAGGGAAGGATGATGAGGTAAAGTTGTTAGAAAGATTTTTGGCAAGGTGCCAGAAGGAGCGGGAAGAATTCGAGTTGGGGAGTTGAGAGCATTTAGTATGGATGAAATTATTTTTAGTAGAGCGAAGTACAGACTTAGCACGATTCCGGGCAGAAACGTAAAAATTATGTGATGTGTGAATTGCACCTGTTTCCTTTGTCTAATAGGTCTATTTCCATACTCATTAGATGTGATTGTAGAAGATGACTAACAATCTCTTGTCAGATGAGGTCAAGGAAGCCTAATGTTCAAATATTGTGGGTGATATATTGGGGTTGACACTTTAGCGGAGATAAATTTCAGACTTCCTGAAAACCTTGCATTCCTTAGACAATGTTTAGCACAGAAGACATGGATATGGATGAAAGACATATGTTCAAGTCATATCGGCACACATACAAATGGATGGGATAACAGCTGGCTAAAATGCTGTCATTATTATATGTGGTGGCTTAAATAAGGGTGGTTTCAATAAAGTGTGGCCAAGGTTCAGATATCCTGCCTTCCTCACATTCATTTCAAACTGTACAGTACTGAATGTAATAAGCATGGATATGGATTGCAGGGTTATGGTCAAGTCATAAAGACACATAACTGTACATGGGATAATAACTAGCTGTAAATAGCGAAATAAAAATATAACACAGAACATAACATGAATTGGAACAGTGTCACGAATCAAATTCGCGACATTTCCCTCTTGTGAGAAGCCACGAACTATTAGTGGAAAACTCACTGTGTATCGTTCAGTTCACCGCTCATTTGGATGGAAGCTTTGTCAAATCAATTTTTCATTGTCATACGTGATCGTCTCTGTGTGAGACATTAGCGCTTCCGCTGAGGGATTTGTTTTGGGCTCGTTTCGCTCACTCGACCGTTAAAAAATGCGGCCTACTGCTCCCCTTTTTTTCCCACGACTTAGTCAGTCGAGTGTTTGCTCTGACGGAGAGAGGTTCTGTGCTCCAGCAGTGTGAGAGGTCAACCCAAGCTCCACAAGATCACAGCTCCAAGTTCCCACCCTTGGTGATACACAGCATTCATCGATCAGTATTTCCTTTTTGTGTTTTCCTAGTCTTAAGAGTTTAGTTAAGGTGTTTTTCCTAGGCGTAAGGATTTAGCTCGTGAGTGAGTGAGTGAGTGCGATCTCATTAATTTCATTTTGAATTGTAACGTTAAATTTATTTTTGTAATCAATAAATTTAACAGTTCTTTTTATTGAGCTTAATGTAATGTAAACTCTTGTTTCATTTCTCCATAATTAAGCTTATTTTCCATATAGCTCCTAGCTTGCATAAACGTTTGCCTTTCATAACTGGTACTTAGGCCAGTCTTGTAATAAACTTAAAATCCCTTGTGCCTCCTAGGAGTTAAGCACCAGCAAGAATCTGATATTATTATTAGTATTAGTTATTTATTGTCAGGGGTGAAGTAACTTTCTCCAGAGGCTAACAGTACTAAGAAACAGCAATTGAGTAATTAGTCTCTGCTGTGTACTGTTGAGGAAGTTTATAAATTCTCGTTCTTAGAGAATCGTGCGAAGAAGTCAGTGTAAAGTAATCGTTGCTTGATTTAGTAAGACGATCATTGTCCCTGCTCTTCAATATTATTGAATATTATTATCAATTAAATAATATTTAGCATTTATTTTAAAAACACCGTGATATTTTAAAAACCCCGTGACAATTGGCGACCTCATTCCAGGATATTAACTCCTAGCTCTAAAGCTATTCACGAGATAGTACTCAGTCGTTCATATTTAGGAATTTATCATTAAAGTTTATAGGCACAAGTTTACTGGTGGTTACCGTTAATTTAGCAAGTGAATTTTGCTTTATTAATCAATAGAGTACTTAACTCTAGTTTATTCTTGGTAACGCCAGACAATTTTATTCGCTCCTGGGAAGTCGCCGTACCCATTGTGTTAATTATTGAGTCTTCCCAGTTATTTGCATTTTTACTTTATTTTTTTTCCAGTTAACTAGATAAGACTGGTCACCACTAGCTTGTGTCTGTACTCTTTACTTGTGTTATTAGCATTCGTTGCGAAGCAGTCAGTACTCAATTTCGGTTTACTTAATAAATTAGCGCCATGGCTACCACTGTATTTTTACAGGAAGCCAAAGAAATGGGTCTTTCGGACCCAACCGAAATTAAAGAGTATATACTCTCACAGCATAATCAGGAGCAGCAGCGCAAGAATGATGCCCGTGAAGAGCGTAAGATTCAGCGCGAATGCGAGCGAGAACAGTGTGAGGAACGCGAAAAAGAACGCGAATACGAACGAGAACAGCGTGAGGAACGCGAAAAAGAACGCGAATACGAGCGAGAACAGCGTGAGGAATGCGAAAAAGAACGCGAATACGAGCGCGAACAACATGAACGTGAGCGAGAACAGCGCGAATACGAGCGAGAACAGCGCGAACACGAGCAGAAACAACACGAGCTCGAGTTAGAAAAAGAGCGACAACAACGCGAACACGAGCAAAAACAAAGCGAACTCGAGCTAGTACAAGAGCAAGAACAGCGTGAATACGAGCGTGAACAACGAGACAGAGAACGAGAACACGAACGTGCTGAGCGAGAAGCACGCGAAAAACATGAACTTGAAGTGCTGAAGCTCAAGCGAGATTCCTTGGCTTCAGACACATCTGGTGCAGTTAATCCAAGCTCCACTAGCGCTCTTCCTACACATGTCCTGGCGACCCCACGCATCAAGCTTCCTTCATACAAGGAAAGCGAGCGAATCGAGCCGTACATAGCTCGTTTTGAGGACATGGCGGACATGTATCAACTGGATGAGGCAGCTAAGCGGATCCAATTTCTTAGTTTATTTGATGGCCCTGCCCTCGATATTCTTCACAGAATTCGTGGAGACAATCTCACGTATGAGATGATGAAAGCTGCACTCATTAAGGCGTATGGTCTCACAGTAGACGACGCCAAAGTTCAGTTCATGCGAGCTCGTCTCCAAGACAAGGAGACAGCTGTTCCGTTCCTCGATCGTCTCACTGCTTACTTAAATGAGTGGATGGAGAAAGATGAAACTCCTTCCACGCGTGAGGGGATAATTGACCTTATGCTGCGTACACAGCTAGAGGTCGTGGTCTGCTGAGCTCATAGCACAGCTTAAGATCTGCCAGGTGAAAGATGCCAGCCAAATGGCAGAAAAGGCTGATGCATTCTTTACTGCATATGGGTATCAAACTCGTAAGCAAAACACCTGGAGCAGAAAAGATACTGCCAAGTCTGGGAAGCCGTCTCAGACTGAATCCCAGCACCAAGGCCGTTCTCAGAGTAATGGCCAAGGTACAAGCAAACCGCAGAAGGACCAGGGGCAAAATACACAGTAGCCTGCTTGGAAGCGGTACAACAAGTACCCTAACCAGCAGCAGTATCAGCCACGCAATCGACTGTCAGGACAAACCTTTTCACCACCAGCTCAAAAGAGGCAGGAAGCGAATGCAGCCTTCATTCCTCAACAGCAGCACGGTGGTCACGTCCCTACCAGTATGGGTACTTCCCCACAGTTCACTAGTCCCACAGTGACAGTGAACCCCCCTCCACAGATGGCCAATGTTCCATCTTCCCAATATAATTCTCAAGGTACAATGTTTGCCGCATCAATTCAGCAGCCTCATGAGTGGCTAGCTGCTTCCTCCACAGGCCCCACCACAGATGACAGTTCCTTCCTTGTTCAGCCAGGGTTTGTGGGAGACATTCCTGTGAAGGTCCTGAGAGATAATGGTTCCTCAGCTTGCTCTGTCAAGCAGAGTCTAGTTCGGCCTGAGCAGTATACAGGTCGACAGATCCGTGCAAACCTTATTGATGGATCAGTGAGATTGTTCCCTGAGGCATGTATCCAGGTGGCATCTCCATTTTATACTGGTACGACACTTGCAGTTGTCATGCCAGAACCTTTATTTGATCTAATCATAGGCAACATTCACGGAGTCAAGGATAGTTGCTCCGATGATGACGCTACTCAGACTTCGGCTGCTGCGGTAACACAAGCCATGGCTGAGGCTCCAGACTGTGTCACACCAGTGATCATTGAATCGCTGCAAGATCTGATGTGTAGTCAACTTGTTGTACAAGAACAACATTCTGACCCGACACTTGCTGCCGTGCGGAACAAACAAAAGGGTTGAGTGATTAAGTATTCACGGGGAGGTTGAGCCAAGTTCCTTCGCAAACAAGGACGGCTCTACCGTGAGTCACGAACACCCGAGGGCGAGGTTCGACTGCAGTTTGTCGTTCCCGCCAAGTACCGCCTAGCAGTGTTACAATGGGGTCATTGTTCAGCCTCAGGAGGTCACATGGGCAAAAGGAAGACCCAGGGCCGTATCCGAGCTGACTTTTTCTGGCCAGGGATGGAACGAGACATAGATAGTCTTGTCCGTTCCTGCAGTGTGTGTCAAAGTAACACCACTAATCAGGGACATGTCCTTCCTGTGCCGTTTGTAACCACACCTGTAATCTCTGAGTCAGTTGAGAGACAGGGTAGTGGTGAAGTGGGTGCAGACCTGACGTCTCGCCCATTGGCCCCACAGGACACATTATGTCCAGGGCCTGTACATACATATTATGTACCGTAGGTTAAGGGGGAAGTTCGAGAGAGAACTCCGCAGAGGCGACTCGAGGCTATGGAAGACCTGAGTTTGCACAAGGATTCTCAGCTCCCCGATATTAATATAAGTACTGTAGGTAAAGGGGGAAGTGAGAACTCCGCAGAGGCGACTCAAGGTTATGGAAGACCCGAGTTTGCACAAGGATTCTCAGTTCCTCGATATTAATATAAATACTGTAGGTTAAGGCACAGGTTGAGGACCCGTGTGCAGTTCAAGGCTATGGAAGACCCGAGTTTGCGCAAGGATTCTCAACTTGCCGACACTAATCGTGTGCTATAATTAATGGCGACCTTGAATGTACGAAGCTTAGGCTGTCACTTGTATTTTTCAGCTAGAGCATACTTTTCGTAGCATGTACTGATTGCTAGGCAGAGAGAGTAATTGTAACGTAATAAGAATTTTGTCTAATTGACACTTTTGATGTCCCACCTTAATTGGTTTTGCAGGTACAGCAATGGGTGTAGCAGTTTTGCTTTGCGGGCCAGCTGATCGTCTGCCGCACGCTGCCACCTCTTCTCCTCTGCCGTCGTTGTCGCCATGTTATTATTTACTATGTCATTTTACACGTAGGTACAGTTACACTACAACTGTCACACCTACACCGTATATTACATACACCACGCTACACAACAATTAGTTATCAGTGTAAATGTAGCGACTTTTCGCTCAGTTTGACCTGAGTACAGGATTTTCACCGTCGTCACGGAGTTTTTCCCTCAAGCTTGCTTCTATTAACGTAAATACGAGTTTTTTTTCGCTCACTGGCGACTGCGACTTTCTCCTGTAGCAGGATAGCACACACACCACAGTGTGAATCTTGTGTGAATGAGTTAGGATGTGTACATATATATATATATATATATATATATATATATATATATATATATTTATATATATATATATATATATATATATATATATATATATATATCCACAAATTTTTTCCCATAAGGAAAAAATTTAATTTTGTAGGGGCGTAATGTCACGAATCAAATTCGCGACATTTCCCTTTTGTGAGAAGCCACAAACTATGAGTGGAAAACTCACTGTGTATCGTTCAGTTCACCGCTCATTCGGACGGAAGCTTTGTCAAAGCAATTTTTCATTGTCATACGTGATCGTCTCTGTGTGAGACATTAGCGCTTCCGCTGAGGGATTTGTTTTGGGCGTGTTTCACTCACTCGACCGTTAAAAAATGCGGCCTACTGCTCCCCTTTTTTTCCACGACTTAGTCAGTCGAGTGTTTGCTCTGACGGAGAGAGGTTCTGTGCTCCAGCAGTGTGAGAGGTCAACCCAAGTTCCACAAGACCACAGCTCCAAGCTCCCACCCTTGGTGATACACAGCATTCATCAATCAGTATTTCCTTTTTGTGTTTTCCTAGTCTTAAGAGTTTAGTTAAGGTGTTTTTCCTAGGCGTAAGGATTTAGCTCGTGAGCGAGTGAGTGAGTGCAATCTCATTAATTTGATTTTGAATTGTAACGTTAAATTTATTTTTGTAATCAATAAATTTAACAGTTCTTTTTATTGAGCTTAATGTAATGTAAACTCTTGTTTCATTTCTCCATAATTAAGCTTATTTTCCATATATCTCCTAGCTTGCATAAACGTTTGCCTTTCATAACTGGTACTTAGGCCAGTCTTGTAATAAACTTAAAATCCCTTGTGCCTCCTAGGAGTTAAGCACCAGCAAGAACCTGATACTATTATTAGTATTAGTTATTTATTGTCAGGGGTGAAGTAACTTTCTCCAGAGGCTAACAGTACTAAGAAACAGCAATTGAGTAATTAGTCTCTGCTGTGTACTGTTGAGGAAGTTTATAAATTCTCGTTCTTAGAGAATCGTGCGAAGAAGTCAGCGTAAAGTAATCGTTGCTTGATTTAGTAAGACGATCATTGTCCCTGCTCTTCAATATTATTGAATATTATTATCAATTAAATAATATTTAGCATTTATTTTAAAAACACCGTGATATTTTAAAAACCCCGTGACAAACAGTATGCCAAGTAAAACATAAAAATGGCTTACAGACTTATTGTAAATAAGTTAGCACAAAACTGGGCATGATAACATAAATTACAAAACATAACAAACTGAATAGTACGACAAACATAACAGTGACTTACAGACTTGCAGTATATAATTTGGTAGATGGTGGCGATCATCATCCACTCACTTGATGTAGTGCTTCCTACTTCTTCCTTAGCCTTTATTATTCTTTTTCTGTCTCTGCCCTCCTCTCATCCTATTTCTCCCATCTTTCCTGTCACTTCCTATTGCTTTTCTTTCCTTTACAGGTGGATTTACGTTGAGTGACAAGCCTAATGGTTTCCTGTAAGCCAAGAAACTATTTACAATGCTGGCTGGTAACCATATAACCAAATTTTATGTGCTCCCTACATGTCAATAAGTGGGTTGGTGGAGGGTTAGTGCCCCTCCCCGCAGGGTTGCCAGATTTTTTTGATCAAGTTATCGTACTGATGTTTGAAAATTATCGTTTTTCCACCCAAATAACCGTAAACATATATCGGATGCCTATGAAAATTATCATACCAGTATATCTTTACTGCTACTACTACACTATGCTCTACTTTATATGATGATAAAATAAATGATGAAGTTCTTACCAACACATGTCTTCATTTGTGTTTTAAAATAATATAAACAGCATTAGTCTCATAATACAAAAAAAGGAAAATGGAAATTCAAAACAATTTCGATAAATGTAATGGTTAATGTAAATACTGTATGTGTGTGTGTGTGTGTTCTTACTTAATTGTATCTTTACAGGAATTAGTCAAGCTCGTACTGTCCCATGTCTTAAACCATATTTATCGTACATATCCTTAAATTTGTGAATTGTTTTGGCACACATTATTTCATTCGGTAGTGCATTCCACTGATCAATTATGCTATTTGGGAAACTAAATTTCCTTAGGTCTTTATCACCTCTTTCTTTTGCAGTGTCCTCTTGCTGATGCTTCCCCATAGGTTAAGTAATCATTTATGTCTATTTTCTCCTTCCCTGATATGCATTTATATAGCATAATCATGTCACCTCTTTTCCTTCTCTCTTGTAGTGTTTGTAGATTCAGTTTATTTAGTCTTTTTACATAGCTTAGATTTCTTAAGCTTGGTACCTATTTTGTAGCGGCCCTTTGAACTTTTTCAATCTTGTCTACTGTATGTGTTTTTTGAGATGAGGACTCCAGACTACTGACACATACTCCAGGGTTGGTCTGATGAATGATGTTATTATCTTTCTTAGCATGTCTTCATTTATGTATGTGGACGCTATTCTCATATTGGCAAGCAGTGTATACATGTTCTGTACCTTCTCACTGATGTGGTCAGCCGGAGATAGTCATTTATTGATAATCCCACCTAGGTCCTTCTCTCTTTCTGATGTGTGTAGGGTTTTATTTCCTAATGTATAATCCCAATCAGGTCTTCTTCCACTTTTACCAAACTTGATTACATGACACTTGTCCACATTGAAGTCCATTTGCTATGTATTACTCCATTCATGAAGTTTATTTAATTCTTTATGTAGCTCTTTACAAGAGTCTGTGTTAGTAATTCTCCTTTGTATTTTTGCATCATCTGCAAACATATTTAGATAGCTTTCATTTCTAGTGTTACTGTCCGTATCATTTATATACACTAAAAACATGATTGGTGCCAGCAATGAGCCCTGTTTTACTCCACTTGTCACTTCTTTCCATGATGAGTAATTTCCCCTTAGTACTGTTCTCATTTCTCTTTTCATGAGAAAATCTTGCATCCAACAACACAGATTGCCTTGAATTTCTCCTTGATGGTGCAGTTTCCATTAAAGTCTTTGGTGTGGTGCTGTGTCAAATTCATTCATTCATTCATTCATTGCCAGACGCATGTATCCCAAACGGGGTGGCCAAAGGCTTAGAGTTAATTGTTTTACAGGGAGGGGCACTAATCCTCCACCAACCCCACTTGACACGTAGGGAGAACGTTATGCCAACAGCATCTGGTGTTCCCAGGCGGTCACCCATCCAAGTACTAACCAGACCCAACGTTGCTTATACACGATGCAAATATAGTACAGTATGTATACATACAATTTATACATACTGGTAGTGAGGCAATGGAATATGTTATGGCAACTGTAACAGCATAGTATCCCTCTTTGTGTATAACTAACCACTTCTGAGCTTTGGGCTGTTCGAGGACGTTCAGAATATCAACAATGATCAGTATGGAAGCGAGGCATGGACCTTGCAAGAGAGGAACAAGTCAAGAGTGAGAGCAGTGGAAATGAGTTACTTGAGAGGAGCATGTGGAGTGACGTGGAGGGACAGGTTGACGAATGAAGAAGTGAAGGAAAGTTGTGGGGTGGATGTGGATGTGGTTGAGAAGATTAGGAGAAATACACTGAGGTGGTTTGGACATGTGGAGAGAATGGAGAATGAAAGACTGACTAAGAGGGTGTATGTAGGTGAGGTAGAGGGAGGGAGAGGAAGGGGTGGACCGAGGATGAGGTGGAGGTATATATGTAATGTGTCTGTTACTCTGTCATTGTAGCTCAACAGAGTAACACATGATTTTCCTTTTCTGACACCAAACTGTCTTTCTGTTATCATACTGTGTTCTTTTAGGTGATTTACCCAAGCTTTTCTTATAAGCTTTTCTAATACCTTGCTTACAACACTGGTTAATGATTCTGGTCGGTAGTTAACCCGAGGCGTCCCGTCGATGTATGGATACGTTGCAACATTTTGCATTTGCCAGTCCCGATGATGCACTGGTACGTCGTGCAATTGCAAGGTTCATTATTTGCACAATTTCCAATTTGTGCGTGTTATTTTTCGTACGTATACACGTGACACTTTCCTCTATTCCTCTACAAGATGCCAAGCAGAGACAATGCCACACACGGCATAACCTCCCCCCCCCCACATGCCATTGTCTCGGCAATTCATCTGTTACCAGTGACCTGGCCAATAAAGACATTCAGGGCAAGAGTGATTCCCCAATCGATGACAATGTGGAGGATAAAGTTTACATAACATTAGAGGAAGAAACAGTCAGAAATGATGATCAGGAAATGTGGCAAAAAAAGGTCAGGTATGGTGATGAGTGAGTGAAACAATGCTTATAATGCCTATATTACTGTTTGAAAACCAATATACTCTCATACTACATATAAATTCGTACCAAGTAAATAAATAAATACCGTTTATGAGTGGTGTGAAATAGTTACCCTCCCATAGAACTCGTTTTCTTTGGTGTCAGCCTGTTAGAAAACCCAGTAAGGTAAGGAGGTACTGCTACCTGGATCGAGTATTTTAAACCTCAGGTGAGCGATTTCTCTATGAATTTTCGATGTTTCTCACCAAAAACGGAGATTTTAGCCAATTTTTTTTTTTCGAAAATACCTCGGCATTGGGGGGTGTCGGAGGTGCGAAATTGCTCGGGACGTGACGGGTTAAGTGGATTTTGTCTATTCTCCTTCTTGAATAAAGGAACAATGTTTGCATTCTTCCAGATATCAGGTACTTTACCTTGACTCAAGGATTTCTTGAAAATTAAGAAATAATGGTTTACTTAACTCCTTTGCACATTGATGTAGCACCCAACATGAAATTTCGTCAGGACCATTTGCTTTTCCTTTGTCTAGTTTACTTAGCTGTTTCTGTATTACTTTTTCTGATGTTTTGTATCTGGAAGTATGTGTGGGCATGCATGTTCCACATAATCCCTCTCAAATTTTTTTTCCTCTGTAAAAACTGATTGGAAATTCTTGTTTAGTGCTTCACAAATATCCTTCTCTTGTGTATAGGTGATTCCATCGTCCGTAATGGATTGTATTTTATCTTTTACTTTGGTTTTGCTTCTGATGTAGCTGTAAAATAGCTTTGGTTAATCACTACTTTTATTTATGATATCCTCCTCAAACTGTTTTTGGGTTTCCCTCCTTATTCGTGTATAATCATTTCTTGCCTGTTTGTAATTATTAGATGTCCTTTCACTATTGTGTCTTCTGTATCAATTTCACAACAAATCTCTTTTTTCTTTTGATTTTTTACATTCTGTATTGAATCATTTCTTTATTTTCTTTTCTGCTTCTTTGTGCTTTGGGATGTACTTCTGAACTCCTATTTCATAAAATTCACAGAATTTTTCATATATATATGATTTAAACCTTGTCCTCTAAGCTCCTTTTCCCAAGCAATTTCTATGAAGTACTTCTTTAGGTCATGATACTTGCCCTTTTTATAGTTTAGGCTCTTTTTGTAACTTTCATTGCTGTTAACTATCTCATATACAATCCTGAAGTTGCAGTTTAGTACTGCATGGTCGCTTTTGCCGAATGGAGGGTGATATATTAAATTGTCAATATCGTCTCCTTGCCTAGTAAATATGAGATCTAGCACTGACGGTACATGGAGTCCTCTTTTTCTGGTGCTTTCCCTTACATGTTGCGTTAGGATAAACTCTTGCACAAGATCCAGGAGCATTTGGTCCCAACAGCTTTCTTGGCTCATTATATCTAGAGTATTCCAGTTTATATTCATATTAAAAACTCCAGTTAATATAATTCTTTTTTATTTCTCTTCCATTTTATGTAGTAATGCTCTTAAACTCTAAATTATATTCTCCGCCAGGTGCTCATATTCATCTCTTGCCCATGTGTTCGATCTGGGTGGCATGTAGAAATTGGCTACAATTACTTTTCCTTCAGATGTATTGATCTCTACTGCAATCAGTTCTACTCGTGAGGGTATATCTAGTTCTATTTCTTTGACTTTAGATTTTTCTTAGTTAATATTATAATTCCTCCTCCTTTTTTTAAGTTCCTATCTCTTCTCCATGTATTATATTCCTCTAAGTTTAGGATGTCATTTGATAGCCTTGGTGTTAATTTTGTTTCAGTTTGGCTTATTATATATGGTTCATTTTTTCTGACAATCATTCATCTCTAATAATTTAGAATCCATTCCATCCACATTTGAGTACATCAACTTAACCATCTTGTTTATATACTTGTCATGATTTGGCTCTGCTACCTTCCTCCTTTTTATTTCCTTCTGTTTATGTACCACTTTTGTACCTGCAATCCAATTACTTTGTAAAAACAATGTATTCTTCTCCTCTTCCGATCTTTCCTCATTTTTTGTTTTGCATCCTCCCTCTTCTCTTTCAGAAATTCCAGTTCCTCTTGTGTTAGGAATCTTTTTATCCATACATTTTTGAACTCCTCCTTTTCTATAAGATTCTTTGCATTTTTTAAAATCTCCTCCACGGTGTTTACACTCTGGAAGGTTACCTTTAGAGGTCTTGACTTGCTTCTCTCGTATTTCCCTAACCTTTTGTGTTCCTCTATGTCTTTACTACAGATTTCCTCTGATACTTCTTTCAATATGCCCATTACATTTGTCATCTCCTTTTTGTCTCTTGAGATCTTGTTTTTTACTTCTTTCTCTTCTATACCAGTGATGACTATAGATTTGTTGATATCTACTGAATCTGTGACTAACTTAGGATTGTTTTGGATTATTCTTTTCATTTCCTTTTTAATGCTTTTTTCTTCCACCCTTGTTTCTAAGTCTTTCTTTACTTTCACCATTTCAGCATTCCTGGTTTCCACATCATTTTTGTAGCTTTGCACAGCTTCATTCACCTGTGTTATCTTCTCCTCAATATCACTGCTTTTGTCTATCACAGTGCTTACTTGCAGTGTGTGTGTGTGTGTGTGTGTGTGTGTGTGTGTGTGTGTGTGTGTCTCAGAGCACGGACGTCTTCCATGAGGGGCGTAGTGTAGCCAGTGGGCTTTTTTCTTGTTTTTCACAGTACACATGAGCTTTTTCATCAGCACTCCCTCTTTTTTCCCCTATGGTTTGTGTTTGCACCCACTTACACAGTTTAGTGGCTGTTCAGGACACACATACACACACTCATTTTCTATATCACTAGCTAGCTAACAAACATCCCATCCAGGAGACATCGCTTTGACATCAAACTGTTTGTACTGTGTGACTGTGAGACAGGATTTACACAGGCACATAAATATACCAAAGGTAAGCAAGAAAGACCCCATGGGCACGTCTGGTGCTGTCGTCAAAGAGATGATTGCAGACTACATGGGCAGGGGTCATATTCTTTACTCTGACGGTTGGTATACTAGCCCCGCTCTCTGTCAGTTCCTACATGACAACAAAACTGGGTCATGTGGAACTGTACGGACATACAGGAAGTTTATGTCAAAGTTGAATGGAGAGAAGACCCTACCTGATACCCCAGTTCGAGTGATAAACCAGATGATGAAATGCAGCTCAAGCCCACCACGAGAGAAGCCGGAAGCAACGAAAGGGACGAAAAAAGAGGGACCTATTCATCTAGAGCGAGAAGTTAGGCAAGGTTGTCACTTTGAGATGGAATGACAGGCGTGCAATGCATCTCCTCTATGTGTTTGTGTGTGTGTGTGTACAAGTGTTCTATAGGTGGGTAAGAATCTTGGTGAAGAGATGAGAAAGGATGGATGGGAAAGAAAGAGGGGTGATGATTTGAGTTTGGGGGAGGGGGGTGAGGAAACTCAAAACATCACCCCTCTTTCCTTCCCATCCATCCTTTCTCCTCTCTTCACCCAGATTCTTACCCACATATACAACACTTGCACACACACACACACACACACACACACACACACACACACACACACACACACTGTACTGTCTTTGCATATACTGTACATTATAAAAAACTCGTGTAATATTATAATACACTCGTGTATCAGTAATACTTTCTTTCCTAGTCCTTTTTATGCTAATTTATATACTACAAGTCTGTAAGTCACTTGTATATTGTCTTACTATTTAATTTCATGTTTGCAATTTTTATGATCAATAGTACTTTCTTTACCGGCCTTTCTTATCTATCTATCTATTGCCAGATCCCATAATCCCATAAGGGGAGGCCAGTTGACTTTGATTTAGTTGTTTTACAGGGAGGCAGGGTTGCCATTCGTACGATAATTATCGTACATGTACGATTAAACTGCCTCTGATACGATGTACAGTCATGCGTACTAATTTCTGCTCAGGGGTTACCCCTTCCTTCCCCCCTCTACCCTGGACAGAGGGAAGGGGGGAATTGCGAACAAGTCTACCCCGCCTTCTGCCTCCAACTCCCCCACCCTCCACCTCCAGCTGCCAGTTACTGATTAGACGCAAATTTTCTCATGTCCTGTAAACATGACTAAACTGTCGTCGCACACGCTTTCAACGGCCAAGATTTGGACTATATTTTTAAAATAAATTATTACCGTATTGAACTACATTCTCAAACTGAAACTCCTCATTCAATAATCGGTTATTGAATGAGGAGTTTGACTGGGACAGGGAAGGTTTGGAGCCAGCAGATCCAGTTGTTAGAATGACTATATTTGTAGTCGCCACGCTGTCAGTGCAAAATTTAAGTCGTGTGTGTGTGTGTGTGTGTGTGCGTGTGTGTGTGTGTGTGTGTGTGTGTGTGTGTGTGTGTGTGCAGTTTATAAGCCCAGCTACCCAGCTATGTGATGTGGAACGGTCACTCTAATAAAAATCACGAATATTGGTCTGGTGTTCTCTATTTGAACTTGGCACATAATGAGAAATACAATTATATATATATATATTTATATATATATCTCTATATATATATATATATATATATATATATAGCTTTCCTTACATCTGACCTAAGTGTGTGTGATAAATGTTGCCTGCTCACGATATGTACGAAGGAGCGGTGACGGTATAACTGACTGCTGATCACGCCAAAGGTGGGGGGAGGGGAGGGGTAGGAGGCGGGGAAGACTTAAAACAAAGAACGAGAGAGAAAGGGGAGAGAGGGAGAGAAGCAAAGAGTTATATAAATTTAAAAAGAGTGGGAAAAGTAAATTCAGAGAGAGAGAGAGAGAGATAGACAGAGATAGCTGGGGGAAGTGAAAAGGTAAGCACTGGCACCCAGAATTGTTCAGCGGACGACACTGGATTACAATGATGGTGAATATTTTGAATTTGAGAATGCAGTTCAATACGGTAACAATTTATTCTAAAAATATAGTCCAAATCTTGGCCGTTGAAAGCGTGTGCGACGACAGTTTAGTCATGTTTACAGGACATGAGAAAATTTGCGTCTAATCAGTAACTGGCAGCTGGAGGTGGAGGGTGGGGAGGTTGGGGGCAGAAGGCGGGGTAGTCTTGTTTGCGATTCCCCCCTTCCCTCTGTCCAGGGTAGAGGGGGGAAGGAAGGGGTAACCCCTGAGCAGAAATTAGTATGCATGACTGTACAATACCTTTTTTTAATATCGTACGTTCTGTACGATAATCCTGTTTTATGACATAAGAGTTTTAATAAAAAGATATATATAATAAAATACCTTTTCATCAACAGTAAATCCTTTCCATAGATAGTATGTTATCTGTAAAATGAGAAGTTGTAATTTTCCTTAGTGTGTATGGGATAGCTAGGCTTGTTGTACTTGTACTGTACGAAATGTACAGGGACATTTCGAGTCACACTGACAGTTGACCGTTACGGTTTGAAATTGACATTCGTCAGTCATCACCGTGAAGCTGTTGGATGCAGTCATCTTAGTGACAGGCTCACTACTGGGGCTAGAAATCAGACATCGTTTCCATGTCTTCTAGTATGGTTATAAGGAGCAGGACAGTGAGCAGGAGGTGCTTCCAGTGACGCCAAAAAAAAAAAAAAAAAAAAAGGTAAGCTATATAGTAGAGTTTTAGGCCGCTGTTGTTTTACAATTTAAAGTTCTTTTACATGTTAAAGTGCAAGCCCAGACAAAAAAAAAAACAAAAAAAAAACGATATCGAGTTCTGTTAACAAGTTCAATATCGTAACGAACAGGAAGAAAAAAAAAAAAAAAGTGTTTTGATCTGACAAATTTCCCGTTCCGTGTCAGTACACAAATGTGTCACACACACAAACCGAGGCACCAAGAGCAGACGCACGTTGCCACCGCTCTATACCTGGCCAACTTGGCCAGTGGCATTACCTAAATTAGTATCTTTATATGAGTCAAGCTCTGTACAAGGTTAGACTAAATGGTGTTCTAATATAAGAAAGAAGTTTTAAGCAAGACTTGGTCAAACAGAAAAGAAAACAAAGCAGCACAAAAATGCGCACAATCAACTGATCGTTGTTTAGTCTACAACTGCCCCAGAGAATGTAAGTACTATATGCGGTTTTAGTACTGCAAAATGACCACATACTTTAGTAAAGGAAATTTGGAAAAGAAAATGGATAAAGGTAGAAAGCAGGACGATGATTTCTACCAAGATGTGGTTGAAATGGAGACTAACAAGATTTGTTGTGGAATAGATACAGAAGACACAATAGTGAAAGGGCATATAATAATTACAAACAGGCAAGAAACGATTATACAAGATTAAGGAGGGAAGCCCCAAAACAGTTTGAGGAGGATATCATAAATAAAAGTAGTGATCAACCAAAGGTATTTTACAGCTACATCAGAAGCAAAACCAAAGTAAAAGATATAATACAATCCATTACGGACGAGGGAATCACCTATACACAAGAGAAAGATATTTGTGAAGCACTAAATAACAATTTCCAATCAGTTTTTACAGAAGAAAAAATTTTTGAGAGGGACTATGTGGAACATGCATGCCCACACATACTACCAGATATACAAATATTAGAAAAGTAATACAGGAGGAGTTAAGTAAATTAGACAGAGGAAAAGCAAATGTTCCTGATGAAATTTCATGTCGGGTGCTACGAGAATGTGCAAAGGAGTTAAGTAAACCATTATTTTTAATTTTCAAGAAATCCTTGAGTCAAGGTAAACTACCTGATATTTGGAAGAAAGCAAATATTGTCCCCTTATTCAAGAAAGGGAATAGACAAAATCCACTCAACTACCGACCAGTATCACTGACCAGTGTTGTAAGCAAGGTATTAGAAAAGCTTATAAGAAAAGCTAGGGTAAACCATCTAGAGGAAAACAATATGATAACAGAAAGACAGTTTGGTTTCAGAAAAGGAAAATCTGTTGAGCTACTATGACAGAGTAACAGACACAATACAGGAAAGAGAAGGATGGGTGGACAGTAACTATTTAGATTTCAAGAAAGTATTTGACAGTACCACACCAATGACTTTTATGGAAACTGTACCATCAAGGAGAAATTCGAGGCAAACTGTTTTGTTGGATGCAAGATTTTCTCATCAAAAGAGAAATGAGAAGAATACTAAGGGGAAACTACTCATCATGGAAAGAAGTGGCTAGTGGAGTACCACAGGGCTCAGTGCTGGCACCAATCATGTTTTTAGTGTATATAAATGATATATACAGTAACACTGGAAATGAAAGCTGTCTAAATATGTTTGCAGATGATGCAAAAATACAAAGGAGAATTACTAACACAGACTCTTGTAAAGAGCTACATGAAGAATTAAATAAACTTCATGAATGGAGTAATACATGGCAAATGGAATTCAATGTGGACAAGTGTCATGTAATCAAGTTTGGTAAAAATGGAAAAAGACCTGACTGGGATTATACGTTAGGAAATAAAACCCTACACACATCAGAAAGAGAGAAGGACCTAGGTGTGATTATCAATAACAGACTATCTCCGACTGACCACATCAAAAAGTAGGTGCGGAACATGTATACACTGCTTGCAAATATGAGAATAGCATTCACATACATAAATGAAGACATGCTATGAAGGATAATAACACCATTCATCAGACCAACCCTGGAGTATGCATCAGTAGTCTGGAGTCCACATCTCAAGAAACACATAGACGAGATTGAAAAAGTTCAAAGGGCCGCTAAAAGATGGATACCAAACTTAAGGGATCTAAGCTATGAAGAAAGACGAAATAAACTGAATCTACCAACATTACAGGAAAGAAGGAAAAGAGGTGTCATGATAATGCTATGTAAATGCATATCAGGGAAGGAGAAAATATACATAAATGATGACTTAACATATGGGGAAGCATCAGCAAGAGGACACTGCAAAAAACTGCATAAGAAGAGAGGTGATAAAGACATGAGGAAATTCAGTTTCCCAAACAGAGCAATTGATCAGTGGAATGACTACTGAATGAAATAGTGTGTGCCAAAACAAATCACAAATTTAAGGATATATACTATAAATATGGTTTAAGACACGGGACAGTACGAGCTTGACTCATTCCTGTAAAGATACAATTAGGTAACAATTAGGTAAGAACACACAAAATATATATATATATATATATATATATATATATATATATATATATATATATATATATATATATATATATATATATATATATAGTATAATATAAGAAAAATATGTGGATATGGATATGGAAACAAACCATAGGGGAAAATAAGGTGTACTGATAATGAGGCTGATGTGTACCGTGAAAAAAATAAGGAAATAAAGTATGTTAACACCACTGGTGATAATAAAAAACAGAGAGAGAGAGAGAGAGAGAGAGAGAGAGAGAACACCGGTGGGAGATGGGAGAGACAAAGACGGGGCTCGCTCAGGTCACCATAGGGCAGGTGACGGTAATGGATAAACGGACGAAGGCGGGGCTGCCGGAAATCAAGTGTGCAGAGTGAATTGCACCTATTTCCTTTGTCTAATAAATCTATTTCCATACTCATGAGATGTCATTATAGAAGATGACTAACAAGCTGTTGTCGGATGAGGTCGAGGAAGCCTAACGTTCATATATTGTGGGTGATATATCGGGGTTGTCACTTTAGGGGGGTTAAGTTTGAGATTTCCTGCATTCCTCGCATTCTTTTGACATTGTACAGTATAGTACGAAAGACATGGATATGGATGAAAGAGTTATGTTCAAGTCATATAGGCACACATACATATGGATGGGATAACAGCTGGATAAAATTCTGTCATTATTATATGTGGTGGCTTATATAAGGGTGGTTTGAATAAGTGGAGTCAAGGTTCAGATATCCTGCCTTCCTCACATTCATTTGAAACTGTACAGTACTGAATGTAATAAGCATGGATATGGATTACAGGGTTATGGTCAAGTCATACAGACAACTGTACATGGAATAATAGCGAGCCGTAAATCGCGAAATGGTCGAAGAGTCTCATTATGCTTTTTACTTTTTTTTTTTTTTTTTCACTGAAAGGCATATGGGAGACTATGGTTTGAAGGTCTGACTTTCATTTCCAAGGGCCGTGGTAGCTCAGTGGTAAACGATTGAGTGGTGACAGAGAGAGGTGGTTGACTATGGAAGTGCATCGGGGGTTTTTATCATTTTGTTTTATGACTGATTTTTTTTTTTTTACAAACTCGTGTCATTTACCTGAGGAAAATGACACGAGTTCATTTTCCTCAGGAATATTACACGAGTAATTTATATATATATATATATATATATATATATATATATATATATATATATATATATATATATATATATATATATAGTTATATATATATATATATATATATATATATATATATATATATATATATATATATATATATATATATATATATATATATATATATATATATATATATAATTTCTTAGTTATTTATTTTTTTATACACTGAGACTCTCATAGTCATAAAAATATAACATAGAACATAACATGTATTGGAACAGTATGGTTGGAGGTAGGATACTCCTGTAACTGCTCACTTCATCCACCCTCCATCGTGACTGGCAGGTGACTGAGTAGGGAGACAGTGAGAAGGGGTTGACAGGTGTCGCTGTGACCTACAATCTGTCCCACTTTGGGAAGTAGGTCCAGGCCAGATGTGGGTGTATTGCATGCACTCAGATACGGATGTTTCGAAGCTTACGGGTTAAGCCATATCCGATTCCCACGCGACTACTGGACGCTGACGTGGAGACTGCAGGTATTATTGAAAATTCCTTATCTCCTTACTGTAGTCCAATGGTAGTAGTCTGTAAGAAGGATGGTGAAGTCAGGATTTGTGGCGACTATAGGAGGCTAAATGCAATCACCAAAGTGGATGCTGAGCCAATGGGTGACCATATTGCCATCGTCTCCAAGTTGGCAGGGTCACGATATTTCACGAAGATCAATTTGGCGAAGGGATTCTTTTGGATTCCCTTTCACTCTGAGAGCCATCAGTTCACTCCCTTTGCTACTCCTAGGGGATTGTATCAGTATAAGGTCCTCCAATTTGGACTTATCAATTCCCCAGCAGTATTCAATCATGCCATGAGACAAGTGCTCCATGGTATTGTAGGAGTAGAAATGTTCGTTGACGATGTCCTCGTTCATTCTGCCACTTCGGAGGAGCACCTCAGACTCTTGGAAATTGTCTTCAGTAGACTCCAGGGTTTCAACATGACTGTGAAGCCTAGCAAGTGTAAAATTGCTCACAGTGAGGTGGAGTTCCTTGGACATGTTGTTGGCAACAATCGCTGCAGGTCTCCGAGCAACAGGATCAGAAAGGTTAGGGAAGCCCCGAGACCTGTGATCAAGAAATAAGTTAGGGCATTCCTCGGCCTAGTGGGGTATTATAGGAGTTTTATCCCCAACTTTGCTGTCATTGCCCAACTGTTGTACGAGGTGCTTCGGAAACATGCTCCAAACACCATTGAATGGGGAGAAGTGCAAGAGAGATCTTTTGCCACCCTCAAGAATATGCTGTGTAAGGAGCCTATCTTGCAGTTGCCTGATTCCAACAAACCTTTTGTACTGCATACCGATGCTTCACAAGATGGAGTAGGTGCCGTACTAATGCAAGAATCGGAAGGTGGAATTTTCCCAGTGGCATACCACAGCCGTACGTTAAAACCCTCCGAGAGAAATTACAGTACTGTTGAGAAGGAACTCTTGGCCGTGGTGGATGGCGTTAAGAAATATTACTATTATTTATATGGAGCACCATTCACTCTGGACACCTATCATATGCCACTCACTAGTCTCAGCCCGACTAGGACGGCTAATGCAAGATTGACATGCTGGACTCTGTATTTGCAGCAGTTTAACTTTGATGTGAGATACATCAAGGGAAGTGACAATGCAGGTGCAGACCTGATGTCTCACCTGCTAACTGATGACTATTGGGCAACTGTTGTACACTGGGGTCCACAAGACAGGGGTCCTTAGAGATTTGAGTAATCCAAGGACTAGCTTGGCTCCCAGTATCTTGTTCGTAGGACACATTATGTCCAGAGTTTGTACATACATAGCTACCATAGGTTAAAAGGGGAAAGTTCGAGACTCCTGCAGGGGCAATCCGAGGCTGTGTCTGAATTACCTTGTGGTGCCTCGAGCTGTGGGCCTCTCTGAGGATTCCCGGAGAATGCACATTATCCACATAAGTGTTCACACCCACATCGGGTGTCAAAATGTGACCTGCCTGAGATTGCATAGGGATTCCCAGCTTGCCAATATTAATCGTAAGTGCAGAGTTAGCCTTAACCAGTAAACTGCCCATTCTGAGAGCATTGAGCAATCCAAGGACTACATTTCCTGGTTAATAATGTATCCATTAAGAAAATAATAGTGTACTTTTTGTAGCATATGTACTGCCTACTAGGCAGAGAGAGAAATTGTGATTCAATAAAAATTGTTTGTCGCACTGACACTTTTGATGCTCCACCTTGATTGATTTCGCAGGTACAGGTGGAAGGTGGAACAGTTTTGTCGTGCAGATCAGCTGATCGTCTCTGCTGCATGCTGCCGTCCCTTCTCTTCTGCCTCGTCATCTCCATTTACTATTAATTTGTATCATATCATATTACACATAGGTACAGTTACACTACAACTGTCACAACTACACTGTGTATTACATACACCACACTACATAACAATTAATTGTTAATGTAAATATAGCAAACTTTTCGCTCAGTTTGACCTGAGTACAGGATTTTTCACCGTCGTCATGGAGTTTTTTTTTTTTTCCTCAAGCTTGCTTCTATTAACATAAATATGATTTTTTTTTTTTTTTTTTCGCTCATTGGCGACTGTGATTTTCTCCTGTAGCAGGATAGTACACACACCACAGTGTGAATCTTGTGTGACTGAGTTAGGATTTATATGTATGTATGTCGTTAAATTTTTCTGAAAAAAAAAAAAAAAAAAGATTTTGATGGGGCGTAATGTCATGAATTCATGTGAGTGTATTTATACAAAATCGTGACACTGTACTTTGGTGAGAAAACCATGAACTCTAGTGGAATTCCCACTGGGTATCACTCAGTTCAACCGTCCTAGTATTCACTTCGATCGGGATGGTTTTCAGAACATTTGTCATTGTCTCATAAGTGACCATTCTTATGCACGACATTAGTGCTTTCACTGAGTGATTTATTGGGTGCGTATATCATTCGCCCTCTCTCCGTTGACCGTTGAAGTTAGGCGACGCATACTTCTGGCAAACATGGCCAGCTCTTACCTCTATTCCCAGTTTCAACTTAGTCAGCTTTGGATCGCCTCCAGGATAGGATCGTTTGTGCCCAGCGTTGAGCAGCATCTCTGTTGTACAGCGAATTCCTGGATCTCCACCTAGACGGTGATTGGTGAAGTGAGCTTGCAGTGAATAGCAGTGCTTGGTGATTCAACACGCAGATGCCCAGTCTTTCGACAGCTCCATTCCCTCAACTACCTTTCAGACTTGTGGTCATCCTCCTTTCAGGACTTTGGCGAAAGCCTTGCCATTCCAATTGATATCTCAAAGACTTTCGATCGAGTCTGGCATAAATCTTTAATTTCCAAACTACCCTCTTACGGTTTCTGTCCTTCTATCTGTGCCTTCATCTCTAGCTTCCTTTCTGGTCATTCTATAGCCGCTGTTGTAGACAGCCATAATTCTTTTCCTCGAGCTGTCAACAGTGGTGTTCCTCAGGGCTCTATCCTATCACCAACTCTCTTCTTTTTATTAATCAACGACCTTCTAAGCTGTACATCCACTCTTATGCTGATGACTCCACCCTTCACCTTTCCATTTGGTTCCCACAACGTCCATCTCAGTAGTTACCTCAACAAACAAGGGATGAGGTTATGGCACGCATAATGTCTGACTTGGGTTGTATTTCTGACTGGGGTAAAAATGATCTGGTTGTTTTTAATGCATCAAAGACTCAGTTTTTACAACTATCAACCCAACAAAATCTTCCACAAGCATACCCACTAACGTTTAATAATGTTCAGCTTAATCCTGCATCATTCTTGAACATGATTGGGATTTCATTTACTGGCGACTTATCTTGGAAAGATCATATTACATGTCTTGTAAAATCTGCTTCCAAGAGATTACGTGTGCTAAGCCGACTCCGTTCCTTCCTTACCCCTGTGCAATTGTTGACTCTATACAGGGGTTTTATCCGCCCCTGTGTGGAGTACAACTCTCATCTTTTGGCTCTCTCTTGTATTTTGTTTTTCTCTTGGAAGGAACAATATTTGCAGGCCCTCGGCCTTTGGTTCCTTCTTCCTCGCATTAAAAAAAAAAAAAACACCAAGAACCTTCCCCATAAAATCCCACGTGCAGGGTTTTCGAGGGTTAAGTGCAGTGGCAGAGTATGTAACCCACCTTTCATGATATTCTTCAGAAGCTGCAGCAAAATTTTGTTATCATTTGTGTGAAGATAACCAGCCATGCTTTGTCCAGTAACAGTTGCTCTGCAATGGAACTGTCAGGGTGTTTGAGCAAATTGGGAGGAGCTTCAACTGCTAGTGTCTGAGTTTCATCTTATGCCTTTGCTTTCAGGAGACTATGGTCAGAAACAAGACTCTTCCTGCTCTAGGGGGATATACATTTCTCCACTCATCAGTAGTGCTCGAGGTGGTACTCGAGGTGGCTGTCCTCACCTTTGCTGTACTTATGTTCCATGTACTTCTTTCTCTGCCTGTTCTCTCGTTCAGGCTGTGGCTGTTCAAATACACCTGGGGAGGAGTTATATAATTATTCTGTTGTCATTATTTATCCCACACACCCTCCACGCCCAACTGTGCCTTGATCACTTTATTCGTCAGCTTCCAAGGCTATTTGTTCTTCTAGGTGACGAAATGGGCGTCAGGCTTTGTGGAGTGAAACCATATGAAACACCTGTGGTGATCTTCAAGCATCTTTGGCTGAAGATTTGGATCTTGTTCCTCTGAGCACAGGAGACCTGACACATTTCATGTTCAAACTGGCACTGTATCTGCTATTGACCTTACATTGCTCTCCCGCGATTCTTCGCTGAACGTTTAATGTGATATTTTGGCTGGGATGAATGGTTTAGATCACTGCCCAACTGTAGTCAATGCATGCAACTCTGTGTCAGTGAAGCTTGTCCCTCACTGGTGTTTGGGTACGACTGATTGGCCAGAGTTGGGAGAGCACTGTAGTCTTGACTGTAGTGCTCCAAACTTTCAGTGCTGATGATGCAGAACAGTAGTCACATCTACTGTTTATCAGGCTGGCGTTTCTTCTATTCCACGGACGTCTGGAAAGCTTTGCAGGAGACCTGTGCCTTGGTGGGATGAGGATTGTGCTTTAGCTAATTGTGTCCACAATATTTAGGAAGAATAAATATGTCATCTTTTTCATTCAGTTAAAGAAAGCTCGTGCCCGTTTTCAGTGGGTTCTGAGAAACCCATGTCGCATCATGTGGAGAACCCATGTCTCGTCTGTCACCTCATCCATTTCTTTACAACTGGTCTGTAAGGTGATGAAAATAATGGGTAAGTATTCACGTTCTCCTTCCCTGGTACTTAAAATTCAGGGATCTTCTGTGTCCATCTCCTATGAAGTAGTTTTAGGCCTGATGGAAAACCTTTACAATGTTTTTTGTTCAGATCCTTCCAAGCCATATAGCTTTTTTCGGTGTCAACAGGAAAGTTTGGGTACTGGTATTTAATTTCTGAATACTGAACAGGAACCTTATGCTTTCCTTGTCGTCTGTGAACTGCAGGCTACTCTCCAGCAATGTAGTGACTATACTCCTGGACCTAATGACATTCCTTTGCTATGATTTGCCATTTGCTGTACCATTGTCTGTTGTTTTTATTAAAAATTGATAATAGGACAGGGGATGAATATAAAGTATAAACTAACTGGCTGGGCATAGTTATTCCATTTCCTATGCCAGACAAAGGTTAAGCTAATATGGCTAACTATCATATCATTTGTTTGACAGCTTGTGTATGCAAACTGTGAAAGATGAGTAGCATCAGACTAGATCTGTAAATAAAGAAGCGATTACTTTTCTCCATCACAAAACGGGTTTCATAGGATGAGATGTACGTTGAACTAACTAATGAGATTTGAGTCAGAAGTCTGTGAGACTTTTGCATCTGGACATCATCTTGTAGCTTTGTTCGTTGATCTGGAAGAGGAATATGATATGGCATGGCATCATGGCATTCTGAATCAACATCACAGTTCAGAGTTGAACGGCCACCTGCCATTGTTTCTTAGTGACTTCTTGTTGGACAGAAGGTTTCAGGTCCGTATGGTGTCCTCACTCTGTCCTACGAGTTCAGGGGGAAGGTGATCCACAGAGGAGTGTGCTAAGTGTTCCTTACTTGCTGTTGCCATCATTGGCATACTTGATTCCCTGCCAAAGAGGGCGTCTTCTTCCCTTTACTTAGATGACCTTGTGATATAGTTTCCTGGCTCCCAGATGTGTGCTGTGGAGAGAAGGATGCAGCTGGTGCCGGAAAAAGTCTCTACCTGATCAGACTGTAGAGATTTCCACTTTTCTTCAAACAAGAATATAGCTATCCATTTTTATAGATTAAAGGCATTGGTGCCTACTACAGTGCATGGAGAAGACTGTTTCTTGGCTTAACGTTTGACTCTCAGGGTACTTGTGTTTTACATTTGAAACTTCTACAAGTGTCTTGTACGCAAGCATCGAATTTGTTGAAGGTACTATTACAGTACCAAATCTTCATCAGGCGCTAGCCAGAGAACACTCCTACATCTGTATCAAGCCTTAGTGGAATCTAACTTTGCCTATGGCTGCGAGGTGTACTCCTTTTATCGCACAGTGGCTAAGTGTTCTCAGTCCAGTGCATCATGTAGTTTTGTGTCTTGCTACTGACGCTTTCAAATCCTATCCGATTCCTAACTTGACTTGTGGAGGCTGGTGTTCCATCTTTACTTTTCTACAGAGCAAGTCGCTAATCACTCATTGCTGGAACTGCATGAGGCATATTCCAGACTAATTTACTGCAGTTTGTGTATCACGGCAGTCATTTTTTCAGTATCATGATTTTCATCCTTGTTCTCGACAGTCCTTAGGGTACGGGGTCAACATGATCATGAGGAATTTAGGTTTCTGCATTGCCCTTCTGTCCCGATCGGCTATAAAGATTTGCACCACGGTGCCTTCCAGAGGTGCAGGTGTGCAGGGATTTTGAGATTAAATCTTCTGTCTCTTCACTGGCACTTCTTCAGGCATCAGCTATTTCAGAACATTCATTCACTTACAGAGGCACCCTCTCTGTATATAAAGATGGTTCAAAGTAACTGCAAGGAGGAGAAAATATCAGTTTCCTCCTGAACCGTCGTTACTGCATTGACTTGAGCGCTCGAGTCTGTGGGTCAAGCAGGCAGAGTTGGCAGCAGGCAAGCTGCTTCATTGATGGAGGAGCAGAGTGAGGCAGAAAGCAGCAGGCCCATACTTATTAAAACACTAAGACTGCGTCATAAGGCAAAAGTCTGTCCCAAATTCATAGCAGTGAGTCATAATTCCTTATGTACGACCTAACCTGAGTCATAGCTAAAGACACCTCCCGAGTTGGTATAGCGCTTAGGGCGCAGCTTATGACTCGATTATAACGGTAAATATGGCTGCCGCACCACAGCAACAACAAATTCCCCACCGCCAACTAAGACGTTCTCGTGACAGGAAAGATGTGCTTAATGAACTAAGTGAGGCAGAACTGGTAAAGAGATACAGCTTGGACCGTACAGGCATAATTTTTGTGACAGATTTGGTGCAGGAGACCCTAACAAGACCTATGGCAAGAAACAAAGCTCTCATGCCAGAAATGAAAGTTATTTTTCGTTACCTTGCAACTGGAAAAATGGAACTCTGTAGTGGTGACGACTACTTGTGCATTTCTCTATCGTACTGTTGGAGTTCTCCATGCTGCTGGTGGCTGTGGTGTTGTTTGTTTACAGGATGGTATGGTGAGGCAACATGTCCTAACAAAGTCGACCTAACAAAGTCTCGACTTTAATGTGGTGAACTGCTCCTTAAGTCTCACATTTCTGACTTTCACCCAACTATGATGCAGGTTTTATAAGTGCAGCTCCAGGATCCTGTCCACACCACACACACACTTGCTCGACTGTCCCCTGCCTATTATTATTGAGGGAATACAGGCCGATTTTCCTCTCCCCCTCGTATCAAGTGGAGGCCATCTCCACTGATATTTGTTAACAATCCTCTTGCACTGCCATACTTGTTGTAAATACTGTAAGTATTGGGTAAAGCCATTTTTTTTTTCTGGGTTTCCTCTTACTAACCTGCAGCTGAGCATGGCAGACCTGGTATTTTGAGGAGCAGCGTTGATAGACACACTTCTCATCACATCACATGGCGATCTTTGTCAGGATTTATTTGCTCTATGTATATCCGGTTGGTGGAGTTGTTTTTACACCGCAGAGAGGATTGGTTAAGTGATAAGTCGCTTCGGGGCCACCTATCATCCAGGGCACGGAAATAGTTGCTTGTGTTTCAAACTCGAGTTACTTGATTAGTTTGCGCTGTCATTAGCGGATTGCTTGGCTCAAGTTGTGCTGTTGCATGCCAAGGGATGGCTAGGTGCTGAACTGAGTCCTAGAAGGCACTGTCTCAAGTGAGTGAGATTAGTGCGTACCACTAAGCATGCAGCTTTGGTAAGAGTTGCCTAACGAGCGATTGTTGTTAAGTAGTGTGGGCCAGGGACCAGCCATTGGTCATAACTGGCTACTACTGTACCTGCCCAGTGTTAATGCTTGGCCATTACTTCTTAAATTGTGTGTCCTGAACATAACTCTTTTGGTATATTTTGCGTTTATCAAGACTTCACTTACTTACCTCTGCATTTCCCCACAGAGGGAGTCAATAGTGCATTTGCTGTGTTGGTTTTGTTTTTTTGTTCCTGCGTTTTAGTTCATTGGTTTATTAATTTTGCCTTATGGTCTGAACTTGGTTGTTATTTCAGTAGATACTAGGGATATTACCTCACACGTCTTTTATTTACTTTTACAATGTCTAAGCTTACCACAGTAGAATAAATGAAAACTCAGGTCGAATCCATTGGACTGACAGGACTGGATATAGGCCAGTACGTCCTTCGACAACAGGTATTTGAACGAGAGGCTAATGCAAAGGAACAAGAAGAACGGGAGCGAGAGTGAGAAAGAGAAGAATGCAAGAAGGAAATAGAGGATTGTGAGAGGGAAAGAGAGCTTGAATTAGCCAAGATAACAAGTGAAGAGCATATCCGGCTGGCTAAGTCGAAAGCCAAAGGTAAACCACCAGTTGCGTTCCTAGTGATGACTTCAGCAAGCCTAAATTACCCAGTTATCAAGATGGGAAAGATATGGCTACTTACCTCTGCTGTTTCAAGAAGGTGGCAAATCTTGGCTTAGATGAAGGAAGTTACACCTTAAGGATGGGTGGCTTGCTTTCAGGTAAGATGGCCGAAATATATGCCGGTTTTGACGGAAAGACAATTAGTCACTACCCCTAACTAAAAGGGGCTCTTTTGACAGGCTTTGATAAAACCCCATACCGTTATAGATAGCAGTTCAGGCAAGCTAGGATTCAGGCTAAAGAGAACTTCCAACATATCGTCTCTACCCTTAAACATTTGTTCAACTTTTCAAATAAATCGGCAGGCAGGGCCGAGTCATTTGAAGTACTTTGTGAATTCATAATCCTTGAACAGTTTCTCTTCTCTTTAGCTTCAGAATTACGCCACATCCTCGAAGATCAAACTAGTTCAGACTATCAAGGAGGCAGGAGAATTGGCCGATGTGTGGGCAGCCAAATGGAAAGCTAACCTCCACCATAGGTTTTGGTCTGAAACCAGCAAGAGAACAGGTCCTCCTTTCACCAGGACAAAACAACGAGCCCCATCTACATATTCTCCTCCTCATAGTTCGAGCAGAAACTTAACAATGAAGAAGTGCTACAACTGTTAAGAAGAAGGGCATCTCAGGTCCCAGTGCCCTCAGAACCCGTGAGCTTTTAAGGACGCGAAAGAAGTCCAGCCAAGAACCAAGGTAGGATTCTGGTTAAGTGACAAGAGTGTTCCCAACTTCTCCGTTACAGGCACTGTAAACTGCTCTTGGACCTCAATGATCATCAGGGACACAGGCTGCTCCTGTGTGTTAGTAATGGAGGAAGTACTACCTGATATCAACATTACTGCCTGTTGTAAGTTAGAAGTTGCTGATTATCTGGGCAGAGTTAACCCGAGGCGTCCTGTCGACGTATGGGTACGTTGCAATATTTTGCATTTGCCAGTCTCGTCGACGTATGAGTACGTTTCAACATTTTGCATTTGCCAGTCCCATCGACGTACTGGTACGTTGTGCAATTGCAAGGTTCATAATTTGCACAATTTTCAATTTTCACGCATGATTTTTCGTACATATACACGGGACACCTTCCCCTATTCCTCTACAAGATGTCAAGCAGGGACAATGCCTTACACCGCATAACCTCCCCCCCCCCGGCATGCCATTGTCTCGGCAATTCACCTGTTACCAGTGACCTGGGCAATAAAGACATTCAGGGCCAGAGTGATTCCCCAATCGATGACAATGTGGAGGACAAAGTTTACATAGCATTAGAGGAAGAAACAGTCAGAAATGATGATCAGGTAATGTGGCAAAAAAAGGTCAGGTATGGTGATGAGTTAGTGAGTGAAACAATGCTTATGATCCCTATTTTACTGATTGAAGACCAATATACACTCATATTATATATAAATTCGTACCAAGTAAATAAATAAATACCGTTTATGAGTGGTGTGAAATAGTTACCCTCCCATTGAACTCTTTTTCTTTGGTGCCAGCCTGTTAGAAAACCCAGTAAGGTAAGGAGGTACTGCTACCTGGATCGAGTATTTTAAACCTCAGATGAGCGATTTTTCTATGAATTTTCGATGTTTCTCACCAAAAGCGGAGGTTTTAGCCAAAGAAAAAAAATCGAAGATACCTCGGGATTCGGGGGTGTCGGAGGTGCGAAATAGCTCGGGACGTGACGGGTTAATTACTTCCAGTCTATCCAGTGTTACCTCCAGTGTCCCTATTACACTGGGTAGGTGGATGCTATTTGCACACCAATAAAATTTGCTAGGGTCATGGTAAGGAAATTACCAGGTGTGGTAAACAGTGTTATAGTCAAGACCAGGCACCTCGAGACCAAGACCAAGACCAAGACCAGATCCTCCAAGACCAAGACCAAGACCAGACCCTCCAAGACCAAGACCAAGACCAGACCCTCCGAGACCAAGACCAAGACCAAGATCAAGAATTTATGAGTCTACTGAATGAATGAAAAGTAGCTGCAGCCTGCAGGTGCTGCACTGCTGGTCAGTTTTCATGGGCGTCTTGGCCCCTTGGGTGAGTGCACTACAATTGCGGTGCGTGACTCTGAGGTTGTTCTTATACCCTGGCAACCTACCAATCAAAAGTGCGGCTGATTTTGTGTATGAGACGCATGTTACTCTAGTATAATATGTTCATATATAATAATATTCATGTATAAAGTAGTCATGCATAATAATATGACTCGTGTACAATATGATACGAAACTGGACGCACATTTCCAGGGTACAACAATGACAACCTCAGAGTCATGCGCCGCAACTATAGTACCCCAATCATCCAGTTGCAGATTATGTATCGATGCAATACTCAACATCTTTTAAACGAATTTAAGTTGATTATCGCACATGAGTTGAATGAGGTCGAGGAGTTTCTGGGAAGACAATTACTAACATGAATGAAACAAATAAGAGGGCAATAGAGATAATTACCAGGGCCAAAACTCAAGAGTACGGAGGGACCAGGGCTCACACCAGGACCGTGACAATTTTGCTTCTTTTTCTGGACCGTGTCAAATGTTTTCCAAGCACCCCAGGGTGCGGTCATAGCTCTCTATAGCCCTGCACACCGATGTTACGGCTGTTGAAAGTTTTTTAAGTTTTTAAACTTTTGAAAGTATAATTTTGAAGTTATAATGTATGGTGTTGCATACTTTGTCAGTGCCGTTGTATTCATGGATAACTGTATCATCCTCATGCGAAAGCTGGTTTTCAGAAGACTAATTTTCACACTTCTCTCCAAGCTTTACCCGTGCCCAAACGTTCCATACACAACATTTTCATTTTTCGTTTCTTGTGAACAGTCAAGGGGGACTACCTATTTTTCAGGATAATTACAAAATAGACCGAAGGGGTTTCGGGATATAGAGGTGGGAAGCAAAAAATTTTGATAAATAATAAATATATATTTTACTTCCATAAGTGCTCCAAATACTTCTTATGGTCATACCCACTATTTGTTTAAGAGAACAGTTTTCACAAATTTTCCATCTTCAAAAAGGCCCTCATCCAAGTCTTCTCATTGCCCTTCTTGCTATTAAAGATGATTTATCGGCCCCCAGGTGGCCCCCCAATTTTAGTGGGACTAGAAACGCCACTGGGTCACATGGCTATGGCCCCCCACTCATAGGTGAATAAGTTGTATGAAATATGAGGGTGGCTGCGAAACACTAGAAAATATTCTGATTTCTTCTAAAAAGGGCACAGAAGTCACTGCAGGCCTCCGTGATAACCATTTCGAAGCTCTGAAGGGTCATAACTCGAAAGGTTGGAAGCCACTGATGTCTGACTTGACCTCTATCACTCCAAAATCCTGGCTACACCCCTGCAAGGGTGGAAATATATTTACAGAATTTAATATATGTGAATAATTGAACCTCTAGGTAAAATATTTCTGCTTTCAATGCTTCATTGGCATGGAGAAACAAACATAGGAAAACAGAAATTTTTGTGGCAATGTTTTCTGACCGAACTAGCTAAACCTGTGGTGTATGTGTATGAAGGATGCGGGGATTGCATACACCATATACGTATATGAAGTACACGGAGGTGAACAGAGCTGCAAACATCAAACAAGTGTGCATGCAAAAGGAGATTATCACTGCGAGAATGGCCACGTCATGCATGCTCTCTCGACTCGCATGCACTCAATTGGCGCTCGCGGGGCTCAGTTCATGCATCATCACTGTAGCGCTTTCCAGGCAGTATCTATAGACAGTACAATGCTGTATGGTGGGCCATGAATAAAATCAGCCATGATCTTTCTTCGTGTATGATTATATATTCCGACCTTCCCCACGCTGCGATGCACTTGTAATGCTGGTCTCTACCTGGTCTCGAGCCAAAACTCCGAGACCAGAAGCTTCGAGACCGAGATCAAGACCAAGGCCACATCAAGCGAGATCAAGATCAAGACCAAGACCACATTAAACTGGTCTCAAGACTGATCTCTAGAGCAAGACTGGTCTCGAGACCTACAACACTGGTGGTAAACTCTCACCAACCTGAACACCCCTTGCCAACATTTAATAAGTCTTCCTTACCAACAAACATCAGAGCAACTACTTTTCCCGATGTTCAACTCCACTGTCCAACAACCCCGACTGCTTAAAGTAGCCTTGCGACCCCTCGAGCTTTATCTCCCATTCTGGAACCAGTCTAAGCAACTAGCTGTTCGACTTCTGCTACTAACACTGTCCAGATACATGCCAGCCATATGATGCTGGTCCAGCCCTTGTTCTACCTACCATATTATTGCTAAAGATCTCGCCAGAGGAATTTAAGCAGTTACAAGTTTCATGCCTAACTCTAGCTAGGATACGGGACACAGCTTCCTCAGGTGAGATTGAAGAGGCACGAATTGGGTCTACGATTAAATAGCTTCGTCAGGATGGCCTACTTTACCAAAAGTGTTTGTCATCCCAGAGACCTGATAAAGTGGGTATCTTTTCTCAAGCTGCTCCTTCTGATTGCCATCAAGTAATTCTTTTTGCCAGTCATGTAAGTCCCACAGCTGATAATTTTTTACACACAGGAAGGCTAAGCAAAAGATTGCTGAACACTTTTCCTGGCCTTGAATGAGCAGTGACATTAGGGATTACTTTCGATTTGTGACAAGCGTCAGTGCATGGCACCTAAGGGACGAGTTCATCCCGTCCCACTCAGTCCATTGGTCATAATCACCACACCATTTTCATGTGTAGGCATTAACCTGTTTGGACCTATATCTCCTCCATCCTCAGAAGGCCTTCAGTACATCTTGACTCTCACAGACTTTGCTTCAGGATTTCCTGAAGCAGTGCCTCAGAATGACACTGATTCTAACTCCATCACTGAAGCATTCATTGGTATCTTCTAACAAACTGGCATCGCCAATGAAATCCTCTCAGACCGTAGCATGCAGTTCACGTTTCATTGAACATCACAAGTTCTTGTTGTGAAAAAAAATTTTACTACACCCTTCCATCCCAGTAGAAATGGGAGGGTTGAACACCTCCACTGATCTTTCAAAGCTGGCCTTCTCTTGTTGTGTGCTGACAAGCCCCGAGAATGGCACAGGTAGGTTATCTAATTCCTCTTCTTTTTGCCCTCTGAGAAAGTCCTATCGACAGAACTGGATTTTCCTCATTCGAACCCGCTCTACAGATGAACAATACGAGGACCTCTTGCTCTGTTACATAATCTGTGGGAGGATCGGACTATCAGGAGAACGACCGGACAAGCTTCCAGTATGTCCTCGTGTTTAGGGACAAGCTAGCTGAATGTGCCAAAATTGCCCCCAAGAACTCTGATGTGTAATGAGGTACAAGTCGTACTTTGATATCCAACCACGGAACCGCCAGTTCCATCCTGGTGATGAAGTCATAAATTTACTCGCTAGCAAAAGCAGCAAATATCTCATTGCCTGGAAGGGACCATACCAAGTTCTTGAACAACGTGGAAAGGTTGACTAACTCATTAAAGAGCCACGAGGACCTAAACTCTGCCACCTCAACATCCTGAAAAAGTATCATTGTCGAGCCCAGGCGAACTTCTGCCATATCGTAGACAAGGTCCTGACATTAGGAGAGGTGGATTTCCCCTGTAGGGATGGAGAAATGGCGTGTGTCAAGCAGGACAATGGTGAGTCAGCATCAAGCTCCGTGTCTCCAGATGGCTCAACTATCGAGTCCACTGTCTGTCAACCAACTCTCTTAGAACTTGGATGAGAACCAACAGGTCAGTCTCCAGGAACTGTTAAACAACTTTAGCTCTTTATTTTCTGACATTCCAGGTTGTACCACCGCCATCAAACAAGATAATTTCCTTACCAACACTGAGAAATTCCAGGCCAAACTCTACCCTGGCCTATTCACCTCAAGCCGTAATATGAGCAGGAAGTTGGGTAGTTATACTAGCAAGGGATACTCCAGAGATCTTCCTCCCAATACTGTTCTCCAGTCATCATGGTCCACAGGGAAGATGGTATCTACCGCATGGCGATTGACTATCAACACTTCAACTCCAACACCATTTTTCAAGTTGAGCCATCCTGCTCCATCGAATATGACTTATATATATTCTCTGGGGCCAAATATTTTTCAGAATGACCTAAGTAAGGCATATTACCATGTGTCTTTGGCAGAGAGGGCCAGGCCATTAACAGCTTTCCCAACCCATTCAGAATTAGTGGAATTCTGCCATTTACCATTTGGCATTGTCAAAATCTGTGCTATACATACAACTCATGTGTACTGTTTTGGCAGGATTACCTAATGTATCCTTTTTTTTTGTAACATCTTTGTTAACTCCAGAAGCTGGGACAAGCACCTTGAAGCTCTACAACTAGTCTTCGAGGGACTAAAGGAACATCATCTCATGCTCAAGATCTCAAAGCGCCGGTCTTGTGTACCATCCATCCATTACCTTGGTTTCATTCTCGGTGGAAATCATCTCCAGCCTCGGCCTGACAAGATCAGCGCCCTCTTACAACTGGGGCCATCTTCGACAAAGAAGCTGCTCCGAAGTTTTCTTGGTATGGTCTTATTTTACAGGATGTTCATTCCTCTGGCATCTGACTACACCGGACCACTCGCAGACTTGTTGATGAGAGGAGTGCCAGAACCTCTTGCCTGGACTGAAGACCTCCTGACGAACTTTTGGCAACTGAAGGTTTCCCTCTCCTCATATCCCATTCTGTGGTTGCCTGACATAATCTAACCTTTGTTTTAAGATATGATGCTTCTAATTATGGTCTTGGGACCATTCTGTTTCAATATTATGATGGCTCTCCACACCCCAAAACTTATGCTAGTAGAAAATTTAAAAAAGAAGATGTTCTCCCCTATAGAACGGGAATGCCTTACAAAAGTTCTAGTACACTATAATTTTTATTACTACCTCAGGGGAAAGGTGTTCATTTTGGATGCTGCCCACTAACCTCTCGTTTTCCGCACCAACTTCAAGGGACGGAACGATCACATCCTACGGTGGTCACTCAGCCTCCAGCCTTACAAGTTCAAGGTCATCCACGTTGCCAGTGTCGACAACATCGGTCTGGAACCGCTGAGTCAGTCACCAGGGTTCACTACTGATGATCGTCCCTGAAGCGTCCCTGGTATTTTTTCAGAGGCTATTCTCGAGTAACGTCTCTGGGGAGATCTGTGTAAGGGGGAAAATGCCAGCTTCCTCCCAAATCATTGTTACTGCATTAATACGAGTGCTTGAGTCCATGGGTCGAACAGGCGGAGTTGGTGGCAGGTGAGCTGCTTCATTGACAGAGGAGCGGAATGAAGCAGAAACTTCCAGATAGCAGCGGGATACTGCCCACACCACACACACTCGCTCGACTGTCCCCTGCCTTCTAATGTAGAAGGAATATGGGCCGATTTTCCTCTCCTCCTTTTATCAAGTGGAGGCTATCTCCATTATTATTTGTTAACAATGCTCTTGCCCTGTCATACATGTTGTAAATAGTTTAAATATTGCGTACACCCGTTTTTTTTCTGGGTTTCCTCTTATCTACCTGGAGGTAAGCACGGTGGACCTGGTACCTTTGAGAGCAACGTCGACAGACACACTTCCCATCAGAGTCACACAATTATTGTTTCACATCCTCACACACCACATTCATTTGCGCACAGGGTCTTGCAGATTATGGGAGATTTAGGTTTCTCTGCAGTGTCTCTGCCCTGTCCGACTCCCCAAAATCGCTCCTTGGTGTCTTCTTGAGGGGCAGATAGGCAGCGATTCTGAGGCTGCAAAGTCTTCTGTCTCTTCTCTGGCTTTCCGTTAATTGTTCTTGAACATTCGTTCGTTCACCGAGGAACTGTCCTTGTATAAAAAGATGGTTCAGAGTCAGACACTGGTGTTGGGTCTGGGGTGAATTTCCCAGACTTTGTAAGGGCAGGAATTCTTCTAAGTTCCACTATTTTTACTGCAAAATTGAATTCAGTTCATCTCCTATCATTGCCTTTTTCGAATGGCTTTTCCTAATTAAGAGAAGAAACAAACTAGTCAGATTTAGTTGGGTTTATGCACATCTCGGTGTGGTGGGCAAAGAGATGGCAGATACATTAGCAAAATCTGCTTCTTCTCGATGACTCCTGCCAACTACCTTTTTCCTGCTTCCGATATGACACTTTACTAAGTGGTTCTAATTTGTTGGCAAAGCCATTGGGATGCTGTTCTTAATAATAAATTAAGGAATGTTTTTCAGAGAATGGTAGTGCCGAGGATTCTCCCCTCCATGTCTTAGCGATTGAAGGTGGCTGTTTCCCGTTTTTGCAATTGGCACTCATGGCTTAGTCATGAGTTCCTATTGTGTGGCGGGGCTCACCTGTATTGTGATGCTTGCGTTACTGTCCGTCACTTGCCAGTCCTGTGTCCGAGTCTGGGGGACCTGCGGTGGAGATTTCTCCATTGGTATAGTAGGACGGATGGTGCCTACTTTCTGTCCTTCATGCATGAAGGAGCCTTTGGCTATCTGATATATTTTTCTTAAGGATAATTGATAATTTATTTACTTTGTTGCATGTTTTATCCTTGATAGAGGTATTGATTTTTCTTTTCTTTTTTTTTAGGACACAAGTTTTTACGTTTATTCGGTGTCATATAATCAAGCTGTTGCAGTAATTCAGTTCAATTCTCTTGTCATCTACAGTTAATTTTCATTCCTCTCAGGATATAACTCTTCTAAGGCTTGAAATTTTAGTGATGATTCGTTCACTACTCGGGATTTATCCAACAATGGATCAAAGTGCTTGGAGGTTACAAAAACACAATATGTATAACATCATCCTTGTGAAATAAATAACCGAAGTTCTTTACTACAACGATATCTTCAAAAATATTGTTATCTGCAGTCATTGTTACTCAGATAAAGAGTGATTTCGTATAAACAATATATTAAGCTCAAAGATAAAATTCTCTTACTCACCTGTGATATAATCCTCAGACATTTATCAATCTCAGGTGTGTAGGGGGCATCGTGAGGCACTGGCCAGGCTAACAAAAACCATAGCACAATTTCCTTGCCTACATAAAAGGGGGAAGTGCCGTCTAGCTTAGCAAAGTTCCGGGATGCTATCAGCTGCATGTTTACAGGGGCACCAATATGAGCACTCCTGAAATAAACACAAAAATAGTAAAAAGTATTAATTTAACTAGACGCTTTCCCCACCTAGAAATAGCATGACGTAGGGTATATAAGGACGTAATATTCGATACTGGGAAAATTATCAATAGCATGCCCAACAAAATGGGCCACTGAATCATTTGTACATCATTCTGTCCTCTGTAATCCTGGCGCCTCGTCACATGCCAACCATCTACACGTTTTGACTCCTTCAAATTCAGCTGCCAATTTGCATTTCAACTGATTATATATATATATATATATATATATATATATATATATATATATATATATATATATAATTAACAGCTTCATACTCTTCACCTCCTCGGAGTAAGGACGTTAATAATGGTAAATTTAGACTCATGCCAGGAATTATTTATTCAGCTGAGAGAAACATGGGCGATGAAAGGATTAAACAACGGTTGAAAAGCACCTCACTTTTCTTTTAATCCTTCCCCTTCAAAGTCTCTCTTTAAGTCCTTTACTTAGAGAACGCATTTCCCATTTAGTTCTAATTAAAGTTAGTTTACTGTATTCAGCCTGATAAGAGATTATTGAAACCTGTATTGCTTTTCATTCTCAAAATGTCTTCAATATAATCGTATGGAGGATACTAAGATGATAACATTGAATAGTGAACAGATAATGTATGAAAACTAACGTGAACTGTGGCGATTTAGTCCACGGTTTCTTAGTTTAGACATTTCTGTCATTATACCACCAAATATTTTAGTGCAAAGGGAAAAAATTATGGTAAGCATGTTCTATTTGCCCTCTGTATTATCTGATAGTAATTTATGTTCACTCTGAATGATATGTAACAGACTTAGTTTATATAACAGGGGTCACTGTTCAAATTGCCATTGTTGCCCGTACTATCGTTGGATAAGGGAGCTCCTTAATATCTTTTCCTAAGCGTGCAATTTATAATGATTATTTCACCTTCCTGTCATACGGCCATAATCTGCATAAATAACGTAATATTCACCAGCCACATCCAAAAATAAATCGCTACTTATGAGGTGCTAGGGAGCCTTCTTACCCAACGAGAAAACGCTTTGGGGAAACGACTAAACCTAAAATATGTACGTTTTCACCATGCCGGAGAATCACTACAATGTGTTAACCTGCATTTTTTAAACTCTCGGAACAGTATGTTAAAGTTTCAGCGACTCTGAGTCATAGGGAAAAATGCACTTATAAAATATATACTGTGAAAAGTTACAAACGTAAACGTATAGAGAAAATCTTCAAAAGTTTTGCATAACTATAGTTATTAATTTGTGTTTCTCTAGCTTTATTTCTTTTCAAACTATTGCCATGACTCTCTATGAGGTCATAACTACTGGACAAATTATCACCATACAGAATTATAGTTTGTCTTCTCCGGATAATAAGTAATTGTTTTAAGTAATTACATCACATGGAAGTCACTGCTGTAAATGGTCGAGAATAAATACAGTCGACAAAAGCACTAGCGAGACCCCTACGTTCTACTGTTACCTTCAGTCTGGTGACATTTGACTTTTCAGCCATGCTGTCTCCAAGCAATGCCATTCAGGTCTGGAGAGATTTTTCAAACAGGTGAGGACGGATGGGACATCCATTTTTTTTTTTTTTTTTTTTTTTTATGTGACCGACTCTGGGCATAGGCTTCACAGCCTGCTTTCAAGGCCCAGTAGTCCTCCTACGTACCACACACCTCTACATTTACCCCTTCATGACAAGAGATCTGCCTAAAGCTGAACAATGTCGTCTGATGAAACATGAATAAAGGAATCAAAAACATTCAGGGGCCGAATGCCAATCGCCCGCCAAAATAGGTCGCTGGATAAGCAACAAATTAGCTACAAAATAAATTTTAAGAAAAATCGCAAAACTCTTCGGAAATCAGTTGCCACGCTTCGCAAAAAGCCCGTCCATTATTGAAAAACATAATGGCTGTTGGCATTCGGCCATCATTGATCAAATCCACAACAAAAGTAAAAGCTTCAGCACATCCACACAACTGCTAATTCCTGAAAGGTTGGTGAAAATTCATCCACAGCTTTTTGAGATACGTTGGGAACAGATACACACACACACACACACACACACACACACACACACACACACAGATGCGGGGGAAAAAAAAAAAAAAATCGCTCCGTGGGCAATAATGAGCCTTAAGAATCGGACCCTGGGTAATAATTATCGTTATCTGTCGGTGGCCGAGTCGCTAGAAAGGTGTTCACGTATCCCAATGGATGAGAGTTCAAATCCCTGCTGGGGCAGGGAACAGTTTATGGATTTGAATTTAGTTAGAAACAGACTCTACTGACCTGGTATCAGACAAGCTAACATGTCGTAACAACCTCGCTGATACCAGTAGAACAGTCCTATGTGAGACAGCGCATGTTTTAGCCCGCCCCGTCCCGACCACTTTCTCACCAATGGTACCCCCCAATCCCGACCATTTTTGGACCCAAATTTTTTTTGCTAAAACTTTCGCTTTTGGTCAGAAACAATGGTCAGTCACGAAGAAATTGTTCCCCGGGGTCCATAATTGCCCTAAACAGGTATGCCTTGGTCACACCTGGCCCCGTGTTCTCTGTAGGTGGTCTGAGCCTCTCACGTTTTCTATGGTATTATAAGTCTGGGAAACCAATGAAAGTAAGTAGATATGTATTTATTACAAACATAAAAACATGTGATAAATGAGTAAATTGGATTTTATACAAAAATAGAGCTGAAATAAGCATTGTACCATCGTGCGAAACGAGCAAAATCGGGCAGACTGGTCACGATGAATCGCTAACATTCGAAAATCATGATACATATCATTTTTTTTACTTACATAATACTTCTACAATAACATTATACCATTTTACATTTTATTGAACTGTTTTTACGTATTCACAGGCCTTTCGATAACATTTAGCATAATGTTAGCGCTTATTTACGTAGTGAGTGAACTCGCTGTGACTGTTGTTTCAACTCGTATTGTGTTTTTTCTACTTACATAATACTTTCCTAATAACATTATACACTTTTCCACTTTATAGAACTGTTTTGAGATAATTTCAGGCCTTACGTAAATATTTAGCGTAATAATAGCGCATAATAACACACACGGTGAAGTTGCTATGACTACTATTTCAACTTACAACCTATTTTTGTACTTATATAATAATTCTCCACTAACATTGCACATGTTTACACTTGATATAATTGATATCACATAATTTCAGACCTTACGATTCAACTGAGCGTCATATTAGCGCGTACTTACACAGTGAGTGTTATCGCGATATCATTTGTTTCATCTTACACTAGTATTCAACTTATAAATTACCTTACTACTAACATTACAACAAATTCCACTTTATATAATTCCTATCACATACTTACTGATCAGAATGTTCTACTGAGCATAATATTTTCGCAGATTTACACAGTGGGTGTACTCGTGACATCAATTATTACAACTTACACTATTTTTCAACTTATACGTTTTATTCATGCTAACATTACACCCGTTTCCACTTTATATTCTTGCCATCACATATTTACTGACCAGAGTGTTATACTGAGCGTCATATTTTCGCAGATTTATACAGTGTGTGTAGTTTTCATATCACTTCGTTCAACTTATACTATTTCTCAACTTATACATTACTTTCCTACAAACATTACACCCGTTTCAAGTTTATATAATACTTAGCACATACTGACTGGCCTTACCATTATACTTAGCATCATATCGCCATCCCACACAGTTTCAGTAGTGTAGGAAGTTATGGTACTCTCTGAAACATGGCTGAAGGCACAACGCAACATTGGTGGTGGTGAGGGAGGTGGAGAGCGGCGCCTTTCATCACTCGCACTTCTCTTCCCTCTCCCTTTTCCTTTACCCTTTCCCTTCCCTTTCCTTCCTTTCCCCACATCCTGGGGCTGTGTGGAGGAAGTTTGGGAATATTGTATGGCGAAAGACGTGCTGGGGAGTAGCTCCACCTCCTCTCCCCTAGGCCTACGTGCACCACGTGCTCGTGCTGCCTCCCTCACACCACTTTCCCTTTCACCCCGCACTCCCACCACACCACTTCCGCCTTCCCCAGACAAAACACTAGGCCATACTTTATTTGCCTTCTCGCCCCACCTTCTGATCCTCGGGGTGAGATTTTTTCCTTCCCCAACCACGAGGCAACATCACGTCCTAAGCCGCCGTCATCGTCATCGTCCTCATCCTCGTCCTCATCAGAATCTCTCTCTAGGGGATGGAGAGAGGTCCATGCAGGTGTTTTGGGTGCAGGCTGGCCTTCCCTTGCCTTACGATACGTGACATACTGCTTTTTCCGGGGTGAAGGGACCTCCTCATCACTGCTTGTTATTTCCTCCTCAGGCTGCACATAATCTCGATCCACCACATCATCATCAAGTGGAGAATCACTATCTCCAGTGAAGGCATCCAGGGCGGATTGTATTTCGTCGTCTGAGAGACCTTTACGCGCCATGTCTGACCTGGGTCACTGCTAACAGGTGAGTGACCGAGACAAGGGCGAGCACAGGTCACGCGGGGTCTGGGACGCTGCCCGCCTGGCGGCAGGTAGGGGAGGCTTGGGTACGTGGGCGAATCGAAAATCTCGCGCGAATTTTGAAAATTGTGAAAATTATGAACCTTGCAATTGCAGGACGTTGAAGTGCGTCAACGGGATTGGCAATGACATAACGTGAGGATGTGGAAGTACGTCGACGGGACGCCGCGGGTTAAATATGGATGGCCGATGTTAGCGCAGATGTGGTGACATGCGAAGGTGTATGGTCCAGCACTTAGAGGGACTGCTAAACTTCAAAGAAGGGGATCTGGTGCTTATTTGGACACTTTTTAAAAAATCATCACATTAAATCAACTTACTTTAAGCAGTAACGTAAAATGATGTATAAAATACGGTATGTAAAGTAGAACAAACAGTTCTCGTAAATAATTGAGAATGCCGGTACAGTTTTCCTTTTCTTTTTTCTTTTCTCTTTTTTTTTTTTTTTTCATAATCTGTACTTTTTTTTTTTTCTACTGCAAATGTATGTGACAAAAGGTTTACGTACATAAAAAATTCAAATTTATCCATGTAAGCTGCCCAATAACTTCAATTATCTTATGTCAGTCAACATATCTCCAAAATACCAATAATTTATGAAAAACAAGTCGTTACCCATTCCTCCACTAAAATCTTCTGACAGTAACATTACAAATGACCCGCATAGTAAAGCAAATATTCATGCCAGAACATTTGCCACATTTTTTTTCGTTACAGGAAGTCAGCCTGAACGTCCCAGTACTAGAACTTCTATATTGCTCCACTTAAAATACAGACTAGATACAAAAAATCCATCCTAGACAATTTACCAACCAATAAACCGCCAGCACCGGATGGAAGTCCTCATATTGTTTGGAAAAAAGTGTTCCCCAGAACTTGCTTCCGTTCTGGCTAAATTATTCAGGCTATGCATACATACATCTTCACTCCCCAGTTTTTGGAAAGAAACCAATATCCACCCCATTCCGAAAAAAGGAAGTTCCTCTGACCCCTCTAATTACAGACCAATAGATATCACGTTTTCTCTTGGTAAAGTATTTGAAATTGTAATGAATAAGCACATAGATAAACATCTTGAATCCAACATCTAATTAGTATTAGTATGGTTTTCGCCACGGAAGACCCACCATTAATATACTCGTCTCCTGGCTCACACCATCCATCAGTCAATACATGGAGAAATTCATGCAGCAACCCTTGATATTTCTAAAGCTTTTCACAGAGTGTGGCACCGTTCCCTGCTATCCTAACTCTCTTGCAATTGACTAAGGTCTTTTGTTCCTCTGATTTCCTCATATCTCAGTGACAAGAAGATTAAAGCAGATGATGTATATTCAAATTTCCACTCAGTTAACGCCGGCGTGCCACAAGGGTCAGCTTTGGCTCCAACCCTATTCCTAATTCATATTAATGATCTCTTATCTGTCACCCGGAATCCCATCCATTCATATGCAGATGACTCAACACTTCACAGTACAGTCACATTTACACACCCATTCACAAAGTTTATTATATCTAACTCACAACTCAGTACAGCAATCTCCATAAATCAATACTTATCTAAGATCACTGGATGGGGACAAAATAACCTTGTCTCATTTAATGCTTGTAAAGCCAAATAACCTTGTCTCATTTAATGCCTGTAAAGCCCAAGGAAAGGGAGGTAGCCGAGACAGGACGACACACTGCCCATTTACTCATCCATTCAAACAATTCATTCGCATCTTAGCCCCAAAGGAGAGAAGGGACAGATCCTCACCGCACCACACCACACAAGGGTCAACTGCGCAGTGCAATCAGTGACATCCGCAGCAGGGCCCAACAGCAGAGCTGAGCTGGTTTACCCCTGCCACATCATAATAGACCCATCCCCTTACCCGCACCTGACCTGATTAGCTGATCAGACCAAATGCGGGAGAATATCCCCTCAGGGCTGCATCATCATTTACTCATTCACAACTTCTCTCCATTTATTTCTGTCAGGCACAGTCACTCGTCCTTGCTCAACAGACATCCCTCTCACATCCAGCGCTCTCTTCACACTGTCCATCCATCCTATTCGTGGTCTCCCTTTCAGCCTTACACCTCTCACATCAGATCTAGTTATCTTTTTCACCAATCACTCATTATCCATTCTCTCCATATGCCCAAACCATCGCAACACCCTCTGCTCAACTCCACCAGCCATCTCCCGAACAACACCAGTTTTCCTTCGCACTTCATCGTTTCGCACTCAATCCATACGCGTCACTCCACACATACTCCTCAGACAGCTCAACTCCATTACATTCAAAGTTTTACTCTTTGATACACCCATAGTTTCAGCCCCATATAACTCAATCGGTACCACAACACCCTCATGCAGCCTTCACTTTAAATCCATTCTAAGCGAACGACATCTAAACACCTTTTTCATTCCTCCCAGCACCTTTCCTGCTTCATTCATTCTAAACTTCACTTCTGCTTCTTTTCTTCCATCCACAGCAACAAGTGACTCTAAATATTTAAAACACTCGATCTCCTCAAGCAACTCACCATTCAAAACTATATTCATCCTCCTACCATCTACCAACCTCGTACACATCATCACTTTACTCTTATTCTCATTTACTTTCAATTTCTTCCTTTCACACATCCTTCCAAACTCCTCTACCAACTGTCTCAATCTCTCCTCTGAATCAGCCACCAGTGCAGTATCATCTGCAAACAGCAGCTGCTTCAGATTTCACTCTCCACCATCAACATTCACCAGACTCAGACCTCCACCTAAAACTTTTGCATTCACCTCCCTTACAACACCATCCATGTAAATATTAAACAACCAAGGTGACATCACACATCCCTGTCGCAGCCCCACTTTCAAGGGAAACCAATCATTCACAGCATTTCCCACTCATACACACGCTTTACTATTTAAATAAAAACTCTTCACCCCTTTTAGTAACCTACCATCAAGTCCATACAATCTTAAAATAGTCCACAAAGCCTCCCTATCAATTTTATCATCCTCTTTCTCTAAATCCATGAATGCCCAAAACACATCCCTGCCTTTCGCTAAATACTTTTCACACACTTGTCTCACAGCAAACACCTAATCCATGCATCCTCTTCCTATCCTAAAGCCACACTGCTCATCATCAATCACTCCCTCTGTACCCTCTCTAACTCTCATAATTAACACCCTACCATACACCTTACCTACAACACTCAAGAGACTTATACCCCTAAAGCTAGTACATTCATACTTATCACCCTTGCCTTTATACAACGGGACCACACAAGCACTTGCCCAGTCAGTTGGCACCATACCTTTTACAAAGCACACATTCAACAATCTTACCAACCAGTCAACAATAGTCACTCCACCACCCTTCAGGCATACCATAGCACACCCATCCATACCTGCAGCTTTCCCTGTTTTCATCTCCTTTACTGCCTTCTCCACTTCCTCCTTCGTGATCAAAGATTCATTCAACTCTCCGAACACATTTATTCCTTGCACCCTTCCATCCGCCACAATCTCAGCCACCCTTTCCTCCTCTACATTTAACAATCTTTCAAAATACTCTGCCCATCTCTTCCTTACTGCATCCATCTCAATTAACACCCTTCCATCCTCTGCTTTTACTCGCTCTTCCTTCCCAGTCTCTCCCTTTCACACCCTTTTCACCTCCTTCCAGAACATTTTCTTATTCTGTTGAAAATTCTCAGTCAGCCGCCTACCCCACCTCTCATCTGCTACAACTTTAGCATTATGCACAGCCCTTCTCGCCCTATTCCTCTTTTCCTTTTACCTCTCTTATGACACCTCATCCTTCCTCTGTAGCCACACTTCATATGCAAGTCTCTTCTCAGCCACAGCCTTTCACACCCTTTTCACCTCCTTCCAGAACTTTTTCTTATTCTGTTGAAAATTCTCAGTCAGCCGCCTACCCCACCTGTCATCTGCTACAACTTTAGCATTATGCACAGCCCTTCTCGCCCTGTTCCTCTTTTCCTTTTACCTCTCATATGACACCTCATCCTTCCTCTGTAGCCACACTTCATATGCAAGTCTCTTCTCAGCCACAGCCATACTTACTTCCTCGCATCACCATTCACTTCCTTTTCTAACACCACCACCCACACGTCTCACACCACCCACCTCTTCTGCGTGCCCCACCACAGCACTCTTAAACAACTGCCATTCCTCCTCCACACTGCCATTTTCCTGAACTTTCACTGCGTTCCACTCATCTTTCGATTTCTCCTGATACTCTATCATTTTCTCCCTTTTATCCAACTCACTCACTTTCAAAACCTCCCTGCCACACCTAACCCTCCAAGCTCTCACCCATCTCTTACCTACTCTTAACTTTCCCTCCACCAGGTAGTGGTCAGCCATACTTCCACCCTCCCCTCTCAGAACTCTCACATCCAACAATCTTCCTATTACATTCCTGGACTAAACCACATAGTCCATCAAAGCTTTATCAACAACCCTTCCACCCTCCTGTCTCACCCATGTATACTTATAAATATCTTTCTTCTCACACAGTGTATATCCAATCACCATCTTTCGCTCAACGCACATCCCTATTATTCGTTCCCCATTTTCATTTCTTCCAGGCACACCATGCATACCAACTACACCATCAAATGCTACGTTTCCCACTCTAACATTCAGATCTCCCATCATTACCACATTCACATTCGCTCCAAAACTCTGCAGACACTCATCAACATCATTCCAGAAAGACTCCCTCTCTTCCTCATCCCTTTCACTACCAGGCCCATATGCACTCACAAACACCCACAACTCACGTTCAAATTTCTCTTTCACCCACATCAGTCTCGATGACACTTCCTTCCATTCAATCACACACTGCTATACTTCCTGACTCACTAACAAGGCCACACATTCTCCTGCCCTTCCTCTGTCAACACCTGACAATCTTCCATTCACACTTCCAAACATAGACTCACCTTTCCCTTTCATCTTCGTTTCACTCAAAGCTAACACATCCAACTTTCTTCTCACAAACATTCTCCCAATCTCCTCCCTTTTAGCCTCAATCGTTCTACATCCACGCACATTCATAGACCCAATCTTCAGGGTATGGGGATAACAATCCTTCATCCCTTTCTCTGGCCTGTATCTTTTTAGGAACTAAAAATCAGAGGAGGGGGTCCCTAGTCCCCTCACCCCGCCCCTTTTAGTAGCCTTTTACGACACGCAGAGAATACGTTGCCAGTATTCTTCCTAACACAACCTGGCCACAGAGCAGTAGTACCACTCCATAGTGCGGCCAGATTGTGTTCCCCCCACCACTACTAATATTCCTGCATACAAAAGTATTGAAATTCTCGGCGTTTCATCTAACAATGCTTGACTTCTCATGTGAAATCACTTGTTAAAACTGCCTCGAAGAAACTTGGATTATTGTACAGAGTTCGTAGCTTATGCATTGACGAGCAGTTAGCCATAGTTTATAATAGTCATGTGCATTCTCAGCTGGAATATTGCTCACCCTTCTGGAATGGATGTGGAGACGTTGCACTAAAACAAAAAGACAAAATTCAGACCAAAGCTGTTAGAACTATTATTAACCCTGCTGTTATAATAAACTACCTCCCCTACAGGTAAGAAGGAATGTTGCCTCCCTTGCATTATTTTGCGGATAATTTTCAGGCAAATCTCAGACAAAGTTGCATCCATTGTGCCACCTCTCCATGTCCTCCCTCGTGCTACACGGGCATCTGGTAGCGCTCATGGCAGGAATATCACACTGTCATATTGCAGAACTTCCGCCTATCAGAAATCTCTTTTTCCCCGAACTGCATCTCTTTATAACTCGCTTTCCCAGAGTTGTTTCATCCAAAACTTCAACCTAATTCAGTTCAAGTCCAACTGTTGTTTATTTTTTTATGAATGGAGGACACCAGTTCTCTGGTGTATGGATTATTTTTCTTTATTCATTTGTTTTTCCATCCTCTGTTCTGTTATTTAAAAAAGAATAAAATAAAAAATATCACTGGAAGTAAAACCAACTCACTTCATCTTCAGAGCTGCGCTGAGTCCGACCATAGCATCTCCCTCGACCATAATTTTCCCAAGTTCTCTATAGGCACTTGATTCAGAGTTTAAAAACAACTTCTTGTATGGACCATCAACATATTCTAATGTCACCCTGTAACATGAACAAAAAATAAAAATTATTTACTTAGTATTATAAGTGAGACCTTTAGAATAACGCAACACCAAAACGCAACTCCAAGACACATTTAGTAATATTTTTCTCAACTTTAAAATTGGCCTAAAATTGCCATCTTTGCATATCGAAAGCTAACTTGTGACAATAAATTAAAACCAAGATATGATGCTAGTAATGATGAAGTGTTATGGAAAGGAAGCGAGATGTAGTATTGTTTCTTCCTGCCACTGAGTTTCGTGAAATAAGCTACAAATGGAAGACAAAAAATCTGGGGTCAAGTTAAATTGAAAAATATAGTGCACTTATTTGGCCTTTCTACCGTTCATTACTACACATTCCTTGCATTTATCCTATTGTAGTAGAGGAGTAATACTGATAAAGTTACACAACTGTCTGGATAAACGATAAGCTATGAACTGGATAATATCCAGAGTGCTACAGGATGTGCGGATCCAGTCCATGTATTAAGGCAGACAGAGGAGGGAGCCTAATCAAGAGACTGTGTGGCTGTGATGTCTCTGCTGAACAATGCATGTGGAAGTGAATAAGGTTACGAGAGCGGTGAGCACAAAAGTAGAAAAAAAAAAGTAATGCTGGAGATAAATATTGAGGGATGGAATATCTCCAGTATGGTCTAAGTGGAGGATGTATTACTTGGTACTTGAGAACACCATTTGTAGATTTCTTCAGTGTTGCCCTGCTTGTGAATAGTCAGGTGTGAAAGTAACATATCGATGAATATGAATAAAACAACAGCTGCTGGGTGAAGACTAACTCACTGTGTGATATGTTGGTGAACAGGGGGAGAGTTTAAGAACTCGGATGCAGTGACAAAGCAGAGGTAAATAACCAATGGGACCAGCATTAACTTACATTTCAATTTCATCCAGAACCTTTGCATCCAAACATTTGTTCTTCGATATCTCACCTGTCAACTACTTTGACCAGCTCTTCAACTGTCTCTGGTCTGGGTGGCAGCCTTGGGAGGGTGAGGGAGGCGATGAGGCTGGCGCGATATGCTGTGCCCACCACCACACTGAAAAACAACCAAATGCCGACCAGGATGTGGTTGGACTGGCTGGTTGAGAGGCGTCCATACAGTCCCTGGCCCAACAGGGTGCCCACAGACTCCATCACCACCGACCCAGTACTCAGCACTCCATGCCGCGTTTGCCACGTTTCTCTCCTCGTAATCTGTAAAACATACATATACAGTGATATACATATAAAATGAAATGACTGCATAGTTGTTTCTTTATTACCCATCCCCTTCCGGGGGGGGGGGCTCGGGGGCGGGTATTTTTTTCACTCGGTTTGTCTGTTTGTTTGTCTGTCCTTCTGTCTGTCTTTCTGTTAACAATTTTTCGCAAAAACTACTGGTGCAATTTTCATAGATGGTGGGCTATGACGTTCTAATCACCAGAATAAATTTGGGGCCAAATTGAGCCAATGCCCATGCTGTGGGCCCCCAAAAGGTAGATTTTTTTTTGTTGTTGTTCACCATAACTCCTTTCGAATTCGTCATATCGATATGAGACGAAAACCTAAAGGTGCATCTTTCAAGCCTGCATCCTATAACATGCCTCATTACATCAGGGGGGTCAACCCCCAGTTAGCTATATGGGGGCCACTGTCAGGTGGGTAGGGCCTTAGATTTCAAATGAGCATTAAATCGGCATTTTTCACCCGATGAACTCCAGATTTGATAAGCAGCATCTTTGAATAGATATCCTGTTGTGTTTATACATCAACACTAAAATGGCTGCTGGGGACAGGTTTGCTGTGCCTTGGCACTGCTTCCTGTTTTGTCCTAGGGGTGAACAGTGATGTTTCGGACAGTTGAATGGTTTAGACAACAGCAGTCATGAAAGGAAGTGCACTTCCGTGCATAATACCGTAAGGAAAACACATAATTCTAATGGGGCCATTCGTGTCATTTTTTTCCGGAGTTGCTTGGTATGTCCAATTTCATAAGGTATTTTTTTTCTTTTTTCTGCTTTTCCAAATGTAATTTCCTGGCAACATATTGCACTCTCTAAAATAGTGAAAATGCCATGCAATAGTTAGATACTGCTTGCAGTGAAGGTATGATGTGTTGTTATTATTATCATTATTATTATTATTATTTTTAGTTTATTTTTTTTTGGAATGGCTAAAGTTCTTTGTTCGTCGGAAAAAAACACCCCGTAATAAAACTGCATGAAAGCAGAATTAATTAACAATGCCATGCAGTGGCTTCCAGAAATCAACACGTGCGAAGTAGCCTACCACTTACTTGACAGTGGCGGCTGATGGGGGGGACGGGGGTGAGAAGTAACAATCCGAACCCTCCATTTACTCATCTATACCATAATAATGTGTGCCAGCAGAGTGTTTAACGATATGTTGTATAAAAACAGCAATATGTATTCGTTAATTTCTTTCTGCATGAATGTGACATCATCCAAGAAGAGTCACTGCATTTATAGCTGCAAATGAATCTAATATTTTTCGATTATAATTCATTATCTCTTGCTGTGATTTTCACCAGTGAGTCTCCTGTTAAACGCTCACTTAAACCTATCGTCTGGAGTTAACTGGAAAAAATAATAGAATTTACTTGACCAAGAGATGGTCGATGGTACCAGAATGAATACTTGTCTCCAATGACTCACTCACCTGAATACAAATCATATACTGTTGGCTCATGTTATATACAAGGGATGCATATGACAACGCGACCATGAGAGGGTTAAATGCATCATTGTCCTCGGTGAGTATAAAACAATAAAAAACAATGGCAAGACATATTTGGCACCATACGGGACTTCGCTAAAATGAAGAACCATATTGTGCTTCGCTAGAGTAAAGCACATTTGTGTAAAAATCCTGAAGGAGCTAAACAGAACCACTTGCCTTGTGAAAATATATTTACGTGTGCGACTAACACTGGAAGACGGCCCCGGGCTGCTAATTGAGACTGTTCCACATCTAAATTAAATATGACAATGATAATGACAGTGCTACTACTACTACTGCTGCTACTACTACTACTACTACTACTACTATTACTACTGCTACTACTACTACTACTATTACTACTACTACTACTAATAACAATATTGAAATATTATTATTATTATTATTGTTATAAAAAGAACCGCTTTCTGCTCCTGTTATTACTAATACTGTATGCGCCCGTGCCTGACCGCTTGCATGTTTACCTTGACAAGTGTGAAGCAGACAGTCAGCGTACAAGCCAAGATACCGATCCACACTTGGCCACTCAGAGGGTCGTAGAAGCTCAGCCAACTGGGTGTTAAGACTGGCGTGGCCATGGCGAATTTAACAGTAGTTTGATCATAGGAGAAAGTCAAGTCCAATCTGGAAACATTATTAGAATTAAAAATGCTACGTTTGTAGATGTTATAGCCATTTGTTACATCTAACCATAGGAAAGAATTTGTTCTCAAATAACAACAACAACAACAACAACAACAACAACTATAATAACAATAATAATAACAATAATAATAATAATAATTATTATTATTATTATAGCTGAAAGTGAAATCCCATCTGGAAACAGTGCCGGAATATTACAGAGTTTTTACATTTCCGGCTTCGTTATCTCCCCATAGCTCCATGCATACCCTCCACATCTGGCAGACCACAAGAAGCGACAGTATATTATTTACAACTCCATCATCTTTCCATCCATCTGTCCTTCCCAGTTCTGCTTGTTATGTTGGGAAGACGAAAGTAACCAAGAATCAGGAGCAGATAATACATTTTTATCGCAGATTAATACATGTCCTTCATGGACGCACTGCCAAACTATAATGTGCTGCAACTGACACTTTTTTTCCTCGGCTAAAAAGAGATTTTTTTTTTTAGCAGCTGAGTTAACTGAGCCCGTTTCTAACCCCTTAAGTTTGGGATGGACTAACTTAGGCTTACTAATGTTGCTTAGCATCATAAGTGAACCAAAAGAAGTGTCATTATTGTGAACAAGCAAAAGGAGGTAATATATGCAGAATGCAGTTCCACATTTGTAGGCAGTCAGTAGAAGAATGCACTTGACTTTTGTGCATTGACAGGTTCATTATCTAGTTACTTCACCTTAACAAGTAAAAAAAAAAAATGAAATTACTTTCATCACTTACGTTATCTCAGATTAAAAACACATAAGGCAATTTCAAATAAGATATGCTATCACTATCTTTTGACAATGTATAGTTTTTCTTTGCTGCATAAAACAATCTGTTTTTAAATTGGATTATCAGTAATAACAGTGAAAACTGCAGTGCAAAAGTTGATCTTAGCTTAGAATCTCACCTCTCTAGTTGTTGTGGAATAACAGCATATAACACTGGTGCCATGAATGATTTACGAATCTCCACCTGATGTGTCACCTACAAGTAAATATAACATCAAAATAAAGAAATGAAGACCCCAATATATATATATATATATATATATATATATATATATATATATATATATATATATATATATATATATATATATATATATAATTTCATTTTTACCATAAACTTCACAGAAATGTTTGGAACTAAAAATTATGATGTTGCTTTCCTTAAACCTTTCCAGCAAGATGCCACTCCTAATTTTAAAGAAACTGATAATTTTAGTGCATATTAAAGTACGAACCAAAGGCGTCAAGTATAATAATGTATTTTTCTTCCTAGGAAGAACTAAAATAATCAACACGTTTACTTCGAGATGTCTGGAATGGACACATAATTTAAATGTTTGGAGGTCATAGGCAGAGGGAAATACAGTATGACGAAGACGGTTCCTTAGTTGATTAATTGTATACATGAATGACTGAGAAAACCCGGTACCTCTTGCAAGAAAGAGCTGGACAAGAAAGAGGACTAGGGTTCACTGCTTAGTGAATGCTATATGGCTTCCGTAATTGGGGAGGGACAGAGGCATTCACTTCAAAAAAGTAATGATCTCTGAAATGCCAGTAAAAGAAGGAAAGAGATGTAACGCTGCAGTGAAGTGTGAGAAGTAGCAAGCCACTAAAAAGAGGGAGGATGGCGAGAAGTTTTTCCTTTACCTCCATTGTGTTTAGAGAGAGAGAGAGAGAGAGAGAGAGAGAGAAAGCAGAACTCCTTAGAGTAAAAATTATCCCATGGGCAAAGCCAGCAAACTGTTCAGGGATAATGGACGAACTAAGGCAAATTTCCTTTTATTTTCAAATTTTACCAGTCAGGGAATAATTAGCCAGAATGAAACATAAATTATTGCTTTCAGCACCAAATTGTTTGAAAAGAAATTTAATAACACCTGTAAATAATGAGATATGTATCGAAACAGAGATAATATGAGGCCCTGTGCAGAGTATGACACACAAGCGCCATCCCCTAAACATCAAGATAATGCCATCCCACAGTCCCTCAAAGTCTGTACTTTCATGTGGAGGTAATGGATGTTATGAAACACCACTGACCGCAAGGTTGGAAAGCCATGAAAACAAACACGATTTTCGTTCAAAGTATGCTCAACCCGCATTTGAAAAAATGTTGGAAAAGTATTATACTTAAACACCAACATATTGTACAGATGCGACGTGTGCTTGGCTGAAACATGAGCGGGATTTGGTTACCAAGTGCTCGGAACATACCTGTGTGGCGTCGTTCACAGCCAGTGTGGTTGCTGATAACAGTGGTTCTAGGTTTCGTCCCCAGCCTGGGTACATTGCTAAGAACACTCTCTGTGGCTTTTTATGCTTTATTATATACTATGTAAATAAGGATATTTTTCTTATTGCAACACTGTTTTTATTGCAGCAGCGTTTTTGAGTTGTATTTACATTCTTATTATTATTATTACTGTGTTCTTTTGTGTTTATTGTATTAATATTGCATTGTCCCCGTCTGTGGAAATCCCGCGGTATAGGAAACTTTCTTGTTATTATTATCACGTTTTGCTAGTACGTGTACAACTTGTAAAACACTATAACACTTCATCAAAGTATGTGAAACCATGGTGCTGTGGCTGTGCAATCAGTTTTCGTAGACAAAGGAATGTCTATTGTTCACAAATCAAACAGTGCAACTAAGTACCAGGTATTCAGTTGTACTTACATTATTCTTCTTATTAATTTTCTCTTGTTTTTTTTTTTATTGCATAGTACTGCATTATCTCCGTCTGGGAACATCCCGTGGTATAGGAAGCTTTCTTGCTATTATTATCAGGTTGTGCTTGCACCTACAACCTGTAAAACACTGTAGCACACCATCAAAGTATGTAAAACCATGGTGCTGTGGCTATGCAAACGGCTGTCATGGACAAAATTATATCTATTGTTCACAAACCACAAAGTGCAAGAAGTACCGGGTATTCAAATAAAACGGTGATTATAAATACTCATTCCAAAATGTTGTCAAAATTACTTTGATTAATGTTAATTTTGCATATTTTTTTTTTCCAATCTAGTGACATTCAGCTTCATTTAACATTAAGGAACCCTGTAGCTACAGGCCATCGTATTAGTTTTTGCATTATTGCAATGGGAAGATCGCACAATTGCATGCCCCCCCAAAAAAAAAAACTGTGGTGACTATTTTTTTCAAACTAACGGGGAAAATATAAGAAATAATAGTTTCTTTACCAAAAAGTTGTTGGATAATGTACAGACATTCAGCTTTACAATGCTGCAAACAGCATCATCCTAGCTATAATAGTTTTGGCTTTATCGATCATCACACGTTCAAAAACTCTTACTGCTTTTTTTTTTTTTTTTTTTTTTGGCGCTTTTAAAAAATGGTCCTTGTATATCGCCCTCCATGCAGGGCCTCATATTGTAGGCGAAAGAAACATATCGGTCCATATCAAATCAAGAAAAAAAACGACGTCATTCTCACAGACAGTGGTGTACTATGGTTAAAATTATCTATGTACATACTGGGGTTCAAAAAAGACAAAATAGCACAGATATCCCTGGGGTTTATCATGCAGTTTTAGGTGGCACTGGCGTGATCGATGTTAGCGACAGTTTGTACGTTTCACTGATTGACATCGATCATCAGTGACGGCAGTGAAGAGGTCATAATGCTGTTTGAATGAGACTATATATTACATCTAGGATGATACTGTAGAACACTGATATACAAGAGATGAATGGAGTTTGAATAACACCTTAAAAGAGATAACGTGGAATTTGACATAAGGTCTCTAACTATAGCAGTCATGAAAATGGGATTAAATCCTACCTCTCGCAGTGAATACTTACTGAACTTGAATTTTGTGAAAAACAACGTAGTTTCTGCAGAGATGGCACTTTAAATAATCACTAAATGTTATGCTGGATGTTTTTAGGTCGACTTCTTGTCCTAGAAACACAAGCAATAAAGCCGGGGTTCTCTTTCGAGACTGGAGCTCGAACACACTGCGAGAGGAACAGGGAATAAAAACGCTGGACAACTTTACACGTGTATTATCTTAAATTCTCCACACAGTACACAATATGGGTACAAGTACAACACAGTACACTATTCAATCACAATGGCACTAGGTAGACTAGAGAACTCCGACTGGGGTGCTGAAGTCCTGGGCTCTACAGGTGTCGGCCAGGTGTAGGAGGAGTCCCGTCAGGTGTTCCTTCAGGGGACACGGGACAATCCTCAGTGGCAACGCCATCTTTAGTGGGCTGCTGGGCAGCATAGTGAGAGGCCCTCCTCTCGTGGAGCCTCGAGGAGGGGTCTGGTCCTTGGGGTTTGGGCCAGGGTGAGCAGGTGCACTTGTCTGCACCCACCCTGGGGAGAGGGTTCCCTTCGTCTGTGGTTGGGAAGGCTGTGCCCCAGAGTCACAGGGGCACCTCTGGGAGTCCAGTGGCCGCAGTCTCCCTCCCAACGGGCCACTGTCAGGGGGAGTCTGCTGTGTCGTCTCCAGTGGGAATCCGTCAGCTGGTCATCTTCCCTGGGCGCCAGCTGAACTGCACACACTCCTGGGGTCGCCATGGGGCCTCGCCAAACCTCCTCGAGTCAGGGAAGTTCCTCCTTGGGGCTGCTTCTGTGGGGAGATCAGAAGGACGCTTGGGTACTGGAGAGTGGAGCTGAGCAAGGGTCGTCCTCTGCGGGAGAAGTCACAGGGGATGAGAGGCGTTCGGTGGGGTGTCTCTCCCTGGCACGGCTGATGGCCATCGCTGAGGTCCTGTGGGCAACAGGAGGAGGGCAGCTGATAACTATCCCTTTCCTGTAGGTGCGGCTGAAGGCCGTCACCGGGGCCCAACTTCCTGACAGGACCATGGGCAAAGTGTGACTGAAGGCCGTCACCTGTCCACAGGTGCAGTTGAAGGGCTATCACCGGTGTCCTGTGAGGAGAGTGGATGGCAGTCGAGGTGTGGCTGAAGGCTGTCACCTGAGTCCAGCTCCCAAAGGCAGCTGCAGGAGAGGGGGTGGTACCATCTGTCCCCGAGTGCGCCTGAAGGCCGTCACCAGTTTCTGCAGGGGACAGAGGTTTTGCAGCGGTTGAGCGGCTTAAGGCCGTTTCTGGGTTTGTGTGGCTGAAGGCCGTCACTGGCTTTGTGCAGCTGAAGGCATCACAGGTTTGGTGCGGCTGAAAGCCGTCATTTGGTTGCTGCATGGGACTGAAGAATCAGCCCCACCCCAAACCTGGTGAGGGCTGGTCTGGCTGCAGGGTAATGCACTCAGACTGCAATGTCCTCGCTGAGTCTGTTCCAGGAAATAAAGGTGCAAGGTATTTGAGGACATAGGTCCGTACTGACTGGGCAGTGCGCGCACCCTCAGAGCCCATCCGTGATCTCCTCCTGGGGGAGGATGTCATCAAGCGTTGGTGGTTTTCTGTTGCTATGGCAGGTATTTCACCACCGTCTTGGGGGGAAAAGTCACGTCCCCGTGGCTGGAGGTAGTAGATCTCTGTGATGGTGGTGCTGTGGGTTGGTGTCATGTGCTGGAAAAGGGTGGTCCAGTGTTGGGTGGCTAGGTCCGGGTCCTGGTGATGAACATTGGTGACGTATAAGGTGGAGCCTTGAGGTGTTTCCCGGAGGAGTCGCAGGAGGTGATGTGTCCCACGGACGTGTTTTTTTCTTCTGTAGGTCGGGGTCCAGGTGACATGCTGCACCTTCATGGCTGGTGGTCGTTGGTGTTCGGCGTGTCCTACCTGAATGCTGGTGACCAGTGAGGTGGTGGTGGTTTTATGTGGTTGCCAAGGGCTGGTGCAGCTCTTTTCCCTGGGGATATGGGCTGGTGGAAGTTTCCACTGGGCCTGGTGTAGTGTTAGTGTTATGGGGGCAGTGTTGGGTGTGTGTGAGGTAGGGGAAGTCTGTTCTGGTGGTGTTGGAGAGGTTGGGGGCTAGATGATGGTGTGGTGGAGTATCTTGCCAGCGGGCATGAAAGACGGCCAGAGTGGGTGGTGGTGGTGGGTGGTGGTAGGGGATTGTGCTCGTGGTGTGGGGTGGGCAGTGGGTGTGGAGTGAAGTGTAAGGGGTGGGGGGGATGGTGCAGATGTGGAGGTGGTGGCAGGTAGGGTGCAGTGCTGGGATCGTGGTGAGGTGGTTGGGGGTGGACTTGGGGCCCCTGGGTCGGCTGGTTAGGGGTGATGAGGTGGCGGGAGGTGAGGTGTGAGGTGGGGTGGGGGAGTGGGCTGGAGGGGCAGGAGTGTGGGAGGATGGTAAGGAGGAGGGTGTGATATAGCAAGTGTACGATTCTGACAGTGTGTCCAGAGTGGCAGGCGGTGGGGGGGGGTGTGGATGGTGGGGAGAGAGCGTTTGTGGCGCGGGGCGGTGTTCTTTGGGATCAGGTGTACATGACGATTCCAATAAGAGTGTGGGATATTGTGGTAATTTGTAGTGACATGGTAAGGATTTAGGATGTAAGTGATGATATAGGGTCTCGTAAACTGTGGGGAGACTTTGTTGGGTGTGGGTAGCTTCGCCACTACTACCAAGACACCTGGTTTGTAGGGGTTGGAGGGAGCAGTGTCCGGCTCCAGGTCTAGATTTTTCTGTAGGTGGTGCAGTCGCCTCTTGAGGTGGTGTAGGGGGTCAGATGTGAGGGACATGGAGGGGGGTTGGAGGTGTCATCACAATGGCAGGAGGAGGGGGGCTTCCCTGAATACCCGTTTGTCGGGGGAGACTCCGTCATCTCAGGGGCAGCAGTTTATTCCCCACTGTAAAATCTTGATGTGGGCTGGCCAGTCCTCATTCTTGGTCTCTTCTATCCGGGCTCGCACCTGGTTTAGGAGGGTGTGATGGCTCCTCTCGCATATTCCATTCCCTTGGGGCCAGTAGGGGGAGCAGTGCGAGATGTGGTAGCTGAAGATGGTAGTGAGCTCTTGCCATATGGCACTGGTGAACTTGGGGGCGTTGTCTGAGTGCACGGCTTTGGGAATCTCAAAGTATGGGAAGATGTGGCGGACAAGGGCATCAGCCATGGCAACGCCGTGGCGTTCCTTGGCTGCGCAGGTGATGAGGAATTTTGAATATGTTTCTATGAAGGTGATAATATACTTGTAGCTGGATTTCGGTGGTAGGGGGTCTACTACATCCACGGATAACAACTGCCAAGGTTTGTAAGCAGTGATGCTCCCCGATGGGCCAGTTGTGTGGTTGATGTCTTTGCCTAGTGCACAGGCCCGGCTGGACTGGGTGACTTGTTTGGCCGGGTTGGAGAGTTAGGGGTTCAATAGGCATCGTTAAATACTTACAAAAGTTTCTCAATGTCCATGTGAATCCCGTTGTCAGAGTGGAGGTGAGTCATGGCGTCTAGGGCGGTTTTGGGGCCGAGCACTATATGCTCTGGCTGGGTAAATAGTTGGTTGCTCTGCTGGTGGAGTTGGGAGAATAAGTGTGGTGGTATCCAGTGGGGGCAATCTTTGTTGCGCCATTGTTATAAGAGATCTGGTTCGATGTGGATGGAGTTAATTGGTAGTCGGGATAGGGTATTGGCGTTGACATGTAGTTTGCCAGGGCAATATGAAACTTCGTAGATGAACTCCTTGAGAGTTTCCCTCCACCTAATGAGTTGGGCGCTTTCCATGTTGGACTGCTATAACCATTGAAAAGACTGGTCATCAGTGATGATGGTGATGTTTGTACCTGACAGGTAGGCTCTGAAGTGTTCCAGTGCCCATATGATGCCAAGGCACTCTCGTTTGGTGGAGGTGTAGTTCCTCACTTGGCTTGGTTGAGGGTGCGGCTGGTGCAGGCGATGATGTGCTCCCGTCCTTCCTGCACCTAGGCAAGGACAGTGCTGATTACTACTAGGGACACATCGATATATAGATGGAAGTGAGGGGTGTAGTCAGGCAATGCAACAATCGGGGCAGTGATGTGTTTGTTCTTCAGTTTGTGGAATGCTGCTCTCCGTTCATCGGTCCAGATAAAAGGCTTGCCCTTTTTGGTCAGGTCATGGAGGGATTGGCAATGTTTGCAAACCCCTTCATGAAGCACCGGTAGTACGAAGTAAGTCATAGGAAGGCGCAGACTTCAGGGACATTACGGAGTAGGGGAAGGTCTGCAATTGCGTGCAGCTTGACAGAGTCAGGTGATCTTACTTCCTTGGAAATAATGTGTCCCAGGAAGGAGAATATTGGTGCGGCCAGAACGCATTTCGAGGGTCTGAGCTTGAGGCCTGCCTGACGAATGTGTAGGTAGACCTTCCTGAGGCATTGGAGGTGGTCGGCCCATGTCTGGCTAAAAATGATTATGTCATCCAGGTATGCCAGGCAGATTTCCCAGGTAAGGCCACTCAGGACAGACTCCATTAACCCCTTAACTGTGGGGCGTCACTTTTGTAATGCTTGGGAGCAAGGGATCATACCGCGGGGCGTCGCTTTTGTGATTCTGTGTTATTTTGAATTCACCCGGGCTTCCAAGTGGGGGGTTGTATCATCTATCAGTACTGCCAATGTCCAACACTAGTCAGCACTCCTAATCTTATCTGTACTCCCATCCATTGTTGACAATTTAGCCATTTCTCCCCGTTCTTGACTCCCTTCCCTACCCCCCCTCCATTACCCTATCCTCTCGCCTGCCTGGCTGTGCTACGCTAAGTAAATCTTCCCTGAAATTTTTCACTGATTCCATCCATTGAAATAAGCCCTATGCCTTATTCTTATACCAAATAATATATACAAGAAAGAAATAAGGTAAGTGAGAGCGCCATACACCTGGAATTGGCTAATTATCACCTGACAACACCGCACGTGCACTCGTTCGCTAATTTTCGCTGTTTATTTCCCCTTGAAATATGCCGTATAATCTATTTTCGTAATAAATATACATATAAGGAGGGAAGGGAGAAGTCTAAGTGATATTTACATTCACCTGGAACTACCTAATTTATAATGTATTGTCTAGATTTCCTGCCAATCATTTCGCTGCTATATATTAGCTGTGTCAAGAGGCTAACGTTGGTAGTAATGAATTTCCCTAGGTAGGCCACCACCCCGGCCCACCCTTATCAGTTCACTCTCATCTTCCAACGTGGACGTATGTCAGTTTCCTCTTGCTAGCTTCAGGGACTTTTCACCCCCATGCAAAGGGCCCTGTGACCTTTACCCCCTACTAAACCTCGTGTGGAAAGAGGTAAAGGGCTGACAATTGATAAAAGAGTGACTACGATCTTTCTATTGAGTAAAACAGTGCAAGTGGAATTGTAAATAATGTGTAAATAATGTGTAAACAGTAAGTGAAAGTAATGAATGTAAATATACGTGAACAGTGGAAAATAGTTTTATAAGTTACTTCAAGTGACAGTGCATAACACAGTGTAAATAAAAAAGAAATGCAAATAACGTAAATAAAACAGAGAACGTAAATAGAAATGTAAATGAGTAGTATTAAAAGAATACGAGTATATACCCTAGGAGTAATGAAAGTTTCACTCTAGCATGTCTGAATACTATGAGTTATGAGAGTGAAGGTGAAAAAGACATTCACTTTCAATGCTAGTATACAGGACGAGAAATTGAATGCTACGTATTTTACTGAAAGAATTGAATCCCTACAGTGACAATAAACTAATACTACTGAAGGAAACTTATGGATAAAGACTGTAGATATATTTAAGTGTTATATAGTAATAGAAATATAAAGTGTGAGGGGTTTTATGAATAATAAATGACAGAGTACCAAGAGCGAACTAGCGCAAGTGCGACGGTCAGATGCGCTCGTAATTTTCATTGCTTTCACAGTGGGGTTTTTTTTGGAGTATGGATCCCAAACTACTTGAAAATCATAGAGTAGTATATATAGTGTTAATATCTGGCTGTGGGAATCACATTACGGGTTGTCGGGAAGTGTAAAGTGGAGACTTCGTTACCCAACTTCAGAGGTTTCCACAAGTCCTACGATAACTGACGAAGGCTCAACAAACATTCCAGAAGAAAGCTGAAGGTATGTGCCATAAGCATATTTAATTTTAATATTCTAGGACTAATAACTGATTTTTGGCAAATGTTTTTTGAGAGTCTGTCGGAGCCCGAATAACCCCGCGGCACATGCAAAACATTGGTAAACATGCCCGCGGTGTAGGGGTTAACCTGGAAAAGATGGCAGGGTGTTACAGAGTCCAAATGGTAGTATGTTGAGCTCATAGTGTTTCCCATTACTGGTGGAAAACAAGGTCTTCCCCCTGTCCTCATGGTGTACGGGGACTTGCCAGTATCCTGATTGAAGGTATAAGGTGGAGAACCAGGAGGCTCAGTATAGGGAGTTGAGAGAGTTGTCTATCCTGGGAAGGGGGGGTGGCATCCTTAGTAGCCACGTCATTCAGTCGGCGGTAATCCGCACAAAAGTGCATGGTGCTGTCTTTCTTTTTGACCAGGATGACGGGAAAACCACGGGCAGGTGGAGGGTGATGTAACACTGGCATCGAGCATTTCCTGGACCTGCCTGTCTTCCTCAGCCCGTTGTTTGGGGTTCTTCCACCGTGATGGTTGGCGAATGGGTGGTCCTATGGTGTGGATCTTGTATGTCAGGTAGGTTGTGTGGCCAATGTCAGTAGGACCTGACGCGATGAGGTATTGGAAGTCCAGGAGAAGTCGGTGAACTGTCCACTTGGTGCGGTGAGAGGTGTTCAGGTAGTGAGGGTAGGGTGGCAGGGGGGAAATGGACAGTGCACAGGGTTCGGCCTCTTCCATCTCTCCCACCACTAATCCTTTAGCTAGCATGAGGGGGGTGGTGGAGATGTTTGCTACTTGGACTGCTGCAATGTGAGGGGCGGAGGGAGGAAGGTGGGCAACAGCAGACAGGCCGAGAGGGTTCCAGGTGACATGTTGGGGGAGAACAGGATGGAGGCTCTAGTGGGCCTGTTCAGATGTAGTCAGGCCTCCTGCTGGGGGAGAATGGTTAGGGCAGAGAAGATGGTCACTGGGAAGGTGGGATGTGAAGAGCGGGGTGGAGAGATGAGGGGGGTCTGGGGAGAGGGGGGGTCTGCATGTGCAGAGGGGTTGAGGGGAGGGGTCCAGGAGCTTCTGGAACTGGAGATGTCACTTGTGACAATCGATGTTCATTCGTAGCTTCTGCAGGGGGTCCAGTCCCAGGTAGCCATCATATGCGTGGCAGGTTGAGTCAAGTACGATGAATCTGTGTTAGGTAGAGACTTGTTAGTGGGTGTTGGTGCACAGGGCCCGGGTTTCCCCAAGTATGGGCAGGGGGCATTCCCCTGCATCCACGAGATGAGCTGATGTAGGGAAAAAAGGGTCAAAGGCCAACTTATGACAGGAGTAAAAATAGCTGTAGAGGCAGGATTTGGCTGCTCCTGTGTCGACCAGTAGCCTCGTTTTCATCCCGTTCAGTCTCATCTTGTTGTAGACTGGGGGGCGGTATTTATGAGAAGTGGCTCCCAACACTGTGGGGGGATTTGTGGGGGCAGGCCTAAAAATCCAGCTGCTGCGGGATCTTGTCTTCCTCCTGCTCTGTTTCTCCGGGGTTGGTGCCCTTGACTGGTAAGGTGTTGTCCTCAGTGCCCTCATTATCCAGGGAGAACACTTTCCTGGGTGGTTGGTCTGCACTAGGCAGCCTTTAGTCGTTCTCGGATGTCATGGAGTGGAGATCTGTGGCTAGAGGCGGAGAACTCCCACTGGTTGATGGAAAGGCAGTTTGTGCTTTCTTTGAGGTTGGGGTGTCTGTTGGTGGGGTGTGCCCTGGGTAGGTTGGGTGTGGAAGGGGGGGTTGGTGTGGGCCGAGGGCATCTGTGGTTTGTGGTGTGGTGCTGGTCTTTGGGTGGGGAATTTGCTTATGATGTTGATCTGCCGTGGGGTGGAGTGGGAGGCTAGGAGATGTCGTATCAGTTGAATGTCTTTATATAGGTCTCCCACTGGGTCATGTATCGGAAAATGTTCCCTAATAACACTGGGGAGGACCCTTAAAAGTGTGTTGAATGTATGTTGTTCCCAGGTTGCTGTTTCAGTCTCTGGGTATGCGGTGGTGATGAGTCACCTGGCCTAGATTAATGTATCATCTAGGCTCCCATTGTAGATTAGACTGTCGAGCTGTGATAGTGCCACAACTCTTCCTAATGATGGTGTGACGGTCTGAATCACTATTTGGTGAAATTTGCCCATGTCAGCTCTGGGATGATTTTGGGTGCAATACTGGCTACTGCTTTGCCCAGGAGAGGCAGGGTGACTGCTATTTTTTGTTTGTCATCTTCAAACACTACGTCGAGGAGTAGTGTGATCATGGATAGGTATGTGTGTTTGTCTTATTGTTCTGGGTCATATTTAGGAAATTTCACATAGGGTTTTGCTGTCATTTTGCCGATGCCTCTGTTTTGCTCCTCCCTGTATTCTGCCCTGGTCAAGAACAACCGCTGGCCACCAGTGTTACTCAGGGTGTTTTTAGGTCGATTTCTCGTCCTGGAAACACTAGCAATAGAGCCGGGGTTCTCTTTCAAGACTGGAGCTAGATCACACTATGAAAGGAACTGGGCATAAAAACTCTGGACAACAACCTTACACGTATATTATCTTAAATTCTACACACAGTATACAATATGGGTACAAGTACAACACAGTACACTATTCAGTCATAAAGGCACTAGGTAGACTAGAAGGCTCCTACTGGGCTGCTGAAGTCCTGGGCTCTACAGGTGTTAGCCAGGTGTAGGAGGAGTCCCATCAGGTGTTCCTTCCTTCAGGGGACACGGGACAATCCTCAGGGGTGACGTCGTCTTTAGTGGGCTGCTGGCAGTGAAGTGAGAGGCCCTCCTCTAGTGGAGGGTCTGGTCCTTGAGGCTTGGGCCAAACAGGGCAAGCAGGCGTGTTTGTCTGCGACCACACTGGGGACAGGGTCACCGTTGTCTGGGCTGGGGAGGCTGCACCCCAGAGTCACAGGGACACCTCTGGGAGTCCAGCGGCCGCAGTCTCCCTCCCGTTTGGCTGCCATCAGGGGGAGTCTGTGGCGTCGCCTCTGGTGGGAGTTTGTCAGCTGGTCGTCTTCCCTAGGCATCAGCTGCAATGCACACACTCTCAGGGTTGCCACAGTGCCTTGCCAAACCTCCTTGAGCCAGGGAAGTTCCTCCTGGGGGCTACCTCTGTGGGGAGAAACAGAAGGGCATCCCGTTTGGCTACCAGAGGGTGGAGCCAAACAAGGGTCATCCTTCATGGGGGAAGTCACAGGGGTTGAGAGATGTTTGGTGGGGTGTCTCTCCCTGGCGCGACTTTTGCCTGTCGCCGAGGTCCAGTGGGCAACAGGAGGAGGGCAGCTGATGGCTGTCCCTTTCCTGTCAGTGCAGCTGAAGCCCATCACCAGGGCCCGACTTCCTGACGGGACCATAGGTGAAGTGTGGCTGAAGGCAATCACCGGTGTCCTGTGAGTGGAGTGGATGGCAGTCGATATGCGGCTGAAGGCTGTCACCTGCCTGCTGGTGCAGCTGAAGGCCGTCACCGGAGTCCAGCTCATGGATGCAACTGCAGAAGGAGAGGGGGGGTACCATCTCTCCCTGAGTGCAGCTGAAGGTCGTCACCGGTTTCTGCAGGGGTGGGGGGTTTTGCAGCGGTTGAGCAGCTTAAGGCCATTTCTGGTTTTGTGCGGCTGAAGACCGTCACTGGCTTTGTGCGGCTGAAGGCCGTCACTGGTTTGGTGCAGCTGAAGGCTGTTACTTGGGTGTTGCTTGGGACTGAAGAATCAGCCCCACCCCGAACCTGTCAAGGGCTGGTCCGGCTGGAAGGTAATGTGCTCGGACTGCAACGTCCTTGCTGGGTCTGTTACAGGGAATGAGGGTGCAAGGTAGTCGGGGACGTAGGTCCATACTATACTGTCTTGGCAGCGCACGCACCCTCAGAGCCCCTCCATGGTCTCCTCCTTGGAGGGTGTCGTCATGCCTTGGCAGTGTTCTGCTGCTATGGCAGGTATTTCATTAACATATCTCACACAAAACTGATTGGGCTACTAAGTATTGCAAAACGATTGTGATACAATATTCGGATGTAATGATCAAATTAACTACTTTCTCACAACAATAAATAGTAACAGCAGAAATTTTAACAAGTATATAATTCACACCTCGATCCAACTGCGTGATGGAAGGACACGGAAATTGAAATTGAGGGCCTGGGCAACCGCAACCAGCTGGTTGTAGTCAGTGCCTGAGTACTTGGTGATGTTGCCCTCGATGGACTCTTGCCAGTAGGGTTCAAATGGAAACGCCGTCACGTTTATCGATGCGCCATGGAAACTGCCAAAAATAATGTAATATTCTAAACTTAAGGAAGCTGTAGTGCAACAATAAGAGTGGAAGTGACTTTTTATTCAGTTTATGATAAATCTATAGGAATAATGGCTACTGCTAATTATTCAAGGCAAGTAAAGATACTCCATGACAAATTTAATAATTGTTTATTAGTTCTATCTATCTATTATCTATTGCCAGACGCCTCAATCCCGTTCGGGATGGCCACATCAAATCGCCTCCACGTCGCTCTGTCCCTCGCCATTTCACTGCCCCGCTCCCAACTCACACCCCTCTATCTCATTACCTCTCCACCCCATCCCTCTGTCTCATCCTCGGCCTCCCCCTTCCTCTTCCCCCCTCCGCCTCACTCACATACACTCTCTTCGTCAGTCTTTCACCCTCCATCCTCTCCACATGGCCAAACCACCTCAGTGTATTCCTCCTAACGCTTCCTATCACATCCACATCCACACCACAATGCTCCTTTATACCCTCATTTGTCAGCCTGTCTGTCCATGTGACTCCAGAGGCTCCTCTTAAATAACTCATTTCCACTGCTCTCACTCTTGACTTGTGTCCTTTCAGCAACGTCCAAGCTTCACTTCCATACGTTAGAGTTGGTATCACAATACTGTCATGTAGTAACTTTTTCACTTCCATGCTCACTTCCCTGCTTCTTATCACTGCTTTCAAGGAACCAGCAACCTTTCTTCCCTGCTGTCCCTTTCAAGCACTTCACCCTCCAAACCTCCATCCCTACTCATCACACTACCCAAGTACTTAAACGTACTCACATTTTCCAATTCCTCACCATCCAATCTCGCTGTACATTCACTGACTTCACCTCTCTCAAAGACCATAACTTTACTCTTCCCTACATTCACCTTTAGATTCCGTTTCTTACACACTCTCCCAAACTCATTCACCAAGTCTTGCAGCTCTCCTTCCTCTTCACTCAACAACACAGTATCATCTGCAAACAACAGTACAGGGAGTTTCCAAACTCTACCCTCTCTCACCAGGGCCACTCCAACATCCACTATCCTACCTTGTACCTCTTTTATTACCCCATCCATGAACAGATTGAACAACCATGGAGGCATGACACATCCCTGTTTCATCCCAACCTTCAAAGAGAAAAATTCACTCAGTTCACCATCCACACGCACTGCAGCCTTAGCACCATCATACATACTCTTCAAAGCATTCATCAACTTCCCATCTACTCCATATATTCTTAATACTTTCCACAATCCTTGTCTATCCACCCTGTCATATGCTTTCTCCAAATCCATGAAAGCCGCATACAACTTCTTTCCCTTCTCTAGAAACTTTTCCACTAAAGATCTAAGAATGAATATCTGATCTACACAACCTCTTCCCTTCCTAAGCCTCCCTGTTCTTCTCCAACTAATTTCTCTGTTCTTTCTCTAACTCTGTCAATAAGTATCCTACCATACACTTTTCCTATTATACTAAGAAGACAGATGCCCCTATGAATACCACACACTTCTTTTTCCCCTTTTCCTTGTACAGGGGAATAATTATACCTGACTTCTACCTTCCTCCCAGGCCAATCTGCACATTTTCCACATCCATTCTACTACTATCTCTCCCCCATACTTCAACATTTCACCACACACTCCATCAATTCCTGGGGCTCTCCCCAGTTTAACTTTCTTCATTGCTTCCACAACTTCTATCCTACTGATTTCTTCTTGTCTTCCCCCCTCCCTCCTTCTCCCAGCCATTCCCCAGCCACTTATACTCGCATTACTTCCAACCTCTATGTTCAACAATTCCTTAAAGTGTTCTCTCCATCTGCTCACTTTTTCTCCCTTCTTCACTAGTAATCTACCATTTTTATCTTTCACTACCCTGCTAACTTCACTTCCACCCTGTCTTACTCTTCCACCCTGTCTTTTATTATTTGATTACTAATATTAATTTCATTTAAGTAATGTTTATAACATGTATACTGCAGACTACAAAATATGCCTGTTTTACACTAATCTGCACTGGATTCTCAGCCTTGCGCAATATATTTCACATACTTCAGATGCAGAAAAATACAAAGCTATGGTTCTACTTCATTTCCATTACACTTTCTCATGACTAGCACCATAGTCTAGTGTTAACCTCTTGTTATGCCTAAGCATAGGAAATGGAGAGATGACAACTTTAGGTCAGGTTAGAATAAAATGATTATAGCCCAATCTATATTCGTGAGTAATTTGGATGCGTCACTTATATTTTTCCAGTTTTGTAATGCCCACTAACTTCAGCAGAGTACATAAGATCCTCAAGTTCTGAAATGGCTAGAAATCTATACACATTACCTGGTGTATTTCTCCGGGAAAAGGGTGTGAGGTGTGAGATAGCGTAGACCTGATGTGGGGGTCCAGGAAGCCACTTGCAGCACCCGGGCACCGTCAGGACTGTACGGCAAGTGAACCAACATGCTGTAACTGCACAATACGTTTATAGTTTTCAGACAGAATAAATTATCTTTATTTCTTCGACAGTACATGGGTGAAATATATCATTTGTTTTAGCTAAGGAGAGGACAGTTTCATGTAGTCTTTGGAAGAACTCTGGTGGTGAAAGTTATATCTAATCGAGGCAATCATATAACCCATTCGTTAAGGAATGCTATAACGAACTGCTCAGTGTGAAAATTGTCCTGAGTGACATTCTCTGGCGGTTGGAATAATGAACGAAAAAAAATGTATGAAGTTAATTCCACTTATATTCTGTTCATCACATAGGGCCGTCTTTTCGATGCCATGGATGTTTCCTAGTAATAAATCTTGTCCAGTTAATTGTATCCTACAGTATGGCAGACTCGTCAGCCATTGGCTCTATATACTCTCCACATTTTTTCTCTTGCCGAAATAAATTCATATCCAGGGTTCCTCACAGGAAAAAGACCAGTTACTCTACCCTGTTCGCTTTAACTTGGCCTAATATTATCATCTTTCCATATCGAATGCTAAACTGTAACTAGATACAGTATTAGCTTTATGATACATTGCTAGTCATGAAAATTGTCACTGAAATGATGTATAACCACAAAATTGTTATTCTGCCACTTAACTGTGTGAAATAGGATGCAAAAGGAAGAAAAATCTGGGACAAGTTATAATGAAGGGCAAAAGTGAGAATATAGACTGACAAGTAATATCATTGTGAATTGTTCTCTCTTTAGTCCAACAAAGCTTTGAACTACCAACTCAGCACTGAACAGCAGGCTTTTATTCAGTGTGGAACTCCCCTGGGATCCAATGGGTTAATGGCTGACAAACCTATCGGTCTCTTTTACCCACTGGAGTCCAGGGTCCAAAGTATTGGACAGAATTGTAATATTTCAAGTCTTTATAAGGGGGTGAACCCTCGGCTAGGGACCTATGAGTGTCACGAATATGAGCCGTTAGGCGAAGGGCGGTACGCCTAGTGCCCTCCAAGTGCAGTGCCTCACCCAGCACCCCTGGGATGCAATGGATTAATGGCTGGCAAACCTATCAGCCTCTTTAACCCACTAGAGCCCAGTGTCAAGAGTATTGGAAAGAAATGGGATTTTTCAAGTCTTTATCAAGCAGGGAACACTCAGATGAGGACCTATGAACGTCATGACTATGAGCCGGTAGCCAGAGGGCAGTACGCCAAGTGCCCTTCCAGTGCAATGCCTTGCCCAGCACCCCTGGGATCCAATGGGTTAATGGATGGAAAACCAATCAGTCTCATTAAGCCACTGGAGCCCAGTGTCCAGAGTATTGGACAGAACTGGGAGTTTTCAAGTCTCTATAAAGCAGGGAACCCGCCGCTAGGGACCTATGAGCTTCGTGACTATGAGCCAATAAGCGGAGGGCGGTACGCCTAGTGCCCTCCCAGTGCAATGCCTCACCCAGCACCCCTGGGATCCAATGGGTTAATGGCTGATAAAGCTATCAATCTCTTTAACCCATTGGAGCCCAGTGTCCAGAGTATTGAACAGAAATGGGATTTTTGAAGTCTTTATAAAGCAGGGAACCCCCGGGTAGTGACCTATGAGTGTAGAAAGTATGAACCGAGTGGCAGAGGGCGGTACGCTTAGTGACCTCCCAGTGAAATGCCTCGCCCAGCACCGACGGGATCCAATGGGTTAATGGATGGCAAACCTATCGGTCTCTTTAACCCACTGGAGCCCAATGTCCAGAGGAGGGGACAGAACTGGGATTTTTCAAGCCTTTATAAAGCAGGGAACCCCCAGGTAGGGACCTATGAGCCTCACAACTATGAGCCGAAAGGCAAAGGGCGGCACACCTAGTGTCTTCCCAGTGCAATGCTTCACCCAGCACCCCTGGCATCCAATGGGTTAATGGCTGGCAAGCTTATCAGTCTCTTTAACCCACTGGAGCCCAGTGTGCAGAGTTTTGGACAGAATTGGGATTTTTGAAGTCATTAAACAGCAGGGAACCGACGGGTAGGGACCTATAGGCGTAGCGACTATGAGCCGATAGGCGGAGGGCTGTATGCCTAGTGCTCTCCCAGTGGAATGCCTAGCCCAGCACCCCTTGGATCCAATGGTTTAATGGCTGGTAAACCTATTAGTCTCTTTAACCCATTAGAGCCCAGTGTCAGGAGTATTGAACAGAACTGCGATTATTCAAGTCTTTATAAAGCAAGGAACTCCAGGTAGGGACCTATTAGCGTCGTGACTATGAGCTGAGAGGTGGAGGGCGGTACACCTAGTTCTTTCCCAGTGCAATGCCACGCCCAGCACCCATGGGATCCAATGGGTTAATCACTGGCAAACCTATCGGTCTCTTTAACCCACTGAAGCCCAGTGTCCAGAGTATTGGACAGAACTAGAATTTTTCAAGTCTTTAAAAGGGGGGGAAAGCCCCGGGTAGGGACCTATGAGCATTGCAACTATAAACCGATAGGCGGAGGGCGGTATGCCTAGTACCCTCCCAGTGCAATGCCTCACCCAGTAACCCTAGGATCCAATGGGTTAATTTCTGGAAAACCTATCGATCTCTTTAACACACTGGAGCCCAGTGCCCAGAGTATTGGATAGAACTCCGATCTTTCAAATCATTATGAAGCAGGGAACCCCCAGGTAGTGACCTATTATCTTCACGACTGTGAGCCGATAGGCGGAGGGCGGTAACCCTAGTGCCATCCCAGTGAAATACCTCGCCCAGCATCCCTGGGATCCAATGAGTTAATGACTGGCAAACTTATCTTTCTCTTTAACGCACAGGAGCCACTGTAGCCCAGTGTCCAGAGTATTGGACAGAACTGGGATTTTTCAAGTCTTTATCAAGCAGGGAACCCCAGGGTAGGGACCTATGAGCTTCACGACTATCAGCCAATAGGCGGAGGGCAGTACGCATAGTGCCCTCCCAGTGCAATGCCTCACCCAGCACCCCTGTGATCAAATCGGTTAACCAGTCACGTCCCGAGCTATTTCGCACTTCTGACACCCCCCCCAATCCTGATGTATTTTCGAAAAAAATAAAATGGCAAAACCTCCGCTTTTGGTGAGAAACATCGAAAATTCATAGAGAAATCGCTCACCTGAGGTTTAAAATACTCGATCTAGGTTGGAGTACCTCCTTACCTGACTGGGTTTTCTAACAGGCTGGCACCAAAGAAAACGAGTTCTATGGGAGGGTAACTATTTCACACAACTCATAAACGGTATTTATTTATTTACTTGGTACGAATTTATATGTAGTACGAGAGTATATTGGTTTTCAAACAGTAATATAGGCATTATAAGCATGGTTTCACTCACTAACTCATCACCATACCTGACCTTCTTTGGCCACATTACCTGATCATTATTTCTGACTGTTTCTTCTTCTAATGTTATGTAAATTTTGTCCTCCACATTGTCATCGATTGGGGAATCACTCTGGCCCTGAATATCTTTACTGGCCAGTTCACTGGTAACAGGTGAATTGCCAAGACAATGGCGTGAGGGGGGGAGGGGGGAGGTAATGTGGTGTAAGGCATTGTCCCTGTTTGGCATCTTGTAGAGGAATAGAGGAAGGTGTCCCGTGCATACGTACAAAAAATCACGCGTCAAAATTGAAAATTGTGCAAATTAGGGACCTTGCAATTGCACGACGTACCAGTACGTCGCTGGGACTGGCAAATGCAAAATGCTGCAACATACCCATACGTCGACGGGATGGGGCGGGTTAATGACTGGAAAACCTATCGGTCTCTTTAACCCATTGGAGACCATTGTCCAGAGTATTGGACAGAACTGGGATATTTCAAGTCTTTTTAAATTAGGTAATCCCCGGGTAGGGACCTATGAGCTTCGCGACTACGAGCCGATAGGCGGTGGACGGTACACCTACTGCCCTCCCAGTGCAATGCCTCGCCTAGCACCCCTGGGATCCAATGGATTAATGGCTGGGAAATCTATTGGTTTCTTTAACCCATTGGAGCCCAGTGTCCAGAGTGTTGGATAGAACTGAGATTTTAAGAGTCTTTATAAAGTAGGGAACCCGTTGGTAGGACCTATGAGCTTCGTGACTATGAGCCGATAGGCGGAGGGCAGTACGCCTAGTGCCCTAGTAGTGCAGTGACTCGCCTGGCAGCCCTGGGATCCAATTGGTTAATCACTGGCAAACCAATCGGTCTGTTTAACCTACTTGAGCCCAGTGTCTGGAGTACTGGACAGAACTGGGATTTTTCAAGTCTTTATCAAGCATGGATCCCCCGGGTAGGAATCTATGAGCTTTGCAACCATGAGCCGATAGGCAGAGGGCGGTACTTCTAGTGCCCTCCCAGTGCAATGCCTTGCCCAGAACCCCTGGGATCCAATGGGTTAATGGCTGGCAAAGAAATCGGTCTCTTTAACCCACTGGATCCCAGTGTCCAGATTATTGGACAGAACTTGGATTTTTAGTCTTTATCAAGCAGGGAACCCCCGGGTAGGGACCTATGAGCTTCAAGACTATGAGCCAATAGGCAGAGGGCAGTACACCTAGTGTCCTCCCAGTGCTATGCCTCGTCCAGTACCCCTGCGATCCAATGGGTTAATAGCCGGCAAACCTATAGGTCTCTTTAACCCCTTAACCGCGGGGCGTCACTTTCATGACGCTTGGGAGCAAGGGATCATACCGCGGGGCGTCGCTTTTGTGATTCTGTGTTATTTTGAATTCACCCGGGCTTGCAAGTGGGGGCTTGTATCATCTTTCAGTACTGCCAATGTTCAACACTAGTCAGCACTCCTAATCTCATCTGTACTCCCATCCATTGTTGACAATTTAGCCATTTCTCCCCGTTCTTGACTCCCCTCCCTACCCCCCGTCCATTACCCTATCCTCTCGCCTGCCTGGTCGTGCTACACTAAGTAAATCTTCCCTAGAATTTTTCACTGATTCCATCCATTGAAATAAGCCCTATGCCCTATTCTTAAACGAAATAATATATACAAGAAAGAAATAAGGAAAGTGAGAGTGCCATACACCTGGAATTGGCTAATTATCACCTGACAACACCGCACGTGCTCTCGTTCGCTAATTTTTGCTGTTTATTTCCCCTTGAAATATGCCGTATAATCTATTTTCGTAATAAATATACTTATAAGGAGGGAAGGGAGAAGCCTAAGTGATATTTACATTCACCTGGAACTACCTAATTTATAATGTATTGTCTAGATTTCCTGCCAATCATTTCAGTGCTATAAAGTAGCTGTGTCAAGAGTCTAAACGTTGGCAGTACTGATTTCCCTATGTAAGCCACCACCCCGGCCCACCCTTATCAGTTCACTCTCATCTTCCAGTGTGGGGGTACGTCTGTTTGCTCTTGCTAGCTTCAGGGCCTTTTCACCCCCATGCAAAGGGCCCTGTGACCATTATCCCCTACTAAACCTCGTGTGGAAAGAGGTAAAGGGCTGACAATTGATAAAAGAGTGACTACGATCTTTCTATTGAGTAAAACAGTGCAAGTGGAATTGTAAACAATGTGTAAATAATATGTAAACAGCAAGTGAAAGTAATGAATGTAAATATACATAAACAGTGGAAAATAGTTTTATAAGTTACTTCAAGTGACAGTGCATAACACATTGTAAATAAAATAGAAATGTAAATAACGTAAATAAACTAGAGAACGTAAATAGAAATGTAAATGAGTAGTATTATAAGAATACGAGTATATACCCTAGGAGTAATGAAAGTGAAAGTTTCACTCTAGCATGTCTGAATACTATGAGTTATGAGAGTGAAATTGAAAGTGACATTCACTCTCAATGCTAGTATACAGGATGAGAAAGTGAATGCTACATATTATACTGAAAGAAATTGAATCCCTACATTGACAATAAACTAATACTACTGGAGGAAACTTAGGGATAAAGACTGTAGATATATATAAGTGTTATATAGTAATAGAAATATAAAGTGTGAGGGGTTTTATGAATAATAAATGTCAGAATACCAAAAGCGAACTAGCGCAAGTGTGACGGTAAGATGCGCTCGTAATTTTCATTGTTTTCACAGTGGGTTTTTTTTTTTGGAGTATGGATCCCAAACTACTTGATAATGATAGAGTAGTGTTTATAGTGTTAATATCTGGCTGTGGTTATCATATTACGGGTTGTCGGGAAGTGTAAAGTGGAGACTTCGTTACCCAACTTCAGAGGTCTCCACAAGTCCTACGGTAACGAGGAAGGCTCAACAAACATTCCAGGAGAAAGCTGAAGGTATGTGCCATAAGCATATATAATTTTAATATTCTACGACAAATAACTGATTTTTGGCAAATATTTTTTGAGAGTCTGTCGGAACACAAATAACCCCGCGGCACATGCAAAACATTGGTAAACATGCCCGCAGTGTAGGGGTTAGCCCACTGGAGCCCAGTGTCCAGAGTATGTAACAGAACTGGGATTTTTCAGGTCTTTATAAAGAAGGGAATCACCGGGTAGGGACCTATGAGCTTCGCGACTATGAGCCGATAGGTGGAGTGCGGTACACCTACTGTCCTCCCAATGCAATGCCTCATCCAGTACCCATTGGATCCAATGGGATAATGGCTGGCAAACCTAGCGGTCTCTTTAACCCACTGGAGCCCAGTGTCCAGAGTATTAGACAGAACTGGGATTTTTCAATTCTTTATAAAGCAGGGAACCCCCAGGTAGAGACCTATGAGCATCTCAACTATGAGCCGATAGGCGGAGGATTGTACGCCTATTGCCCTCCCAGTGCAATGCCTCGCCCAGCACCCCTGGGATCCATTGGGTTAATGGCTGGCAAACCTATCGATCTCTTTAACCCACTGGAGCCCAGTGTCCAGAGTATTGGACAGAGCTGGGATTTTGCAAGTCTTTATCAAGCACGAAACCCCTCCGTAGGGACCTATGAGCTTCACTACTATGAGTCATAGGTAGAGGGTGGTACGCCTAGTGCCCTCGCAGTGCAATGCTTCGCCCAGAACCCCTGGGACCCAATGGGTTAATGACTGGCAAATATTTTGGTCTCTTTAACCCACTGGAGCCCAGTGCTCTACCAGTGCAATGCGTCACCCAGCACCCCTGTAATCAAATGGGTTAATGACTGGAAAACCTATCGGTCTCTTTAACCCATTGGAGACCAGTGTCCAAAGTATTGGACAGAACTGGGATATTTCAAGTCTTATAAATTAGGTAATCCCCACGTAGAGACCTATGAGCTTCGCGATTATGAGCAGATAGGCGGAGGGCGGTAAGCCTATTGCTTTCCCAGTGCAATGCCTCACCCAGCACCCCAGGGATCCAATGGGTTAATCACTGGCAAACCAATCTGTCTGTTTAACCTACTGGAGCTCAGTGTCCGGAATACTGGAGACAACTGGGATTTTTGATGTCTTTATCAGGCAGGGATCCCCGGGGTAGGAACTATGAGCTTTGAGACTATAAGCCGATAGGCAGAGGGCGGTACTTCTAGTGCCATCCCAGTGCAACGCCTCGCAAAGCACTCCTGGGATCCAATGGGTTAATGGCTAACAAACCAATCAGTCTCTTTAACCCATTGGATTCCAGTGTCCAGATTATTGGACAGAACTTGGATTTTTAGTTTTTATCAAGCAAGGAATCCCCGGGTAGGGACCTATGAGCTTTGCGACTATGAGCCAATAGGCTGAGTTCGGTACACCTAGTATCCTCCCAGTGCTATGCCTCGCCCAGCACCCCTTGGATCCAATGGGTTAATTGCTGGCAAACCTATCGGTCTCTTTAACCCACTGGAGCCCAGTGTCCTGAGTATTTGACAGAACTGGTAGTTTTGAAGTCTCTATCAAGCAGGGAACACCCGGGTAGGCATGCATGAGCTTCGCAATAATGAGCCAATTGACAGAGGGTGGTACACCTAGTTCCCTTCCAGTGCAATGCCTCACCCAGAACCCCTGGGACCCAATGGGTTAATGACTTGCAAACATTTCAGTCTCTTTAACCCACTGGAGCCCAGTGTACAGAGTCTTGGACAGAACTGGGATTTTTCAAGTGTTTAACAAGCAGGGAACCCCCAGGTAGGGACCTATGAGCTTCGTGACTATGAGCCAATAGGCAGAGGGCGGTACCCCTAGTGTCCTCCCAGTGCAATGCCTCGCCCAGCACCCCTGGGATCCAATGGGTTAAATGCTGGCAAACCTATCGGTCTCTTTAACCCACTGGAGCCTAGTGTCCAGAGTATTGGAGAGAACTGAGATTATTTAAGTCTTTATAAAGCAGGGAACCCCCACGTAGGGACCTATGAGTGTCGCGACTATGAGCTGAGAGGCGGAGGGCGGTATGCATAGTGCCCTCCCAGTGCAATGCCTTGCCCAGCACCAGTGGGATCCATTGGGTTAATGGCTGGCAAACCTATTGGTCTCTTTAACACAAAGGAGCCGAGTGTCCAGAGTGTTGGACAGTACTGGGACTTTTCAAGTCTTTATAAAGCAGGGAACCCCCGGGTAGAGACATATGACCGTTGCAACTATGAGCCGAGAGGCGGAGGGCAGTACGCCTAGTGCCCTCCCAGTGCAATGCCTCACCCAGCACCCGTGGGATCCAATGGGTTAATGGCTCGCAAACCTATCGGTCTCTTAAACCCACTGAAACCCAGTGTCCAGAGAATTGGACAGAACTGGGATTTTTCAAGTCTAGAGAAAGCAGGAAACCCCTGGGTAGCAACCTATGAGTGTCGCGACTATGAGCCGAAAGGAAGAGGGCAGTAAACCTAGTGCCCTCTCAGTGCAATGCTTCGCCCAGCACCCCTTGGATCCAGTGGGTTAATGACTGGCAAACCTATCTGTCTCTTTAACCCACTGGATCCTAGTGTGCAGAGTATTGGACATAATTCGGATTTTTCAAGTCTTTATCAAGCAGGGAACCCCGGGTAGGAACCTATGAGCTTCGGGACTATGAGCCGAGAGTCGGAGGACGGTATGCCTAGTGATCTCCCAGTGCAATGCCATGCCCAGCAATGTGACCTCCCAGTGAAATGGCTCACTCAGCACCCATGGGATCCAATGGGTTAATGGCTGGCAAACCTATCTGTCTCTTTAACCCACTGGAGCCCAGTGTCCGGAGTACTGAACAGAACTGGGATTTTTTAAGTCTTTATAAAGCAGGGAATCCTCAGGTAGGAACATATGAGCGTCACAACAATGAGCCAATGAGCGGAGGGCGATAAACCTAGTGACCTCCCAGTGCAATGCCTTGCCGTGCACCCCTGGTATTCAATGGGTAATGACTGGCAAACCTATTGGTCTCTTTAACCCACTGGAACCCAGTGTTCAGAGTTTTGGACAGAACTTGGATTTTTCAAGTCTTTATACAGTAGGGAACCGCAGGGTAGGGACCTATGAGCATCGCGACTATGAGCAGAAAGGCGGAGGGCCGTACGCTTAGTGACCTCTGAGTGAAATGCCTCCCCAAGCACCCATGAGATCTAATGGGTTAATGTCATGGAAACCTATCGATCTCTTTCACCCACTGGAGCCGAGAGTCCAGAGTATTGGATAGAACTAAGATTTTTTAAGTTTTTATAAAGCAGGGAACCCCCGCGTAGGGACCTATGAGTGTCGCGACTATGAGCTGAGAGGTGGAGGGCGGTATGCATAGTGCCCTCCCAGTGCAATGCCTTGCCCAGCACCAGTGGGATCCATTGGGTTAATGGCTGGCAAACCTATTGGTCTCTTTAACACAAAGGAGCCAAGTGTCCAGAGTATTGGACAGTACTGGGATTTTTCAAGTCTTTATAAAGCAGGGTACCCCCGGGTAGAGACATATGACTGTCGCAACTATGAGCCGAGAGGTGGAGGACAGTACGTCTAGTGCCCTCCCGGTGCAATACCTCACCCAGCACCTGTGGGATCCAATGGGTTAATGCCTCGCAAACCTATCGGTCTCTTAAACCCACTGGAACCCAGTGTCCAGAGAATTGGACAGAACTGGGATTTTTCAAGTCTAGAGAAAGCAGGAAACCCCTGGGTAGCAACCTATGAGCATTGCGACTATGAGCCGAAAGGAAGAGGGCAGTAAACCTAGTGCCCTCTCAATGCAATGCTTCGCCCAGCACCCTTTGGATCCAATGGGTTAATGACTGGCAAACCTATCTGTCTCTTTAACCCACTGGATCCTAGTGTGCAGAGTATTGGACAGAACTGAGATTTTTCAAGTCTTTATAAAGCAGGGAACCCCGGGGTAGGGACCTCTGAGCGTCGCGACTATGAGCCTATAGGCGGAGGGCGGTACGCCTAGTTCCCTCCCAGTGCAATGACTCTCCCAGCACCCCCTTGGATGCAATGGGTTAATGCCTGGTAAACCTATTGGTCTCTTTAACCCACTGGAGCCCAGTGTCCAGAGTATTGGACAGAACTGGGACTTTTCAAGTCTTTATAAAGCAGGGAACCCCCAGGTAGGGACTTATGAGCGTCGAGACCATGAGCAGTTACGTGGAGTGTGGTACGCCTAGTGCCCTCCCAGTGCAATGCTTCACTCAGCATCCCTGGGATCCAGTGGGTTAATGGCTGGTAAACCTATCGGTCTCTTTAACCCACTAGAACACAGTGTCTAGAGTATTGGACAGAACTGGGATTTTTCATGTCTTTATAAAGCAGGGAAACCCCGGGTAGGGACCTATGAGCATCCGAACTATGAGCCAATAGGGGGAGGGCAGTACCCCTAGTGCTTTCCCAGTACAATGCCTCTCCCAGCACCCCTAGGATCCAGTGGGTTAATGGCTGGCAAATCTATCGGTCTCTTTAACCCACTGGAGCCCAGTGTCAAGAGCATTGGACAGAACTGGGATTTTTCAAGTCTTTATCAATCAGGGAACCCTCGGGTTTGGACCTATGAGGTTCGCGACTATGAGCTGAGAGGCGTAGGGCGCTACGCCTAGTGCCCTCCCAGTGCAATGCATCGCCCAGCACCCGTGGGATCCAATGGGTTAATGGTTGGCAAACCAATTGGTCTTTTTAACCCATTGGAGCCCAGTGTCCAGAGTATTGGACAGAACTGGGATTTTTCAAGTCTTTATAAAGCAGGGAACCCCCGGGTAGGGACTTATGAGTGTCGCGACTGTGAGCCAAGAGGTGGAGGGCGGTAAACATAGTACCCTCCCAGTTCAATGCTTCACCCAGCACCCCTGGGATCCATTGGGATAATGGCTGGCAAGCCTATTGGTCTCTTTATCCCACCGGATGCCAGTGTGCAGAGTTTCGGACAGAACTGGGATTTTTCAAGTCTTTATAAAGCAGGGAACTGCCGGGTAGGGACCTATGAGCGTAGCGACTATAAGCCGATGGGCAGAGGGCGGTACGCCTAGTGCCCTCCCAGTGCAATGGTTCGCCCAGCACCCCTGGTATCCACTGGGTTAATGGCTGGCAAACCTATCGGTCTCTTTAATCCACTGGAGCCCAGTGTGCAGAGTATTGTACAGAACTGTGATTTTTCAATTCTTTATGAAGTAGGGAACCCCCAGGTAGGGACCTATGAGCGTCACGACTATGAGTCGATAGGCGGAGGGCGGTATGCCTAGTTCCCTCCCAGTGCAATGCATCGGCCAGCACCCCTGCTATCCAGTGCTATCCAATGGGTTAATGGTTTGCAAACCTATCAGTCTTGTTAACCCACTGGAGTCCAGTGTCCAGAGTCTTGGACAGAACTGGGATTTTTGAAGTCTTTATAAAGTAGGAAACCCCCATTTAGGGACCTATGAGCATCGGGAGTATGAGCCAATAGGTGGAGTGCGGTACACCCAATGCCCTCCCAGTGCAATGCCTCATCCTGCATCCCTGAGATCCAATGGGTTAATGGGGGGCAAACCTTTGGGTCTCTTTAACCGACTGGAGAGCAGTGTCCAGAGTATTCGACAGAACTGAGATTGTTGAAGTCTTAATCAAACAGGGAACCCCACAGTACGGACGTATGACATTCGCTATTATGAGCCTATAGGCAGATGGCATTACACCTAGTGCCCTCCTAGTGCAATGCCTCGCCCAGCACCCCTGGGATCCAATGTGTTAATGGCTGGCAAACCTATCGGTCTCTTTAACATACTGGAGCCCAGTGTCCAGAGTATTGGACAGAACTGGTAGTTTTCAAGTCTCTATCAAGCAGGGAACCCTCGGATAAGGATCTATTAGCTTCACAACAATGAGCCGATAGGTGGAGGGCGGTACGCCTAGTGCCCTCTCAGTGCAATGCTTCTCCCAGAACCCCTGGGACCCAATATGTTACTGGCTGGCAAACCTATCGGTCTCTTTTACCCACTGGAGCCCAGTGTCCAGTGTATTGGATGGAACTGGGATTTTTCAAGTCTTTATAAAGCTGAGAACCCCCGGGTATGGACTTATGAGCGTCACGACAATGAGCCTAGAGGCGGAGGGCGATACGCTTAGTGATTTCCCAGTGAAATGCCTCGCACAACACTCGTTTAATCGAAATGGTTAATGGCTCACAAACCAATCAGTCTCTTTAACACACTGGAGCCCAGTATCCAGAGTATTGAAAAGAACTGGGATTTTTCATGTCTTTATAAAGCAGGGAACCCCCGGGTAGGGACCTATGAGCGTCGCAACTATAAATCAATAGGCGGACAGTGATATGCCTAGTGCCCTCCCAGAGCAATGCCTCGCCCAGCACCCCTGGGATCCAATGGGTTAATGTCTGGCAAACCTATCGGTCTCTTTAACCAACTGGAGCCCAGTGTGCAGAGTATTGGACAGAAGTAGAATTTTTCAAGTCTTTAAAAGGGGGGCAACCCCCGGGTAGGAATATATGAGCATGGCGACTATGAGCCGTTAGGCGGAGGGCGGTACGCCTAGTGCCCTACCAGTGCAATGCCTCACCCAGTATCCCTAGGATCCAATGGGTTAAAGGCTGGCAAACCTATAGGACTCTTTAACCCACTGAAGCCCAGTGTCCAGAGTATTGGACAGAACTACGATTTTACAATTCTTTATCAAACAGGGAACCCCCGGGTACGGACCTATTAGCTTCATGACTATGAGCCGATAGGCAGAAGGCAGTACTCCTAGTGCCCTCCCAGCATAATACATCGCCCAGCACCCCTGGGATCCAGTGAGGTAATGACTAGCAAACTTATTGGTCTCTTTAACACACTGGAGCCCAGTGTCTAGAATATTAGACAGAACTGGGATTTTTCAAGTCATTGTCAAGCAAGGAACCCTGGGGTAGGGACCTATGAGCTTCGCGACTATGAGTCGATAGGCGGAGGGTGATACGCCTAGTGCCCTCGCAGTGCAATGCCTTGCGCAGCACCAGTGGGGTCCAATGGGTTAATAGCTGGTAAACCTATCGGTCTCTTTAACCTACAGGAGCCCAGTGTCCAGAGTATTAGACAGAACTGGAATTTTTCAAGTCTTTATAGAGAAGGGAATCACCGGGTAGGGACCTATGAGTTTCGCGACTATAAACCAATAGGCTGAAGGCAATTCACCTAGTGCCCTCCCAGTGCAATGCCTCACCCAGCACCCCTGGGATCCAATGGGATAATGGCTGGAAAACCTATCGGTCTCTTTAACCCACTGGAGCCCAGTGTCCAGAGTAGTAGACAGAACTGGGATTTTTCAAGTCTTCATCAAGCAGGAAACCCCCGGGTAGGGACCTATGAGCTTCAAGACAATGAGTCAAAAGGCGGAGGGCCGCACGCATAGTTCCCTGCCAGTGCAATGCCTCGCCCAGCACCCCTAGGATCCAATGGGTTAAAGACTGGCAAACCAATCAGTCTCTTGAAGCTGCTGGAGCCCAGTGTCCAAAGTTTTGGACAGAACTAGGATTTTTCATTTTTTTATAAAGCAGAGAATCCACGTGTAGGGACCAATGGGCTTAACGACTATGAGTTAATAGGCGGAGGGCTGTACACCTAGTGCTCTTCCAGTGCAATGCCTCACCCAGCACCCCTGGGATCCAATGGGTTAATGGCTGGCAAACCTATCGGTCTCTTTAACCCACTGGAGCCCAGTGCCCTGAGTATTGGACAGAACTGGGATTTTTCAAGTCTTTATAAAGCAGGGAACCACCGGGTAGGGACCTATAATGTGTTACAACTATGAGCCGAGAGGCAGAGAGCAGTAGGCCTAGTGCCCTCCCAGCACAATGCCTCGCCATGCACCCATGGGATCCACTGGTTTAATGGCTGGCACACCTATCGGTCTCTATAACCCACTGGAGCCCAGTGTCCAGAGTATTGGATGGAACTGGGCTTTTTCAAGTCTTTATAAAGCAGAGAACCCCCGGGTACTGACCTATGCGCTTCTCGTCTAATAGCAAACAGGCGGAGGGCAATACACCTAGTACCCTCTCAGTACAATGCCTCGCCCAGCACCCCTGGGATCCAATGGGTTATTGGCTGGCAAGCCTATCGGTCTCTTTAACCCATTGGAGACCAGTGTCCAGAGTATTGGACAGAACTGGGATATTTCAAGTCTTTATAAATTAGGTAATCCCCAGGTAGGGACCTATGAGCTTCACGACTATGAGCCGATAGGCGGAGGGCGGTACGCCTATTGCCCTCCCAGTGCAATGCCTCGCCCAGCACCCCTGGGATCCAATGGATTAATAGCTGGCAAATCTATCGGTTTCTTTAACCCGTTGCAGTCCAGTGTCCAGAGTATTGGATAGAACTGAGATTTTAAGAGACTTTATAAAGTAGGGAACCCCTTGGGAGGAACCTATGAGCTTCGTGACTATGAGTCGATAGGTGGATTGCAGTACGCCTAGTGCCCTAGCAGTGCAATGCCTCGCCCAGCGCCTCTGGGATCCAATGGGTTAATTGCTGGCAAACCAATCGGTCTCTTTAACCCACTGGATCCCAGTGTCCAGAGTATTGGACAGAACTGGGATTTTTCAAGTCTTTATTAAGTAGGGAACCCCCGTGTAAGGACCTATGAGATCGCGAGTATGAGCTGATAGATGGAGGGCGGTACGCCTAGTGCACTTCCAGTGCAATGCCTCGCCCAGCACCCATCTAATGCAATGGGTTAATAATTGGCAAACACATATATATATATATATATATATATATATATATATATATATATATATATATATATATATATATATATGTAAATGTATATATATATACATGTATGTATATATATATATATATATATATATATATATATATATATATATATATATATATACATGTATATATATATATATATATATATATATATATATATATATATATATATATATATATATATATATATAAACAGTATATCTAACTATCTATCTATCTCTCTATATCTCTATATATATATATATCTATATATCTCTCTCTATATATATATATATATATATATATATATATATATATATATATATATATAAAATGGCCAGGGGCAGGATTCCACTGCTACCTGGCACATCCCCAGGTGGTGGATAGGAGAAGGCCTTGTAGATATACAAGGTACCGTCTTAGACAGCGCGTACCATGGGACCCCCTATAGATATATAGGGCTCCACCGAGTATAATGAATAAGGTGGCACAAAAATTACATCTTACGAGAAACTATGTGGCAGGGTGTTGAGATTATTTGCCACAATCACCCCAACCAAATATGAGTTCTATTGCAAATGATTTGACGGATGTTCCTGTTGGACCATCGTCTACTAAAGGTCCAACCGCACTGCCTCCTGTCCTTACAGGCAGTGTGTCACCGAAAGTGAGTAGGCACTGTTTTGGAAAAGTGGACTCTCGGATGTTAAACAAACAGAAATCGATGAAGATCTATCCATAGAATGTAAGAAACCTCGCAGAATATAACAAATTTGAAGACCTGATGAGTGAACTGGAAAACATTAGTTGGGATATTGTAGGTTTGAGTTAGATCCGCAGAGAATAAGAAAAAGTAATTCAGCTCGAAGACAGGAAACACCTATTTTACTACAGCAGAAAGGAAAATGAGTTAGTGGTGTAGGATTTCTAATTAACAGGAATCTTTCAGACAACATCGTTAAATTCAGCAGTGTATCTGGCAGAACAGCATTTGTTGTCATTAGACTATGCCAAAAAATTTACCATGAAAGCCATACAAGTATATGCACCAACTTCTCAAAGCCCAGATGAAGAAATAGAAACATTCTATGATGGCATCTCCTAGATTATGGAAGAAGAAAAGACAACATATACTATACTCATGGGAGACTTCAATGCAAAAGTTGGGAAGTTGAAAAATGGAGAATCATGTGTAGGAAAATTTGGAGTTGGAGAAAGGACTGAAAGAGGAGAAATGCTGGTAAATATTGCTGAAATGTTTAACATGAGAATGAAGAACACAATCTTCCACAAAAGAACAGGAAGAAAGTGGACCTGGAGAAGCCCAAATGAAGAAACAAAGAATGAAATCGACTTCATTATAGCAGATAAGAAAAACACGATGACAAATGTCACAGTTATCAACAAAGTAAATATAGGTAGCGATCATATAATGGTGGGTTGCACAGTCAGATTCAATTTCAGAAATGAAAGAAAAAAGATGATTAAAGATAGAACGATATGCCCAATAACAATAAATGAAAACAAAGCAGCCCTTCAGTTGGAATAAAGAACAGATTTCAGGCTCTAAGTAATGGTGAATGTGACACTGATGAACTGAATGACAGACTAACAAAAGTGCTAAGAGAATCAGCAGAGGTAGTAGGAAAACCTAATACAACTAAAGCCAAGAAGTATTCAGAAAAGATGCTCGAGCTTATGAAAAAAAACAAAGGAAATGAAAGTAAAGACAAAGCAAGACGAAAAAGAACGAGCAGAATTAAGTAAGCTCATCAACAAAAGACAAACAGAAGAAAACAGAAAAAAGAACAGAGGCAAGTTCTGGGGAACACGTTTTCAAAACAATTGGAGGAATTCCATCTGGGCCTGGTCAAGGATGGATTGTACGTACCTTGTCTGTATTCTAAGTGGAACAATTTTGGGAAAGTCAAGTTTTAGTACTGGGACATTCTGGCTGGCTTCCTTTATGGAATAATTTCTGGCAAATGTACTGGCAATGATATTCGCTTTCCCATGTGGGTCATTTGTAATGCTGCCTTCTGAAGATTTTAGTGGGGGAATGGATGATGACTGTTAAAGTTATTATTGAAAGAACTGAGAGTTGGCCAAAATATTCTGTATCATTAGGGTTGTTAAGTAGCTTTTATGCTTGATTTTGAAGAAAGTTTGATTTAACGAGATTCATTACAGTTTTTGCATAATTTCAGTTGGGGTAACTCAAATTCTTCCTGCTCCTTCTGGTGCTTACCAAAAAACTTTCTTACAACTCTGCTTCATCATCCTTTCTTCCTGTCTTTCATTGTAATGAAAAAGCAGCACTCTTTGCTCAGACTTTCTCCACTAATTCCACCATAGGCATTTCTGGTGGTGTTCCTCCATCACTTCCTCTCTCTTACTTCCTCATGGTTGACATTACAATTTCATCAGTTGATGTGTTTTCTACCTGTCACAAATTCGCGCGGGTGTATTTGTATTAATTCGTGATATTGTACTTTGGTGAGATAACCACGAACTCTAGTGGAACTCCCACTGGGCATCACTCAGTTCAGCCGTCCTCGTATTCACTTCAATCAGGATGGTTTTCAGAACATTTGTCACTGTTTCACAAGTGACCATTTTTATCCACGACCATTAGTGTTTTCACTGAGTGATTTATTGCATTTTTATATTGTTCTCCCTTTTTCTGTTGTCCGTTGAAGTTAGGCCATGCCTACTTCCGGCGAACACGACCAGCTCTTGCCTCCCCGTTTGAAGTCAGTCAGTTTTGAGTCACCTCAAGGATAAGATCGTTTGTGCCCAGCGTAGAGCAGTGCCTCTGTTGTACAGCAAATTCCTGAATCTCCACCTAGACGGCTTAGCGAATAGCAGTGTTTGGTATTCATCACGCAGTTGCCCAGACTTTTTGTATGGCTTCGCTCCACTGACCAGTATTTCTGTTCGTTTTTCTAGGCTTAAGTTTGATTAGCTTTTGAATGAGTGAGTGAGTGTATTCTCTTTGTTATTTGAATTCATGAGTCCCCCAGTGACCATGAATTCCCCTTTTGAATTCATTTTTGAAAATTCATATAATGTAAATTTATTTTATTGTAATCAATAAATTTACAGTTCTTTTCTTTGAGCTTAATGTAATTAGACCCGTGTTATATTTCTCCACATTAAGCTTATTCTAGTTGCCACTCCAAGTTTGCACAAACTCCTTACATTATTCATAACTGGTACTTAGGCCAGATCTTTTGTAACATACTTAAATCCGTTGTGCCAGCCAGAAGTTAAGCACCGGCAAGAACCTGTCTATTATTATTAGAATTAGTTATTGATTGTCAGGGGTGGAGTCACTTTCTCGTGAGGCTAAGAGTACTAACAAGCAGCATTCGTGAGTAATTAGGCTCTGCTGTGTACTGTTGAGAAAGTTTATAGATTCTCGTCCTTAGAGAACTGGCGAAGTAAGCCGGCATAGAGTAAAACTTACTACTTGTTTTCCACAAGTTAATTCCTTGTCTCTACTTTTGAGCAATATTTAGCATTTCTAATTTATAAATTCACATTCCCCCTGTGACATCTGGCGACCTCATTCCAGGATATTAATTCCTAGCTCTAAAGTTATTTGCAAAATAATACTCACACCTAGGTATTTGTTATCAATAAAGTGATTAGGCACTATCTTACTGGTAGTTATTGATTCATCTCTATTAATTTTATGTTTTCTCTCTCAGTTGCATTGTTTTCCCCTCTTTTTTCTTTATCAGTTTAACCAGATAAAACTGGTCACCACCAGCCTGTGCCTATATTCTTTACCTTTGATTATTAGTATTTCTCTGCAAAATAGCAGTCAGTACTCAGTCTTTAATCCACTCAACCTTAGTTAAGTTAGCATCATGACCATTGATATATATATATACAGGAAGCCAAAGATATGGGGCTTACCGATCCCCAACAAATTAAAGCATGTGTGCTCTCACGGTTTAGTTACGAACAGCAGCGTGAGAATGATGCCTGTGAAAAGTGTAGAATTCAACGCGAATACGTGCGGGAACAAAGTGAAAACGAGCAATAACAATGCGAACAGTGCAAGAGAGAACGCGAATACAAGCAAGAACAACGAGAGAGAGAACGTGAACACGAGCGAGAACAACGTGAGAGAGAACATGAACACGAGCGTACCGAGCACGAGGCACATGAGAAAGATGAACTTGAGATGCTGAAGCTCAAGCAAGACTCCTTGGCTTCAGACACATGTGGTGCAGCTAACCCAAGCTCCACGAGCGCTCTCCCTGAACATGTTCTGGCAACCTCACGCCTCAAGCTTCCTTCATACATGGAAGGCGAGCGAATCGAGCCATTCATAGCTCGTTTCGAAGACATGGCGCAGCTCTACCAGCTGGATGAGGCAGCTAAGCGGCTCCAGTTTCTTAGCTTGTCTGAGGGCACTGCCCTTCATATTCTTCCCAGAATTCATGGAGACAATCTCACGTATGAGATGATGAAGGCCGCACTCGACAAAATTTACAGTCTCACAGTTGACAACGCCAGGAGTCAGTTTATGTGGGCGCATCTACAAGAAAAGGAGACTGCTGTTCAGTTTCTTGATAGATGTCACGGGGAATGTGAATTTATGAATTAAAAATCCTAAATATTGCTCGAAAGTAGAGACAAGGAATTGACTTGTGGAAATTAAGTAGTAAGTTTTACTTTATTCTGGCTTACTTCGCCGATTCTCTAAGGATGAGAATTTATAAACTTTCTCAACAGTACATAGCAGAGTCTAATTATTCACAAGTGCTGTTTGTTAGTACTGTTAGCCTCTCGAGAAAGTGACTCTACCCCTGACAATCAATACCTAATGCTAATAATAATAGACAGGTTCTTGCCGGTGCTTAACTCCTGGCTGGCACAACTGCTTTAATTATGATACAAAAGAACTGGCCTAAGTACCAGTTATGAATAATGTAAGGAGTTTGGCCAAACAAGGAGCGGCAACTAAAATAAGCTTAATGTGGAGAAATAGAACACGGGTCTAATTACATTAAGCTCAAAGAAAAGAACTGTAAATTTATTGATTACAATAAAATAAATTTACATTATATGAATTTTCAAAAATGAATTCAAAAGGGGAATTCATGGTCACTGGGGGACTCATGAATTCAAATAACAAAGAGAATACACTCACTCATTCATTCAAAAGCTAATCAAACTTAAGCCTAGGAAAATGAACAGAAATACTGATCAGTGGAGGGAAGCCGATCGAAAGTCTGGACACCTGCGTGATGAATACCAAACACTGCCATTCGCTAAGTCCGCTTCGCCAATTCACCGTCTAGGTGAAGATTCAGGAATTCTCTGTGCAACTGAGGTGCTCCTCTACTCTGGGCACAAACGATCCTATCCTTGAGGTGACTCAAAGTTGACTGACTTCAAATGGGGAACAGAGGCAAGAGTTGGTCGTTTTCGCCGGAAGTAGGCTTGGCCTAACTTCAACGGCCAACGGAAAGAGAGCAAACGATATAAAAATGTAATAAATCACTCAGTGAAACCACTAATGTTGTGGATAAGAATGGTCACTTGTGAAACAAAGACAAATGTTCTGAAAACCATCCCGATCGAAGTAAATACGAGGACGGTTGAACTGAGTGATGCCCAGCAGGAGATCCACTAGAGTTCGTGGCTTTCTCACCAAAGTACAATGTCACGAATTTATATAAATAAACTCGCGCAAATTCGTGATACTGCCATCACAGACATTAATACTGTCAAGGCATATGGGCCTGATGGGGTCTCTCCAGTTGTCCTCAAGAACCATGCATCTGTGCATACACCCTGCCTAGGAAAATTCTTTAGCTTTTGTCTGTTAACTAGTACCGTCCTTTCTTGCTGGAATTTTGTTCTCACAGAAGAATGGTCATTCCCAGGCTTTTAATTATCACTCAGTTACACTATATTGTATTTATTAAGTGTTTAAATATATTCTTTAATAAAACAATTAAAGCACCTCTCCTATCATAACCTACTTTCTGATTGGCAGTATGGGTTCAGGCAGGGGTGCTCCACTGGGTATCTTCTCACCTTCCTTTGAAACTCCTGGTCATCCTTCTCTTGGGACTTTGGTGAAAGATTAGTCACTGCACTTTACATCTCAAAGGCTTTCGATCGAGTTTGGCATAAATCCTTAATTTCTGTCCCTCTTACGTGTTTTGTCCTATATGTTCCTACATCTCTAGTCGTTCTATAGCTGCTGTTGTAGACTATCACTGTTCTTCTCCTTGGGTTATCAACAATGGTGTTTCCTTAGGGATCTGGCCTATCACCAATTTTCTTCTTTTAATTCAACAATGACCTACTAAGGTTTACATTTAACCCTATTCACTCATACGCTGATGACTCCAGCCTTCATCTTTCCATCCGTTTCCCGCAGCACCCATCTCAGCTGTTACTTCAGTAAATATGGGAGGAGACTATTTCACATTTGTCTGACTTGGTTCATATCTCTAATTCTGGCAAAAGTAATTTTGTTGTTTTCAAGGCATCAAAAACTCAGTTCTTATATCTGTCCACCCATCAAAATCTACCACAGGAATATCTATTATTTTAAAACAATACCCAACTCCATCCTGCGTCATCTTTAAACATACTTGGGGTTTCATTCTCTCTGAATTTATCTTGGAAAAGTTCATATTATCTCTCTTTCGAAATCTGCTTCAGAGAGATTACGTGTGCTAAGTTGGCTCTGTACCTTCTTTACACCTACACAGTTCTTGATTTTAAATAGGGGTTTTATTTGCCCCGGTGTGGACTACTACTCTAATGTGTGCCGAGACTTGCCACATACAGTTCTTCTCAACATGATATAGTCAAATGTTTTTCGTTTCACTGACTCTTCTCCTCTAACTGGCTCCCTTCAACCTCTATCTCTTTATCATGCTGTTGCATCTTTGTCTGTTTTCTATCGTTAGTTCAATGATCTACAGTATGCTCCTCTGATTTATCTGCTTGCATCCCTCAACCACTACTGCAGGTACATAGCATCCGTTTATCAACAAACTCTTAACTCTTCTGTGTCCACCCATCTAATGCAAGAGTTAACTGTTAATGGCAGGCCTTTACGTGTGCAGCAGGACATCTGGATCTGTCTTCCTCTGTCTGTATTTCCTGCTGGCAATGACCTCCAGTCCTTTCAATGCAATGTGTCCACTGTCCAAGCATCTTGAAACGATCAGATCTTGAATTTCGCTCCCTATTCGTGTAGTTATTTTTGCGTAGTGGGAGCAAATTACAAGCTTGTAGGATTTATTTTCTTTTACTTCCATTTAAAAAATAATTGCTGAAAAACTAGTGCAACATACTGGCTTTGTTGCGATAGTATGCTAGTATTGTTTTTTGTGCAGGTCCTGTTGTGCAATAAGAACTTAGCCAAAGAAGTGATTCAGAAAAAAAAAAAAAAAAAAAAAAACTACGTGTATCTGATACTGACATGACCACAGGGATTGTCCAAGTGATCTTATGCGACACAGAAAACCTACTCATCTCTCAGAGAAGGTAAAGTAGTTGCAATGACAAGTCATGGGTAATAAACCTTGGATTTCTTTTCTCTCTTCCATCGAACACAATTTAATGCACATTGTCACTCTTGACAGGCCAGAAAATTTGGGCAAATAAACTGAGTTAGCCAAACGTACAAGGGGTGATGATTCATTCATGTGGTGATGGCCGAGGGCAGTGGAGAGGAGAGTTTAGGTCAAGTAGGGCAAGGGGGAGCAATGAGTGTAAACGAGCACAGTATCGCTCTTGTCCCCGGCTAGTGGGCTGTAACTACCAACTCACCCCTGTACGAACACAGTCTTTTGTGACTCCCTAAATTCCCTCTATTAATCACCTTCTACCTTCACAATGCCTTCATCTAGAGCAGACCTGTGGACACTTACAGCAGAGAGATGAAAGATAAATGGATAATCTGGTCTTTTATTGAAAGTTCAGTGTGCTGTAATTATGCAGCTTTGACAGGTTGAAAAAGCCTACTTTCAGGAAAAAAAATGCATACGAGAAGGGCTAATCTTGTTAGGCCCCCAAGTTTTAGGAGTTACGATTGAAGTGAGCATAATACTTGAGTAATTACATTCTGAAGCTGTTGGACATATGATTATGAATAGGAGTGGTACCAACGGTGATGGAAGCCATGTTTGGGGGGTTTGAGTAGATCTACACCTTTTGTACTTTGATACTGTAGGACAAGTAGCACTGGCAATGGAAATAAGATTTGAATAGAAATTCTTTGTAAGGCACTAGAGACCAACAAGGGTTGTGTGAGCAGAGACGAATGAATATAAAAGATTAGAATGATTGAGTGTTAGTATAAGCTTGGCGAAGGGTTTAAACAATTTCATTTTTAAGGCAAAAAAAAAAAAAAAAAGTAAGCAAACGCCACTTTCAAATACAGTGGAGTCTCTTTTATCCGAAGTTCTTTTAACCATAATATGCCATTAACCTTAAGTTTTACTAAAACGTTCTCATTTCGATTAACTGCAAAAATCTGAAATCTATCCAAAATTCTAACATGGCGGGCTTGTTTTACGCCACTAGCGTTAGTTTACGGCAATTTACCTCCCACCCAACAATACAAAAGTGCAGTTACATACGTAGTTACTACAGTGTATAAAGTGTTTTGGTGATGGTTGAGTGGCTTTTGGGGTGCTGGTGGTAGTGGTGGGCTAGACTTTGCTAGAAATGGGTGATGGGTGAGTACAATACTGTTCCTTTGTATCCTACACATTATTACAGTATCTTTTATCAGAAAAAATTGATTAAACGAAACTTTGAAAGTCCCATGATTTTCAGATAAAAAAGACTCCACTGTACTTGACATCCTACAAAACAATTGCAAATTACAATAATGGCATTAGAGGTACGTTCTTGGTTGCTGAATAACTTACCGCTTGTTAGATGCTGAGGTTTCAGCATTGATCACCAAGGTGTTCATCATGGAAAATGTCCAGTGGGGAATGAATAGGGCCCTGAGATCTTTCCTGGGCAGGCGAGTGACCACCAGGAGCCTCGTCGACCACACCAGGAGGCGGCCATTGAGGGACCAATCGGCAAAGGCATTGAGGAAGACTGGGTCGTCACTCACCACCACCACCATCACGCACCACGACACCTGCCGTAGCTGCTGACGTCATCATGGTACAGGTTAGCTGTGTGACCTACCTGCCTCAGCAGTAATGCGAGACTGACCAACCCACCTCAGCAGTAATGGGAGAATAGCCTACCCACCTCAGCAGTGAAGTTAGAGTGACCTACTTGCTTCTGCACTAATGTGAAAGTGATCTATACACCTCAGCAGCAATGTGAGAATGACCTACCCACCTCATCAGTAATGTGAGAGTGAACCACCCACCTAAACCGTAGTGTGAGAGTGGCATACCCGCCTCAGTAACAGTGAGAACCAGCCCGTCTCGTCAGTAATGTGAGTGACCTACCCACCACAACAGTAATGTTATAATGGTGTACCCACCGCAGCATGAATGTGAGAGTGACCTTTCCTCCACAGTAGTAATAATAGAGTGATCTTCCCACCTGAGCAGAAATATAAGAGTGACCTACCCGACGAGCCAGGTTAACCACTGGGGAGAGCTGTGCCTGCGTCACGTTGGCGTCCTGGCCGTTCACACCCACCTCAAACACACCCACACCCCATGCTACTCCAACATCACCAATACTCTGACAAAAAGCAGTACATAATTACGCAGAGTAATTTAATTTTCATAGGGTTAACAAACCAGTGAAGAAAGTTTATTATTACTTTAAAATTTCTCCCTAAAAATCTATCTATCTATTTATATATAGCTAGATGTCTCAATCCCATAAGGGAAGACAACAAACAAATCGGCTCCATGTCGCTCTATTCCTGGCCATTTTGCTGCCCTTACCCAACTCGCACCTACTCTCACGTATACATTTCCAGTCCATCCCTTCATCTCATCCTCAGTCACCCCCTTCGTCTACCCCCTTTTCACCTTACATGCATACACTCCTCGTCAGTCTCTCACTCTTCATGCTCTCCACGTGGCCAAATGACGTTAACACATTTCTCCTAAAGCTTTATAGCATATCCACATCTACACTACAACGCTCCTTCACTTCCCCATTTGTCAGTCTGTCTCTTCATGTAATTCCTCATAGTCATCTCCAGTAACCCATTTTCACTGCTCTCACCCCTGACTTGTACCTTTCCAACATGGTCCAAACATTGCTTCCATAAGTTAGAGTTGGTATCACAATCCTATAATGCAGCATCTTTTTTTTTTTTTTTTTTTTTTTTTTTTTTTTTTTTTTTTTTTTTTTTTTATAACTTCCATGCTCAGTTCCCTATTCCTTATCACTGCTTTCAAAGAACCAGAAACCTCCCTTCTCTGTTGTGCCTTTTGATCAACTTCATACTCTAAACTTACATCCATACTCATCACACTAGCCAGTACTTAACCCGCACCATCTAGACGTTTTCTGGGCAGTGGTACGCCCCAGTCCCGACATTTTTGGACCTTTTTTTTTTTTTTTTTTGACTCAAACATCCGCTTTTGGTGAGAGACATCGAAAATTCATAGAGAAATCTCTCACCTGAGGTTTAAAATACTCGATCTAGGTACGAGTACCTCCTTACCTGACTGGGTTTTCTAACAGGCTGGCACCAAAGAAAACGACTTCTATGGTAGGGTAACTATTTTATCCACTCATAAACAGTATTTATTTATTTACTTGGTACGAATTTATATGTAGTACAAGAGTATATTGGTTTTCAAACAGTAATATAGGCATTATAAGCATTGTTTCACTCACTAACTCATCACCATTCATGACTTTTTTTCCCACATTACCTGATCATCATTTCTGACTGTTTCTTCTTCTAAACTTTGTCCTCCACATTGTCATCAATTGGGGAATCACTCTGGCCCTGAATGTCTTTATTGGCCAGGTCACTGGTAGGTGAATTGCCGAGACAATGGCGTGCAGGGGGGGGGAAAGGTTATGCGGTGTAAGGCATTGTCCCTGCTTGGCATCTTGTAGAGGAATAGAGGAAGGTGTCCCATGTATACGTGCCAAAAATCACTCACGAAATCACTCGCGAAAATTGAAAATTGTGCAAATTAGGGACCTTGAAAGGTTGCCGCATTAATTCACGTCTCCGGGATATGGGTGCACATCATGTGAGGACGTGAATTCACGTTTCCGGGACGCGGTGGGTTAAATATACCCGCATTTTCTATTTTCACATCATCAAGCCTCTGTGTGCATTCAGTGACTTCATTTTTCTCAAAGACCACAACTATACTCTTCCCTGCATTCACCTTTAGATTCCGTTTCTTACACACTGTCCCAGACTCATTAACCAAACCTTGCAATTCCCTTTCGTTCACATTTAATAATACAGTATGATCTCCAAGCAACTGAACAGGAAGTTTCCAGAAGCTACCTCTTCTCATTAGGACAGCTCCAACATCCACTGTCCTACCATGTATCTCTATAATTCCATCCATGTACAGACTGAACAACCATGGATACATGATAAATATTTGTTTCAATCCAACATTGAGGTATAAAAATTCTCTTCAATTCACTATCCATATGCACTGTAGCCTTGGTGCCATCATGCATACTCTTCATGGCATTCAATAGCTTCCCACTTACTCCATTATTATATTCTAAATATTTTCCACATTCCTAGTCTATCTACTCTGTAATATGGTTTCTCCAAATCCATGAGGAGCACAACAACTTCTTTCCCATTTGCAGAAACTTTGACACTGACAAATATATGATCTACACAACCTCTTCCCTTCCCAAAACCTCCCTGTTCTTCTCAAACTCATTCCTCTGTCACTTCTTTAACAATGTCAATAAGTATCCTAACATATACGTTTCCTATTACAAAAGCAAGACAAATACCATTATGAATAAAACACACTTCTTTTTCTCCTTTTCTTTTATACAGGGGAATAATTATACTGACTTCCAATCCTCCGGGACTCTACCTTCCTCCCAGGCCTGGGGCTTTCTCCATTTTGACTTTCTTCATTGCTTCCACTATTTCCACTCTCGTGATCATTTCCTCCCTTATCTCCCTCGTCATCCCAGCCACTCCCCAGGTACTTATACTTGCCTTACTTTCATTCCCTGTGTTTAACCCCTTAAGTTTGGTCTTTCATTTACTCGGGACTTATCTTGGAAAGATCATATTACATCTCTTGTAAAATCTGCTTCCAAGAGATTAGGTGTGCTAAGCCGACTCTGTTCTTTCTTTACCCATGCACAATTGTTGACTCTATACAAGGGTTTTATCCGCTCCTGTGTGGAGTACAACTCTCGTGTGGGGAGGCTCCCCTCATACAGCTCTTCTCAATAGGGTAGAGTCAAAGGCTTTTCATCTCATTAACTCTCCTCCTCTTACTGGCTCCCTTCAACCTCTGTCTCTTCGCTGCACTGTTGCATCTTTATCTCTTTTCTATCGCTACTTTAATGGTCACTGCTCCTCAGAACTGTCTGCATGCATTCCTCCATCTCTACGACGGGTGCGAGACACCCATTTAGCAGCAAACTCTCATCCCTTTTCTGTCCAACTCTCTAATGCAAGAGTTAACCGTTACTCCCAGTCCTTCATTTATGCAATAGGTCAACTCTGGAACTGTCTCCCTCTGTCTGTATTTCCTGCTGCCTATGATCTCCAGTCTTTCAAACGCAGTGTGTCCAGGCATTTCGAAATGATCGGATCTTGAATTTGGCTCTCTATTGTATTTTGTTTTTCTCTTGGAGGGAACTGTTGTTGCAGGCTCATGACCTTTGGTTCCTTCTTCCTCGCATAAAAAAAAAAATGCGGGCATGTTGGGGGCAGACCGTGCACCTCACGCGGGGATATTCGTGCTCTGACTGACTTTTTAAAAATATTTGCCAAAAATCAGTTATTAGTCCTAGAATATTAAAATTAATTATGCATATGGCACATACCTTCAGCTTTCTCCTGGGATGTTTGTTGAGCCATTGCCGACTACCGTAGGACTTGTGGAGACTTCTAAGTTGAGTAACAAAGTCTCCACTTTCACTTCCCGACACCCCATAATATGATTACCACAGCCTGATATTATTACTAGAATTACTATTCTATGATATTCAAGTAGTTTGGAATCCATACTCCCCCCAAAAAAACAATTGTGAAAGCAATGTAAATTACGACCGTGTACAAGCTTCTCACCCGCGCTCGTTCCCCACCGGTATTGTGTCATATAATATTCGTAAACACACTCACACTTTATATTCTATTACTCTATTACACTTATATATATCTACCGTATTGATCCATAAATTTTCATCAGTAATAGTAGTTTATTTTCACTCCAGGCATTCACTTTCTCGTTCAGTAAACTAGCATAGAGAGCAAAGCATTCACTTTCACAGCCATTACTCCAAGTATTTGTACTCATATTCTTATATTAGTAATTATTTACATTTCTATTAACATTTTCTATTTTAATTACATTATTTACATTTCTATTTTATTTACACTATATTATACATTGTCACTTGCAGTAACTAAGGGCTCCTTTCCCTTTGAGGCACACTGAAGCACTCATACTGGGAGTTTATCACCATTTCCTCCAATGGCTCATCATGCGATTCACCAGATTGTAGTCACTGTCCATCATTATCATGGATAAATTAGCCAGTTCACGTTCCACAGCAGAGTCACTTAGTCCTTTACCCCTTCCCACATGAGGTTTCGTAGGGGTAGAGGTCACAGGGCCCTCTAGAAGCGGTGGAAATGGAGGGGTGCGAGTGCAACGTGGTTTCATCTCAGGAGACAAAACTGAACTGAATGACGAGGTGGATATAGGTCTGCCAAGGGTTGACAACGTCAGCGTGGTGAGAGCTGCTAATTTATATGCTGTGAAATGATTGGCAGGAAATCTAGACAATGCATTATAAATTAGGTAGTTCCAGGTGAATGTAAATATTACCTAGGCTTCCCCCTTCCTTTCTTATATATATTTTATTATGAGAACAGGTAACACAGCATATTTCAAGGGGAAATAAACAGGGAAAATTAGCTAACGAGTGCACGTGGGGTGTTGCCAGGTAATAATTAGCCTATTCCAGGTGTATGGCACTACCAATTACCTTTTTCCTATTTTATATATATTATTTTATATAAGAATAGGGCATTGGGCTCATTTCAAAGGATAAAATGAGTGGAAAAATCCGGGCAAGATTTGTGTAGCGTGGCACAGCTGGGGCAGATGGGAGGAGAGGGTAATGGAGGGGAGGTAGGGAAGGGAGTCAAGAATGGGGAAAGATGGCTAAATTGTCAACAATGGATGGGAGTACAGATGACATTAGCAGCACTGACAATTGTTGGACACTAGCAGTACAGACAGATGAGACAAGCAATGAATTAAAAGCCCGGGCTACTTCAAAATAACACAGAATCACAGTAGTGATGCCCCACGGTATGATCCATTGCACACGAGCATCACGAAAGTGATGCCCCGCATCTAAGAGGGTAATAATTTCTAAAAATGTACTTGTAATCTGCTCACTTTCTCTCCTTTCTCTACTAGAAATCTACCATTTTTATCTTTCACTCCCCTACTAACTTCTTTACTCTCTTGCGCACACACAAGTTTCAGTAAGTTTCCCGGCACACGATTTTACTTGACTGGCCGCCCACCCAGCCTGCCTGCACACCACTGAAAACACGTATTCTTGCCTTATTTTCACCACCCAAACCCCAATATACTGCCATGAAACCTATATCACCTTTTTCGTCGATGTCTGTTCTAGCTGATAAACACACACAAAAAAAAGGACAAGAAAAACACGAATGAAACTACATTAGGCGGCCCTGAATAAACATTTTTCAATGTCAATTTCACTCCCCAATATCACCATTCGAATGTTTTCCATCATACAGCAAAATGTTATGTGAAGTTTAGATAATTTCATATCTTTTCTAATGAGAAATATCAGGTTGTGATATGATTTGCGGTTGTCAAGAAAGTAGCCAAAAACTGAAAGCCATTTTATTAAAAAAAAAAACTGTTTGTACAGGGAGCCTTTCCGCAAAACTTTTCTCACACACCTTATGCTTTTATTTCATAGTATTGTATAGAATTTAATGAGCTTTCTCATAGTCCATGCAGATTTTTTATACGCCTCACAGTTACCGAGTAAATCGCAAAAAACGACTGGGTACTCTCGGCTGTGCGTCACTTTCATCATGCGCACACAGCAAACACTATATTCCCATCCACGTAACAACGACTTTTTATTAGAGATAGTGCATTTTTATGTCCTGTACATATGTAGAATTTACTGCTCTTTTTCATGGTTGTTAAAGAAAATCGTTATGACCAATAGTTTTCAAGTATTTGGCCGACAGAGTGAGATTACTCTTCCAAGTGCTGGTTACTTAACCACAAGCGAGAAAAAAAAAAACACACACTCTGTTCCCCCGCTATTTCCTACAAAATATGCTCCCAAAGGCTTTTATTTTGGTACTGAACATACATATAAATCACTGATCTTTTTCATGGTTTTTACAGGAAGTTGATAAGTCCAATAATTTTCGAGTAATAGGACAACAAAGCTAGATTACTCTTCTGATCGTTACCTACTTTTACCACAAGCAAAAAAAAAAAATCACTGTCATCCCCCCTCTTTGCCTGAAGACTATGCTCCCAAAGCCTTTTTTCTTTTTTTTCTTTTATGTACAGACCGTAGAATCTCAGGGTTGTTTTTTTAGTGTCATTACCTTCTAGACATGAACACTACTTTTTTCTAGTTACTGCTAATGAAGCTGTGCTTTCTGTCATATGTGTAATATGTAGGAGAAAATGGTTATTTGTGTGAAAAATATAGGGGTATTGATAATAGGTCAATGTACATATTAAAAAAAAAACTCAGAAAACTCACTTCCTTCAGGATTGTTGAGGGGCCTGAAGGACCTTGTAGGATTTGAAGATGAGGAGTTATGTAGTGTGTGTGTGTGTGTGTGTGTGTGTGTGTATGCTCCACTAGGGAATACTTCGCTCGGTATGGTACTGTTCGAAGCAATCACCCACGCAAAGCAGCACATCACAAACAGGATACATGTGACTTGTGTCCCTCCTCATCTTCGCCAGGGCACACAGGATGCACCGAAGCCTCCTCCGGTTGGGGATCCTCTTCTGTCAATGGCCCAGTGTGTGGTCCAACCACACTCTGCCGTTGATGACTCTCCGACGCTTGGTTGGATGTCCTCCTGGTCTTCCCCGATCCTGTCGTCCTGGAGGTGCAGTTGCAGGGCTGGGCATGGCAGCAGCAGCAGGTTCTCCCGATGGACCACGAACTGCAGATGGTCATCTCAGCACCCTTGCTGGTCCTGCAGGCGATGGTGGCATTGGGTCCTGTGCTGGTCCTCCTCCTGGAGATGGTGGTGATGGCACCTGTACTGCTGCAGGTGCTGCAAGTGACGGAGGTCCTGCTGGCTGTCAGGTTTGGAAGGTCAGGGGCCCTGATGCAGGCCACTCTGCTTCATCAAAGTGGAGGAGCTTGTCCACTATCTCCTCCACAAATTCCAGCAGACTGACTGACCCACATGAGCACTTCTTGTACAGGGCGAACACATTGAAAATGACCATCTGGATGAAATAGA